>NC_068975.1:2884090-3204545 GCF_016808095.1 Vigna angularis
CGGTATAACTTGCTATCGTTGTAGCACGTCCACCATCCTCTCGATGGCTCGAGCTATCTTATAAATAGCAGATGAAAGGGTTTATGGTCTGCCATAATTTGGCATATTCAAGCATCACAACTTTTAACACAATTCAAAGTCACACAATAGAAACTAGATGGGGTCACTCTCCAAGACCTCACAAGACAATACCCTCTCACTTTGTAACTCAAACACACACCAGTCCTTATTGTTAAGACCTCGGCAAGTGTACCAAATCGTATCAAGTAATATAAATGGTAAGACCAAGTATCGTTTCCCAAGAAACTCACGGTACTAAACAAATGTGTAATTACTTAACTAATTAAGACTGAAAAGATATTTTGTTGGTTTTTAAATGCAAATGCAACAAAAGTAAATATGAATGCAAATTGATCAATTTAGGCTAAACACTAGAATGGATGGATGAAGTTCATAATATGAGATGAATATATTGTTGGGGTTTAGGTTTCACCTAATCACTTTCATGCATATAAGAATTCATCTTCTTCATTAAATTGTTAACGTCACTCTCTAAATTCCTTAAAACCTAATCCCTCGGCAAAGAAAATATATCCTTAATTATTAGACCACAATCTCTTGCATCCCTAATAATTAATTCTGCATTACAAACAGAAGCTTAAAACAACCAAACATCCTATCCCCATCCCTGGGCAATATTGCTTTTGGGTGACATTCTCCAGATCCTGATTTCTAAGTATTTCCCAATAACAAAGAAAGCCAAATATAATTAACATTGAGCAAAGGAGAAAATCACTAACAATTAATGAAAGAAGCATAAAATAATTTAGAATATATTCAAATACATGAAAGTTTCGAGGTTACATCTTCCCCAACAACAAATGAGATTAGTTCTCCATCGTCATGGAGAAACTAGGTGTACAATGGAAGAGTGAGATAAAAACCCTGAAAAGAGAATAGGAGAGCTCTCGCATCCCAAATCACCCTCCAAAGGGACGAAAAATGTGTTTCTATGATGTAGCCATCAAAAGATACCAATCATAGGTCGTGCAAGTCCTTAAATAGATCAAAATTGGATCATGGGCCAACGTCGTTGGTGCTCAGTGCCCTAAGTGGGGGCAAGCAAACGAAACTGCGAGAGAACTAGCGCTCAGCCTTGATTGGCGCTCACGGCCCCTAAAGGAGCGCTCAGCCTTGACTGGTTGGCGCTCGACCTTGACTGGCTGGCGCTCGGCCTTGACTGGCTGGCACTCGGCCTTGACTGGCTGGCGCTTAGGGCCCATGAGGGGACCCTCGGCCTGACTTTTTTGCACTGCATCTTTTTCTCTTTTTCTGCATTCCAACTCCTTGGTACTTTAACTCCTCTTTCAAATCATTCCAGTAACCTACAAAATCAAGAGAATTTAGTGATAAAATCATCAAATATAACCCCAACTCTCTTATTCATAAAAATAAACTAAAAATAAGAGATTAAGCAAGTTTCTAAGTGAAAAAAAAGTTTATTTAATATCAAAATTGCATCACAGATAACAGTATACTCAACCATTATCACTTATACCCTCTCAACATGACTCAAACACACACCAATCCCTATACCCTCTCAACACAAGTTACTATACTACACTACTCTTCCTACGCATACAACTTAACTCACCCGTTTATATGACCAACAAGGAGGCATGCTCCCATGAAGAACTTACGAATGCTCAAGACCAACACACTCCCAGCAGGCCTTGTCATGTCCTTGAGACTATGTAAAAATGATGGTGAAACAACAACCCAGACTCAACCTGAAACAATAACCCTTTAGCTACAAAATTCTATTAGTATGTAAAACTTAATTACCCACCTTATAACACCCTCAAACCTGGACAAAGCAGTCCTCCAATGCTCCATAAAATACCTGCACGCACCTTTACGTAACACATCTCCTTCCAACCATTTAAACTTTTCCCTTATATTCTCATACATCCTACGTAACGTAGTCCCCTTCTAGAGTAAATACAACCCCAACCCAGGAAAACCCTCATACCCAACCCGTAATCCATATTTCATCAATATAAACCTACTATCCTTGCACATTGCCTCACATAATCATTATTATTTAATATCCAACCCCATAACATCATAGTATCCCTAAGCCTCATGCATGACACAAGAAACCAAGGGTTGAACCGTGTGCAATGTAACCCATGCATGATTGCATCCGGCCAAAGCAAAATAATACAACCCATTAGAAAAGGAAACAAAGAACGTGAATTGCACCCATTTTTAACATCACCTATGACAGAAAAGAGAAGGAAAACACCAACCAAAACAACACCCACATTCAAAGATAACCCAAGTTAGCACCCCCTACCTAGGTGGATCCAAACTTTCTTCCTTTGCTTCATGTTTTCAGGCTATCCTTCATGCCTCTCTAATGCCCTCTCACGGTGCTCACACCGCCTCCTCCCTCACTGAACTTCACAGTTTTGTGCTTCACGACTTCCTTTCTTCTTATGTTTCTCACGGTTCTCTCCCACAACTTCATTCTTCTCTTACCGTTTTTGCCTCCTTTCTCCGTCCCTCCTTATGTATTTATATTCACAATGAAACAAACTCTAAAAGATAAGCTCAATCAATTCTTTGAACCCACTAGAGATATGAACATCCTTATAAATATATAGATATATCTATTTATTTTGTTTTTTATTAAAGACCCATGCTGATATATCGTGTTCCCCACATTCTATTATTTCTGTAACGTTTGTCTCTTTGTTATAACACCTCCTTAAAATGTGCGTATATTGTTTCTTTCATGCTCTTTTTTTTCTCCCACGTGCATTTCTCGTATTATGCAACCCATGCAAAGACTCACGTTCCATCTTTTATTTTTTTTCCTCTCTGTATTTTAAAAATCATGCAAGATTCATTTTTACTTAAATGATTCCCTAGACCCACTCACTTACACAACAAAATAAAGCCCAAGTGAATTTTCACCTAGCAAAGTTCAAACCATGGCCCATGCAATTATCAATACAAACCCCAACCACAAGTCTACAAGCTTTTCATTTCATAATACACAAAAAAATACCCATATAAATCATACAAACCATAACTTATGTTATTAAACAATAAATCAATAAAACTATAAATTAATTTATTTATCCACTAACAATTATAATACAAAAGAAACAAATTTATATCATTTTTTTTCTTTTTTCTTTATCATATATATTATTTTATTAATTTTATTCAAGTTTTACATTCTTTCCAACTTCAAAAAATTTCATCTCGAAAATATTTGTATTTGTAAAAAAGATACAAATACTCCTTCCTCATGTACATCTTCTAATTCCCAACTCATTTCCTGAGTCCCTTCATTCTAAAGTACCTTCACCGTGTGAATGTTCTATCCTCTTAGTTTCTATTCCCATCATACGAAACACTCTTCTTGTTGCCTTGACTTTTCTCTAGACAACTTCTAATGTGATTGACTCCATTAAGCTATTTTCTTATATGGAAAAGAGATAGAAAAATGCCCAGGCTTGTCAAAATTATAACACTTCTTCTCGTCTAACTTTCCAACTGCAATCTTTAGAAAATTTCTTCTAAATGATCTCTCCTACACTCAAAACACTTCAAAGTTCTTTGACTGAACTACTGTTGTCAAGAGTAAGGTTTCTCATGTTACCTTCCACACAAAAAATTGCCCTTCTGAGTTCTCTTCACACGACTCTGGTCCACCTCAAGTTGTTTTGCCATTTTTGTTTGCTCTACAATCTCTATAAACTCTTTGATCTTTAGATGCACAATCACTCTCATTAGATTCTAGCGTAAACCCCATTCGAACTTTCTGCATTTCCATTCTTCGGTCATGTTCTGAGTAGAACCAAGTGAGATATTCAAAGCGATTAATGTATGCTTGCACCATCCTATTCCCCTATTGTAGCGTTAGAAATTTAGTGTCCCTCTTATACTTCGCACTATCAGGGAAGTATTTGTTCAGAAACCTCGTTCTAAAATTGACCTAGTTGATGTCCTTTCCTCAAGCGTCCATCAACTATGTCATACCTCTCCACCAATACGCGGTTTCTCCCGTCAGCATGAAAGCAACAAACACTAGCTTTTGTTCCTCTGAATACTCAATAACTTCATAAATCTCTTGCTATTACTTATTAAATCATCAACCTCATCCATAGTAGTTTTCCCATTGAACTTATTTAGGTTATGATGTAAGAAATCATTCATACTGTGATTGATTCATAGGACTCGGTATAACTTGCTATCGTTGTAGCACGTCCACCATCCTCTCGATGGCTCGAGCTATCTTATCAATAGCAGATGAAAGGGTTTATGGTCTACATGCCATAATCTGGCCTATTCAAGTATCACAACTTTTAACACAATTCAAAGTCACACAATAGAAACTAGATGGGGTCACTCCCCAAGACCTCACAAATTTTTGAAAATCAGGCTTTGATACCAAAATATAGTGTTGTCAAAATGGGTTAGAACCCGTTAGCCAATCCGCCCTACCATAGATGATTCGAGCTGGGTTAGGTTGAAAAAATTGAAATTTCGATACGGGCCAATTTTCAGCCCGACTCACTAAAAACCCAACTCATTTAGGTTGAACCTCTAGTAAGCTAGGTTGGCTCACCCACCCACTTAGTTTTCTACTAAGTACTTTTTGTTGAGTTAATCAATTACAAAATATTGAAACGAAGGCTCGTATGAAATTATTTTGTATGGATTAATTAGGCAACATTATAAATCCACAGATCTATACTTATTAGCTCAACTTTTATGCAAAAACAAATTTGAATCGATGTGAAGCCATTAAAAATTTTGTTAAGGGGATTTTGTGATATCTTTGTGTGAATGAAATCTTATGTTTGATCGATCATAAATATAATTTAAGACCATTTCCATTTATTCAGATTTGAATTAGAAATATTTTTTTATTTATTTTGGAAATAAGAAAACCTTATAATTAAGTGAATCAATGAGCTAATCCGTTTAACCTACCAACTTGTGGTGGATCGGGCCAGGAAAAATGAGTTAGGTTGGGTTATCTCACTAAGTGGCAAACTCGTGGTGGATCGAGTCAGGTTGGGCCGAGTGACCCATTTTGACAGCACTACCAAAGTGTAACACCTCATTTTAGGATGTCATGATTATGAGTAAAAATTTAAAAATTTTAAATCATAATACCATTACGAAAATCCAAATACAATAAGTCCTTACAATTAACCAAAAAATAAACCAAAATTTCAATTTATTACAACTAAAACTCAAAGAAAATAGTTTATTCAAAACAAAACCATAAAATTTTCCAATTCTCCCAATCAACTTGTTACACTATACAACATTCGAATTATCTACATTATCATCTGCTCTCGTATAGTGACACGAGTTATACAATCATCGCACACACAACAAACAAACAAACACAAGGGTGAGCTAACTGAGAATCAAACAAGGTTACACACCAATAACTCAAACAAGGTTACATACCAATAACTCAAACACGATTAGACATCATTGCCACAAACCATTGGTCTTCTCTTTCGTACCCTACCATATTTCCTTTTCATCAGAACCAAGCAGTTCGAGCTGGCGTATCATCGCATCAAGAGTTGTTTCCCTTGTCCCTCAATGACTTACCACTAAAAACTTTGGTGAATAAAACATTGGACACTATACTCAACAGCTTTCATTAGATGATGTTTATTTCATCACTTAAATTTAACTTTTCTTCCATTATCATTAATATCAAATCCATGTTTCCATCCAATATCAGACCGATTTCTCTTGAATTTAGTGCATTTCCAGACATAATGGGATTAGCTTAATTTCACTTCAAACATAAGTAGAGGTGAACTTAAAACATTGCAACAAAGCTTTGGCACAAATTTTTGAATAATGTAGTGAAACACTTTATTTTTTCAAAAATAAAATCATTTTTTTTAACAGTGCAATGCAACACTTTCTGTAAAATACATTTTGTGAGGCAAAGGCACAACAACTAAAACATAATGCATAGGAACACAATTTTAGTGGTATAGGCACAACAACTTACACAAGCTGAGATCAAAGCCGAGATCGACGATACGTGAGCGACAAAGACGACACGAGAATGAAGGCGCTAGAATGAAAGCATGAGAACGAAGACACGAGAACAAAGACGCGAGGATGAAGACGAGATTGGAGGCGAGAACGACGATGCGAGCGATGGTGCAAGAAACCACGAGTGAGAGTGCAAGAACGAAGATGAATCCTAAAAATGAAAACACAATTTGAATGAATCGCAAGAGAGAAATGAAGAAGATGAGTTTCGTCATTAAACCTAAATCAGAAAACCTAATTTGGTGTGCCCTAAAAAAGACTTCATTTTATGTCTTCAAAACTTCTTTGAAGTCCATGTGTTCTCGGAAATTAACATCCACTATGTCTCTAAGACAGTTGTTTTTCATTCTTCTCGAATTGTTTCTTGATTTAGTCGATAATTATTCTCGAATTGTGTTTTCCTTCTAAAGAGTTACATGTTCTCATGACATTCATCTCATAAAGAAGTATTTAGTAAAATTGTCCTTCACCCTCTCCAACTCTGTAGAGTATAATTTTCTTTGGTTTAGGACCATTGAGGTTTAGAAGACACGAAACGAATTCTTGATAATTGTGGAAGGGGCTTTTATCCTTTGCTAACACTATCCCTGTGAAGATTTTTTATACCATCACCTTTTCTTTTATCCATCTTCATAAAAATTGACTTTTAATCAATCAAGCAATATAAAATCCGTCTTTGAGTCAATTGCATGTAATTTACCTTATTAATCTTGTACTTTATTGTGATTCTTGATATCTTAAATAATTTATTTTTACTTTTCGATAAAACAAATATACAACTTAAAAAAATCTTATTTATCCAAATCCTATATAAATAACTACTAAGACCACATAACAACCACTAAACTGAAAATGCTATGGATGTACAGCATATTTCTATCTTTAGTAATTATAAATAATGCTAACAAAATAATATACATTAACTCATTTTAATAAAAAATTAGAATATATTAAAAGTATAAAAAGACCATAAAGTCTTTTATGCTTATAATATAATATCTAAAAACAAAATATGGAAAGAGAATAAACAATGCATGTAAAAGTTCAAAAATAAGATATAAAATAAAAAATGTTAAATATATTTTTAGTTTTTAAACTTTTACTCTAAATTGAAATTGATCATTGGATGAAATTATTGATATATTTTGATTCTAATGAATGGATATAATTTTTTAAGCCAATTATGTCAATTGTTTTACTTATTAAACATGTTTCAAGCTAACATTTCACTTCCTTATACTATTTGACACTTTCCTTTTTCAATGTCATATAGGAAATACATTTGACACAAAAATAAATTAACATAATTGAGTTAAAAATATTATAATTATTATTTTTAAAGTTTGGGAACAACAATGTACTAAAGTTTCAAACAAGACAAATTCTAATTTTATGTCAAAATTCAAATACTAAAAATTTATTTAATCCAAATAAAAATAAATAATTAATTGATTATATTTGGATAACTTTTCCTGATAAGAAAAGTTACATTTAGATACCAAATAATTGACTATACAAAGGAACTCAATTGATTAATTAATAAAATATTTAACTTTTATTATAACATAATAACTAATTCAAAATACATTAAATTATTTTTAAAAATTTATTTCATTAAATATTATCAAAAATATATTAATATACAACTAAGTTTATTTTATCTATCACAAAAATTTCACTTTCTTTCCCTAAAATTTATTTTCTTTTCAATTCACCCAACAATTTTTCCTACTACAACTAAGGATAAGTACTACTATTAGTTGTATTTGTCCCAACGCCCTGCATCCGTAATATTATCATAATCATTACCAAATATATATTATAATTATACAAAATCACAATAAATAAATAAATCCCTTCTCATACCATACAAAATAAAATAAACATTCACACAAATTGAACTATTTAATTAATTATGAATATCACCAAAAATAAATAGTTATTGTAATACAATCACTTAATGCATTCACCCAAATATATTTATAATGATTTAAAATTATGAAATAAAAAAGCATTTAGTATAACTCTACCAACATAATAATAAAACATTTCATATAATTTTACCAAAGTTATAAAAACACTTTTAGTATAACTCTACCAAAATAATAAAAAACCATTTCATATAATTTTACCAAAGTTATAAAAAACATTTCATATAAATTTACCAAATTATAAAATATTATAATATCTAAAAGGAACATTAGCATTATTTTCAAATATATTATTATAACTATAAAAGTATTTAAAAAAATTAAATAAATCACATATTATATCAAATCAAAATTCGTTACAATGAAATTACTTAGTTATGATCACCCTAATTATTAAAATTACGTAATACAATATTATGCTATGAATTGAAAATATAAAAAAAATGATTATATTTAGACATAATAAAGCCAATGTCAGAAAACATTTGTCAACGTTATAAAGCATTCTTTTATAAACTAAATATATTAAAACCAAATATGAAGTGAATTTGATTTCAAAATAAAAGACACCTAATTACAAAATATTAGTTGATTATTAACCGTCTAACTGCTTTCCAACGACTCACCTAATAAAGAAAATAGCCATGTTACCATAGGGAAATGAATGTTTACTGATTTCAGTTAAGTCTATCACAAGTCAACTCAAACTTCAAAGATTGCTCCACTAATACATTATATCACCAAACAAAGTAATTACATCAATTGGAGAATATATCCTTTACAAGCAAATTGAAAAACACTTACTCCTTGAATAGCATCTTCACTTTTTCTCTGACCTTCAGGAACAGCAATGGAATCTATAGCCTGACAAATGAAATTCATGTTGTGATTACAAAAAATGTGGTTGCTGGCACAACAATCTATAACATACATACATACAAGAACATTCAAAACTTCAAATTTCAATAAGCTGGGAAAATACCAAGAATCTCATCAGACACAAGGAAAACACATCCAGCAACCAAAGTAATTGTTTTGTACAAATACAGGTATTGTATAATCAAGGTCACCTATATATTTCTGCAGAACAGAAGACAATATCACCAAATCTAAGCCTTACACACTAGAAACTAAATTGTTTGTTAAGTTATGCATTAGTTCGTGTAGTACAGGTCATGTTATAATCTTCTTGATGAAACCACAATTATGCAATATTTTTCAGGAATATGCTACTGAGGGACTACAGACCATGGATCCACCCTATGTAGGCAAGATTTTAGGCTTAATCATATTTTCTGACCCTGAAAAAATAGTCAATTTGGCTTTTAGTCCCAACTAACAAAATTCCATTTGAAACCCAATTCTGTGAAAATATATGGTTGTAATTTATATGCTTGTAAACAGATCAACAACATCTGGTATAGCCTGATTGTGCCACTACTACCAATTGCACAGCATATGTCCACTATTCCAATAGTTAAAACTAACTAGAAAGGAAAAAGAAACAGACTGGAAGATATATAACTGTATTACCTTATCTTCCATCTCCTCCTCTATTTTTTTCATGTGACGCCTCATTAGCTGCAACACACATGACATATAGTTAAGTAACAAGACAGAGTATAGAAAAAAGTTCTTACTAATTAGTCACTACAACAAGCTTGAGGATCTTCACAGATAAAGGGGCGAGAGAGATAGGGAGAGTACAGCTAGGAACAAATCCACTAACTTTTGTTAGGAATATCTTAAGTCAAAGAGAGGAAAAGGGCCAGAGAAGAAACAGTTTCCTTCGAATGTTTGACATTTATCCCTTCCAGCCAATACATATGTGAATGAAAAGAAAAATAAACACGAAAAAAACTATTGCAAATACATCAATTTAGCAAGAAAAGGTGATGAAGCTACAAGCCGCAAATACACTATAGGCTCAGAAGTGGCCTAAAGTTGATTTATTAAGAATGGAATGTTGCACTTCGAGTCAAGAAAGTTATCCGAAAAATGGTCAAGGAAAAAACAACTTTCAAATTGTACAATCCGGAAGTCATTTGGCTTATCACAATCCAAAAGTCATTTTTGGCTTTTCGAACTGTACAATCTGGAAGTCACTTTTGACTTCCAGTTCCTAGACTCCGAACGACAAACTGAGAATTTTTTTAATATAGAGTGCCGGGAAAAATATATAGAGGTGCATGAAGAAGCTGCCCATGCATGGTACCAATCCAAGAAAAATCTTGCTATCATAAGCCAAAAACCCTTAATTATCAATAAACTTTGAAATGTTATGAAAGGAGTTGACATGCCAATATCAGGCATCACTAATAGTGAAAAAAAAAAGTATTTCCCTTTAAAATGGCATTCAGTATTTTAAGATGAAGGATCAACCTATATGAATATGCATACGATGGACTCATCATTGAAGAACGTTTTTTACCAAAATTATAAAAAACATTATCATATTTATAAGGAACATTAACATCATTATTAAATATATTGTTATAAGTATAAAAGTATTTCAAAAAATTAAATAAATCACTAATCATATTATATAAATTAAAAATTCTATAAAATCTAATTACTTAATTGATTAAATATATTTAATTGACATTATTCTTGACTACCTTGATCATCAACCTGAACCTTAGTCCCACAACAAGCCTTTTTGGTCTGCTCTTCAATTACTACCTTTCTACCACAGCAACCTGCATCCTTGTTACCAAGTTCGGACCTCCTCTCTAGGAACTCACTGTTCTCCTTCCAAACCTCCCCATTTGAATAGACCTCCTTTTTCCAAATAGGAACTTTGGCTTTTATCTCATCTATCAAAAATCTACATGCCTCCAGTGCATCTGCCCTGTGGACAGATGAGACTGCAATGAAGACACTTGTTTCACCCACAGGCACCGTGCCTATACGATGAGCAACAGCGATGGAATGTAGGTTCCAGGATGCTCTGGCAGATGAACAGATCATGTTGATACAACGTATTGCCATTGGAACATAAGCTTCATATCTCAACTCCAAGACTGTTTTCCCTTCAAAGGTGTCACGAGTTGTGCCAGCAAATGTTGCTATAGCACCAGCTTGTGGAGCACTAACAAAATTCATGTATTTAGCAACATCTACTGGATTCAGGTTTTCCAAGATTTCAATAAGATTTTTATCATCTTTTGCAGCCATTTTCCACAAGTCAGATACAATGATGATGGAACAAAAATCCAACGTGATTTGAACACTTTCTTCCTTCGAAAATTAAAGTAGACAAGTCCAGCAGTTCATCCTTCAAATTGATTATAGCCACTCATAGTTCCCAAAGACCTGGTGAAAAGCTTCTATAATATTAGGTTATAATCTCAACATCAAATGACCTATAAATAAACAAAACACATATATATGTAACTGGTTTCTTAGGAACTTTGAAGGCTAGAAAGAAACCTTGGTAATTACAAAATATTAATAAAGTAATAGTATTAATAGTAAAGAAAATAGCAGCAAGGCTGGTTTCTAGAGTTGCTGTAGGGAATCACGACTTTTTAAGAAAACTAAGAATGATTGGTTAATTGAATATTGAAATCAGAGAGATTTGTATGCAGTTAAGGGGTGAAAGTACTTGAAATGTAAATACAGGAAGAGGAAAGTGGAAAGGTAACACATTTCATGAAGTGATTGGAGAAACTGATCTCTCTTCAACCACACTGGTTAAGATTAACGAAATTAGTAGTTCTACTTCTGCAATAACACCAATTTTATTCTGATCTAGTTTCTATAACAACCTAAAATCCAACTAGTTGTCTAACTTTCAGAGTATTGCTACACGGTCTACTAACATATGAATGGAGTGGGAAATTTTAAAAATTATATTAAAAAAGGAAAAATTTAGATTTCACGTGGGGTTCTGCTGCTATGTGTCTAAGTGATAGTCTTGACCTACCTAGTTGCTATCTTCACATAGTGTTACTTTCTGTCTCATTAAAAGACAATGATACTTCAAATAAATTTTGCTCCCTTTCAAATTAAATTAAATCGGCCAGAGGGAGGAAGGAAACATCTTTCAAAGACTTCAATACCAATATTCAAACTTATCCTATTATATGACAGCATACAATCTTCATCAGAAGTCCGTGCACGTCTTTGTAATAAAATAAATAAGGATTTTTCCTTTACAACCCTGAATAACTACAGTACTACATACAATCAGAGTTAACTACAAGAATTAGAATTAGCTAATCTGCTAGCAGATATGAACTAGTTGTTTAGTAGGTAGATGTATAACGCCAATGACTCATATTTGTATTTAAGCAAGATTTGATAAGTTAGTTCACATGGTAAATGTATTTCAACTCTTATATGTTTGTTCAACTATCATATCATCCCATTACATAGAAATCATCATGACATTTAATGTATGATATGACCCCAGGGCCTTTAACGCCATTAATTATTCAGAGATGAGACAAGGGAAGGACTAATTTCATTTGACAAATTACAATTCCTAAAACTAATTCTAAAATTTTAATTGTTGAGATTAAAATGACACTGCTACAATTTCGAGGATATCCATCAACTTACCCGTTTGTCTAACGTAGGATACCCATTGCTTCTGTGGATGAAGTCCCTTTTTCATCTTCTTCCAATTTGCAACCTCGCCACCTGAAAATACATTTTATCAAACATTTTACATGAAAAGGTCAAATAATTGAAATTCATTTTGAAATTAGAGCACACGTCAATGTAAAATAGACAATCACTTGCAGAGTTAAGAAACACAAGTCTAAAAAGTTAGCAAATGTTTTGGCAACCAACAATCCCTTAAAATCTAAAAATAAGAATTTCTCCCTCTTCATTTACAATTTCAATTAACAAAAAACTGATCTTTCAAGTGAATTCAGAGAAAAAGTTTCTGCACTTACTGGAGGTAAATTATATTCAATGCAATTGCTGAGCTTCGATGCTAGTTGGATTCAATTCACTGATTCAGTCGCAGAAAGAGAGAAAAAGGGGCTTTTGGTTAGGTTGAAGATGATGCTGCATCAACGATTGGGACCAAATAAAAACTAACTTATGTCATCTGGTATGTCATTTCTTTCCTTCTGCAACCCATGAGCATAGCACCAATGGGGTAGTTAAAAGATTGGACTGTTCCTTTACTTCTTTTAAAAAAAATATTTTAAATTGTTTAATAATAACAAAATTATTTGATAATAAAAAATAAAAATTTAAGTTATAATTTAAATTACTTTTTGCAATTTAATATTGTAAATATGTATTATTTTAGATGTAATAAACTAAGATAATTTAAATTGAATTTAAAACAAATATTAAAATATCATTTATAAAATAAAAAACAAATTCACAAATTCAAATTAGAAAAAACAAATAAATAATATCTACAAAGATAAATAAATTTAAAAAATTATTATTTATAAAAGACTCATTGATTATTTAATTAATATTAATTATTTAATAGTTTATATATAATTGATTAAAATTTAATAGTTTATGTAAATTAAATTTATTACCTTTAAATTACTCTATTATAATTAATAAAAAAAATTTAATTTATAAGTATCAATAGTTATTTAATTTGAAATACTATTAAATATGTGTATCTTTCAAGTAATATAATACACCAAAGTAATGACAAGAATGCTTTACTCAAAGTATAACGATACTTTGTTATTGATAACATTTTGACACGATCACGTGTCATTATCCTATTAGTTTATGTGAAAAATGTTTTAAAAAAATGAAAATGAGGTCGGAATTGAAGGGTTAAAGGGTTTTGTTTTCACGACATTCATTTGGAGGAGTTTGAAAAAAAAGAGAAGGTGATTTTCGCGAGAGAAATCTAAAATCCTTCTCCCCCACCCATCACAAGCGTCCCTCTCCCCACAAGCGTCTCCGTTATTGTCGGAATTTGAAGTTCGCCAGAGTGCCGCCGTTATCGTAACGTTTGTAACTAATGAACTCCGAAACCGCCATTGGAGGTGGTTTTTGAAGCTTGTCTCTGTTCCTTTCGATAATGTATTGTTTGTGTTAGATGGGTTTAAGTTCTTTAAAAAACAATTGGGCATTTAAGGGTTGTTGTATTATTTTGGTGTTTATCGTGGTATAGCTAAGTGTGGTATGAAGTTTTGTTGAACATTTTGTGGTTGATGTGGTTTTTGGGTGGAAAGTTTGAATTTTTTGGGGTTTGTGGTTGTTGTTGGGTTATTTTGAGTTAGTTTTTATATTATGTTTGGTTTGACAGTAATGGATTGCATTAATCAAGAAGCTCATAACAATGTAAGTAAATGTCATATATTGAAAATGTATTAGTTTCTCTGAAAAATGTTAGTTAATGGTTGTTTATGTTAAAAATAATTTGTAGTTTCGATTGCGGCCGTGGTGCGACACCAAAGCTATAGTTGAGATTAATGGTATACTAAGAGAAAATGATCAGACACGTATCAGCGAGACTCCATTCAAGTGGTGTCTTCATATGTCTTCATATCGGTGAGAGTAACCATCTAGGAAATATAGATAAAACGTTGATCTTGAAAAATTATCTGCAACTAGCACAGAGGTTTAACAATTATGAGTTAGTAGTCCTTGGAAAACTCTTTGAGTCTATGTTCCAACAAAACAAGAATCGTCTCATTTAGAGTTCGGTAGAGAGAGTTATGAGTAAAATAGTCAACAAAGGTGAAAGCTAAAAAAACATGAGTATGATTAAAATTTTAATAATTTTACTGCAATTAGTGTTGTTGTCCAAAAATTACGAATTAGTAATCATTGGAAAGACTTTTTAGTCTATTTTCTAATAAAAAAAGAATCATCCAATTTGGAGGTATGTGGAAAAAGTTGTACTTAAAATATTAAGCAAATGTCATAGTTGACAATACATTATTTTATACCTATATCTTTTTCTTTTGATTCATAGATCTAAGTGGCATGCCTTCTCTTAGACTGATTTTAAAATATGATTTTGCATTTTGATTAGACTGTGGAAAAATGATTAAAGACATGGTTAAGTTGGAATTAAAGCATGCTCAACTAATTAAAGATGATATAGTTATTGTGATAAGTTGAACTTAATTATTAACTCTTATTCCTATCCAACTCTTACATATGTTGTTTGATTTTATTTTTTAATTTATATTTATTTCATTATCGTAAGAATGGAGTAAATGTGAAGGGATATTTTGTGTGGTCTTTCTTCGACAATTTTTAATGGTCTTCGAGCTATACATTACGATTCAGAATGATCTTCATAGATTACAAAAATGGTTTGAAAAGATATCCAAAACTATTAGCAATGTGATACAAGAACTTCCTCGAGAAAGAAACCAGACTTTCTTCTCATTCTTTCATTATTCTTTCATTGTAATTAAAGTCCTATATATATTTTATTGGACTTCGGTTGATAAATAAAAAATACAGATATGTTGTAGATCTGTTGATATTGTTGTTACAGTAAGAATGAAAAAGACACTATTATGATAATGAAGTTTTCATTTTCCATATCCATCATTTATATACCCAACAACGTTTGACATAAATTGCTTTTGTGTATGAACAACATAATCGTTTGGATAATAATTTATAAGTAAATTATTATATCAATTTGAAATTTTGAATGTTGGATTAAAATAGTTAACAAAATTGAAAATTTGTACATGTGTGCATACAAGTAACTCCGTCACCATGGAACAAACATTTCTATAACTCTTCATAAAAAAATGGGTAGGTACCAAAGGCCCAATAACTGGGACCTAAGGCAAAAAAATTGTGCACAACGAGGTTGACATAGGTCATGACATTAATTTATGAGTCAAGTTTTTTTTTAACAACTAATGGACATACAAGTCATGTTCAGCCAAGGATGACCACATTGATATCCCATCCATCACCATGGAACAAACATTCTATAACTCTTCATAAAAAATGGGTAGGTACCAAAGGTTAAATAACTAGGGACTTAAGGCGAAAGTTTTGCACAACGAGGTCAACACAGGCCATGACATTAATTTATGAGTGATTTTTTTTACAATTAATGGACATACAAGTCATGTTCGACCAATGATGACCACATATTTATACAACTCTTGGTGAAAAAACTGCATTGGTAACAAAGGCTAAATAATTGAGGATTTAGGCAAAGGTTTTGCACAGACAGATCAACTTGAAAATGACATTGATTTTGAAGTGCAATTTTTTTTTAACACTTATTTGACATACAGGTGATGTTTAGGCAATTATTATAACATTTATATCGAACTTCATCCCTAATGAACCATTTTTTAAAGAGATATTGGTGCAAAAACTGCATTGGTACCAAAGGCTAAATAATTGGGAACTTTAGGGAATGATTTTGCATAGACATGTAAACTTTCAAAATGGTATTGATTTTGAAGTGCGAATTTTTTTTAACACTTATTTGACATACAAGTGATGTTCAGGCAATTATTATGACATTTATATCAAACTCCATCCCCAAATGAACCATTTTTTCTAGAGCTCTTGGAGAAAAAATTGCATTGGTACCAAAGGCTAAATAATTGGGGTTTGTAGGCAAAGCTTTTGCACAGGCAAGTCAACTTTGAAAATGACATTGATTTTGAAGTGCAGAAGTTTTTTTAACACTTATTTGACATACAAGTGATGTTCAAGCAATTATTATGATATTTATATCGAACTTCATCCCCAAGGAACTATTTTTTAAAGAGAGATTGGTGCAAAAACTGCATTGGTACCAAAAGCTTAATAACTGGGAATTTTAGGCAAAAGTTTTGCACAAACATGTAAACTTTGAAAATTGTATTCATTTTGAAGTGTAATTTTTTCTTAACACTTATTTGACATACAAGTGATGTTCAAGCAATGATTATGATATTTAAATCGAACTCCATCCCCAATGAACCATTTTTTCTAGAACTCTTGGAGAAAAAATTGCATTGGTACCAAAGGCTAAATAACTGAGGAGTTTAAGTAAAGATTTTGCATTAACAGATCAACTTTAAAAATGACATTCATTTTTAAGTGCAAATTTTTTTTAACACTTATTTCACATACAAGTGATGTTCATTCATTGATTATGACAATTATATAGAAGTCCATCCCCAATGAACCATTTTTTCTAGAACTCTTGCTGCAAAAACTTCATTGGTACCAAAGACTAAATAATTGGAGACTTTAGGCAAAAGTTTTGCATAGAGAGGTCAACTTTGAAAATGACATTCATTTTGAAGTGCAGAATTCTTTTTAACACTTATTTCACATAAAGTGATGTTCAGGCCATGATTATGACATTTATATTGAACTTCATCCCCAAAGAATCATTTTTTGTAGAACTCTTGGTGAAAAAAATGCATTGGTACCAAAGGGTAAATAAATGGGGACTTTAGGCAAAGGTTTTGCACAAGCAAGTTAACTTTGAAAATGACATTCATTTTGAAGTGCATAATTTTTTTAACATTTATTTCACATACAAGTGATATTCAGGCAATGATTATGACATTTATATCGAACTCAATCTCCAATAAACCATTTTTTGTCGAACTCTTGGTGAAAAATTTGTTCACACATGCACAAATTTTCAATTTTCAAATCGATATAATAATTTACTTATAAATTATTATTCAAACGATTATGTTGTTCATACACGAAAGCAATTAACGTTAAACATTGTTGGCTATATAAATGATGGATATGGAAAATGAAAACTTCATTATCATAACAATGTCTTTTTCATTCTTACTGAAACAACGATCTACAACATATCTGTATTTTTTATTTATCGACCGATGTCCAAGAATATATATGACTTTAATTACAATGAAAGAATGAGCAGAAAGTCTGGTTTCTTTCTCGCGAAAGTTCTTGTACCACATTGCTGATAGTTTTGGATATCTTTTCAAACCATTTTTGTAATCTATGAAGATCATTCTGAATCGTGATGTATAGCCCAAAGACCATTCAAAATTCTCGAAGAAAGACCACACAAAATATCCCTTCACATTTACTCCATTCTTACGATAATGAAATAAATATAAATTAAAAAATAAAATCAAACAACATATGTAAGAGTTGGATAGGAATAGAGTTGATAATTAAGTTCAACGTATCACAATAACTATATCATCTTTAATTAATTGAGCATGCTTTAATACCAACTTAACCATGTCTTTAATCATTTTTCCATAGTCTAATCAAAATGCAAAATCATATTTTAAAATCAGTCTAAGAGAAGGCATGCCACTTAGATCTCCGAATCAAAAGAAAAAGATACACGTATAAAATAATGTATTGTCAACTATGACATTTTCTTAATATTTTAAGTACAACTTTTTCCACATACCTCCAAATGGGATTATTCTTTTTTTATTAGAAAATAGACTAAAAAGTCTTTTCAATGACTACTAATTCATAATATTTGGACAACAGCACTAACTGCATTAAAATTATTAAAATCGACATCTTAATCATGCTCATGTATTTTCAGCTTTTACCTTTGCTGACTATTTTGCTCATAACTCTCTCCATCGAACTCTAAAGGAGACGATTCTTGTTTTTTTTGGAACAAAAACTCAAAGAGCTTTCCAAGGACTACTAACTCATAATTTTTAGACCTCTATGCTAGTCGTAGATAATTTTTCAAGATCAACGTTTTATCTATATTTCCTAGATGGTTACTCTCACCGATATGAAGACATATGAAGACACCACTTGAATGGATTTTCGCTAAACGTGTTCGATCATTTTCTCTTAGTATACCATTAATCTCAACTATGACTTTGGTGTCGCACCACGGCCGCAATCGAAACTATAAATTATTTTCAACATAGAAAACCATTAACCAACATTTTTCAAAGAAACTAATATATTTTCAATACATTACATTTATTTATTTTGTTATGCGCTTCTTCTTTAATGCAATCCATCACTGTCAAACCAAATGTAATACAAAACCTAAGTCAAAATAACCCAAAAACAACCACAAACCCAAAAAATTCAAACTTTCCACTCCAAAACCACATCAGCCAAAAAATGTTCAACAAAACATCAAACCACACTTAACGATACCACGATAAACACCCAAATAACACAACAACCCCTAAATGTCCAAAATGTTTTTAAAGGACTTAAACCCACCGAACACAAACAATGCATTATCGAAAGGAGCGAAGGAAAGCTTCAAAAACCACCTCCGATGATGGTTTCAGGGTTCGTTGGTTCCAAACGGCGGAATAGCAACGCGTATAACGTTACAGTCAATGGTAGCACTCCGGCGAATTTCGAAGTTCGACAACAGCGAGGACGCTTGTGGGGAGAGGGACGCTTGTAGGTGGGTGGGTGAGAGGAAGGTTCTCTAGAATTCTCCTGCAAAAATCACTTTTTTTTAAACTCCTCCAAATGAATGCCGCGAAAACAAAACCCTCCAACCCTTAAATTTCCATCTAATTTTTAATATTTTAAAACATTTTCCACATATACCAATTTGAGAACGACATGTGGCTGTGTCAAAATGTTGTAAAAAAAATTGATGTCAAAGTATCATTATCCTTACACAAAAGGTTTGGAATATCGAAACACTAAAGTCTGGCCATAGAGTTCGCCAATCACTACTATTCAGTTGTTAGTTTATTTCACCACAACATAATTTTATTTTGTTGAGAAGTGTTTTAAACTCAGTTATATTTCTTTTTTAGAAAACATTTTACTTATGTTATCACTTGAAAAGGGAGTGAAATCATGGAGAGGTGTTGGTACATATTTAAAGTTTTGAAAATTATATCTGCTCTCTTGAATTTCTTTCGGATTCTATAAACATATTTCTTGCATTGCAAGTTACCTTCAAATAAGGAAAATTAATTAAATTACATTTGTTTAAATATTTTAACTTAGACGTGTTGTGAATGTAATAAATGTAATGTTGAGATTCCTTGAAATGGAATTTTACGGAGTTGTGGTGAAATGAAAAATACATATGTTGAGAACCAAAAATACATGTTGAGTGGAAATGAAAAACGAAGTGTTTTAAACTCATTTATATTTCCGAAAACATTTTTTCATTCTTCATTTTACAATCGGAATAGAGAAAATACACTTTTTCTGTATTTTTTTTAATACTCTATTTTTTTTTCATACACTTTCATAATATTTTCAATAAAAACATTCTTTGTTTTAATTTCTAGTGAAAACGAGACATATTTAACTTTGTGCCCATTCATTACATTCTTATTTTGTTCTTTTTAATAAAACTAAGTTCTCTTGAGAAGTTGTTCTGACGCAGGTGCGCACGCATACCAGTAAAGAGATAAAAAACAAGTGAAATCTTGGCGGCTCCCATGTAAACGGAAGAACACATATCCCGATTCCCAAGACAGTGCCTCCGCAATTCAAACGGAATTCTCACCGGAAAACAAGTGCCGGCCACCATGACAGGTACTCCCTTCTTCAATTTCGATTACCGCGTACCAAGTGAAGTTTTACACACCACCGAAATTCACTTTCCGAAGAATTCGCATTTGTTTTTTTTTATTAATTTTTTAGTTTTTGTAAAGTTTGATTGTTTATTGCGTTCTTTTTTTATATTTATATTTTATTCTTTTTATGCTCCTTTGAGTTTGAGTGTTCCCCTTAGTCTGAACTGAAAGCAGTTTTTCTCTCTCTCTTCTGGGTGCAGTATTTCTGGTGTTGATACAAATTGCTGTATTTTCTATAATATTTTCTCTTTATTATTATTGCTGTTGTTTGTGTGGATTTACTATAATTATTGTATGATTTAGGGACATCATATTACATGTATCAATGATGTCACTCAATTTCCATTTCCTCATAATATTTAGGAGTTTTAACAACTTTTTCTTGTAAATTCTCGGGATTTCAAGCTCCATTTAGCTGTGTTTTGTTCTGTACGTGTAAAACACTAGATTTACTACATGTGTAGTTAAAGATTAAATTTCTTAAATGGTACTGTTTTTTAAAGCTATTTTTCAACTACTTTTATGTTGTAGGAAAGTTCGGATCAGGGAAGAGTTTAATTCCATGTAAGGTTGAAGAAGACCACCAACCTCAGCGAGGATTTATGGCCGGTATAAATGTCCGTTATAAACCAGTTTTTCTCGAAGTGAACCAAAGACCTGGGCTTGCGAGAGCAGAAGGCCTACAAGGTGAGTTAACTACCTGCTGGGCACTCAAAACCTGTTTCGGAAGCTGGAAAAATATAAGTGATTATTTACTAAGATGCCAAACTTGATTGATTACATTGTTGGTCTTGAACCTATTTGTTAGAAGAGTTGAAATTTGCAATCGTTGGTTATGTGCTCTGTTAATATGTTCCTTAATGTGATCAAATTTTCAACTAAAGAGACAAAAATTGTTATAAAGAATTTGAAAGCTCCTTTTCAATTTAATGTGATGTGGTTTTGTGACTTGGAGCTTCACTCAGGTTAATTTATGAAGGTAACACTGGCTTCATACTTTACTGTGGCATAGCATTTGATTGTTTCATGTTGTCAAGCAGGTGAAATGTGTTGTTATCATACTCCTGCTGAGTATGATACTTGGTAAAAAATTATCAACATAAAATCCTGAAGAAAACAGTAAAATCGTGTATTATGTGGATTTTCAGGGATGCATTCTAAGATATACCAGTCTCGTGGTTCTAGTGACAAGGAGAAACCAAAGTACATGGTTTGGACAAACGAAATGGACAAGTGCCTCACTGAGGTACTTGCTGAGCAAGTGAAAAAGGGGAACAAAATGGATAACATGTTGAAGCCAGCAGCATTTTCAGGTGCACTAAAAACACTGAACGAAAAGTATGGTATGTATGTCACCAAAGGACACATAAAAAATCGACTGAAGACATTGAGGAAACAGTTTGGGGTTTTGAAGGAACTCCTTGCTCAAAGGGGATTTATGTGGGATGACACAAAAAAGATGGTTGTTGCAGATAACTCTGTTTGGAATGACTACATCAAGGTAATTTTCTTACATGTATTACAGTATGCATTCATAAGTTTGCAGTTTTATGTTGATTGTCGATATGCTTATGTTACCTGCAGATGCACCCTGATGCAAGGATTTTTCAGGCAAAATCTATAGAAAACTATGACCAATTATGTATTATCCTTGGAAATGAACAAGTAATTGCAAGCCTTTCAGATAATGTTACAGACACAGATGTAAACTTTGGTGTTGATAAGAGGGATCCAGATCTTGCCACTGTATCTGAAGTACATCATGATGGAAACCAGACCAAAAGCCTCAGGTGGACAGTTGAAATGGACCATTGGCTTGGAAAGATTCTTGTTGATCAAGTGAAGAAAGGCCTTAAAGTAGATAAAGTTTTGCTGACAGAAGCATATGAAGCCGCTGTTTCAGTAGTAAATGCAAAATTTGGGCTTCATCTGGCAAAATTCAATATTAAAAATCGTCTTAAAACTTGGAAGAAACAGTATGAACAGTTAATGGAAATTCTGTCTCATACTGGATTTAAGTGGGATAAAAGTAAGAAAATGATCATTGCAAATGATTCTACATGGAATGACTATATCCGGGTATGTTGTCTCCTTTGGAACTGTTAGATAGCAATCACTATCTCCTCCCCGATCCCCATGTTGAGTAAACCTTTCAGATATTGCAAAGATTATTTGTTTTTTACTTTTTAATAAATTCTTCCCAAAACTCATCAACCATTGTCTTTATAGATAACATGTGGAAACACAAGCACAACAGCTGCTGTTTGTCCACATTTTTTTTTCGGAAATAATTGTTTTTTGAATACAATTAAATTTTTTGATGTAACTATTATTACAATGAAAAATAATTGCCAAAACATAAAACAAAGTAAAAATTGTAATAATATATATATATAAAAAGATATAAAATTTTTTATTTTTATTAGTTATTATAATTATACAATAAAAACATTTTCAATCTTTTATCAGGACTGTTCATTATGGGTAGTTTCTTCTAAATAATGGAAACTACAAAGTTTCTTAGAAGATAGGGATAGGAAAGGTAAAAGACGTAAAACAATGTGTACACAAAAAAATAGCTACAGAAATCTTCACTATTAATTATTATAGATTAATTGTGTGTGGGTAACATTTGGGGTGCATGAGTAGCTTTGTAAACCCATCTTTTGTTAATTGTTAAGAAAGCATCTTTATAGCATGAAATAGTTGTACTTTCTGACAGCTGCTTATTTTTAGGTGGTCTTCAGTAATTTTTTTATAAACTAATGTTAGGCATCACTATGTACCTTGATATCTAAGCTGACACCCCAGAGCACTCCAATCGTTTGCCATCATAGTAAATTGATCTTCAAGTTATTCAAATAAATGATAGTGTTAAGAGTGAAATCATAACATCATATTGTCTAATTTAGTTATAGGCGTGAATATCTCATTTAAGGAAAACAAGACATCCTCTAATTGTGTGTAATGAATGCAATAAGCGTATATAGTCATGCATCCCCTAGTGTATTCTAACACATTGTTTTATGCTCGTTGTGCCTCTATTTTCTCTCTTGTAACACAGTTTCTAGAGCCCAAAAGACATTCTTTGAAAACCTTGTTTGCCCAGTGGATCCATTGTCCGTGAAGATATTTTTCTTTTTTGGTGAACCATGTATATATCTAGATTTCTGTGTTGGACCCCGTTTCCTAGTGATGTTTCACTTTCTGATGACTTTTTAACACTTACTCACCCAAAATGGTGCACCTTGGCCAGATCTACTCAACTCCACCAACCACCAATGATTTTACAATTTATTTTCTCTGTGTTGATGATGGGTGTCCCAGAAATCGACAAAGCAGGACATGGAACAGACCCAACTGAACAAGTGGTGGCCATTTACGATATCAGCAAGAAAGAAAAACGGGGTTCAAGGAGAGGAGAGTCACGTACAAGCCAACAACCCAAGCAAAGTCCTATAGGAGAGGAGGTTAATGCTTGGAATGAACCTAGGAAGTTCCAGTGTGAACTATGGAAGAGATGATGACATTCTGATGATGTTCAGCCTGCATAAGCAAAGGTTGATGCTTTAAACAAACCAAGGAAGCTCCAATGAGAGCTGTGGAAGAGACACAAGGGCATTCTAATTGTGGCAGGATGACATGTGAGTTGTACGTGTGTGACAGGGAGATAATGAATGGATAACTGTTGCTCTCCCATTTGCTGATATTAAGTCTCATGATCAATGAATAACCAAGAAGGGAGATATTTGAGGGTGAGCAAGCTCAAGATGAATGTGATGGTGGACATGTTGACTTAGCTAAAGCAAGTTCAAGCACTTGATCTTGATAGTATAGTTGTTGATGTACATTTTTCATCTGAGGAAGAGCTTAACATGATCATGAAGATGATGATGGTTGTGGTGTACATGAGTCATTAGATTATTGGATAGAGAAACTTGAAGACATTTGTCCTTTTCTAGCTATTTAATTCCCATCACTTTAACAACTTATGTTTTGTATATGCACGAATTTATTTATTTGGTGTAGTTTGAAAACTTATATAATAGTCATGCACTGCTAAATGTAGTCACTTTAGTGTTGTTGATTTGTTGTTGTGCTATACTTTTTCATATGAAGTAGACTCTTAGGAGTCTACTAGTAGAATCTACAAATTGCTGAGTTTGATAACCACGATGTATAGTCTGGCTCTACACTAATGTATATTTAGTTTTGCAAGTATGAATAATTGAAAATACGTCTCTGAGAAATCAGAGACAAAGGCTACAACCTATGACATACTAGATACAAAAGCAACTCTATAAAAGCTATACATCAAAAGATAATCATCATTATTCAACATATGCATAGAAAATCTTGCCTAATCATCATCACAATATCTAGAAACTTGGTTGTCCCCCTTATCCTCCCTTTTCCTCATACAATAATCCTTGCTAGGAGCCTTTTTGATATATCTAAAAAATTGCATGACAACATTCCACTGATCAATATGAGGATTATGCATGAATTGACTAAAAGTCCCAATTGGAAAAGAAAGATTGGGTTTGGTGATTGAGGTAAATGTGCTTCTGCACTAATCTCCTATATCTCAAGATCTGAGAATGATTCACCTCGATCAATTTTTAGCTTTTGATTGGTTTCCATGAGACTATCAATAGATCTCCACTCAGTCATGCCCGATTCCTCTAAAATTTTCATACCACATTTTCTCTGATACCACAATGCCTTGCTTTGATCGGACTCCTCAATACCAAGAAAGTATTTTAAACAACCAAGATCTTTGATTTAAAAGTGACAAAAATAGGTGTTTTTTCACCTTGGAAATTTTAGCAGCGTCATTTCTTATAACAACAATATCATCAACATAGACAATTAAGTAAACACATTTCTTGGGAGAAGTGTGGCAACAAAACATTGAATGACCTGTTTCAGTTCATTTCAATCCAAATTTCAACATCACATTACTAAATTTCTCAAATCAAGCTCTATGAGATTGTTTGAGACCATATAGAGATCTTCACAATTTGTAGAGTAAACCAGACTCCCACTTAGCAACAAATTCAGGAGTATGCACGGTATAGATCTCCTCATTTAGGTCACCATGATGAAAGACATTTTTAATGCCTTTTTGATGAATGATTAATAGTGAATGACAACCATAGCAAGAAAAATCTGAACTGTTGTGATTTTTGCCACATGAGAGAAGGTATCACCATATATCCAACCTATAGTGTATCTCTTAGTCACTAATTTGGCTGAGACAATTAATTTCACCATTGGCTCCGACTTTAATGGAATATACCCATCTACAACCAATTGGTTTCTTTTTACGAAAAAGAGGAACCAACTCCCATGTTTGACTATTCAAGAGCCTACATTTCAACAATCATGGTTTGTCGTCATCCAAAATGATAAGGTGCTTCTTGAACATTTTTTAGAATAGTAAATGAAGATATAGAGGAAATATATGAATAATACAAAGGGGATAGAGAATGATAACTCAAAGTTGTAAATAGGATTGGGTTCTGAGTATACCGAATACCTTTTCTAATTGTGATGGGCTAGCTTGAATTATCATCATTAGGATCTGTGGTAGGAATATTTGACGGTGAAGGGCATTAAACTAGTTACAGGACAATAATTCAGAATGATTTATCATTCTTGAATCATATTTCAATATTTCGACTGCAGCATATCTGTCTGAATGTTTTCATTTTATTGCCTCCAACTGGTATAATTCGTGATGTTAATGAAAATGAAAATAATCTCTAGTTTTCTCTTAAACCATCTTAATCTGTTGATGGCATCTCACTTTAATGCTGTACATTAAAGTTTCTTGATGTCTAGAAATGTAATTTTCATCTTCACAACATTCATTCTTTATTTTTTGTGTATTCAGATATATATTTAGATAGTGTATTTTATATCAAGATTTGGTTTAAGAGTTACATATGTATAATTATTAATTATTTTAACCTGAGATTATAATGCTTAAGAATTATTAAGTATTTTGATGTTGATGACGTCATGATATTCGTTCTTCCTATAATGCCAGATGCATCTTGATGCAAGGACTTTCCGCGGTAGAGTTTTTGAGAACTATGATCAATTCTGCATTATCTTTGGCAATGAACCTTTGCATTGGGATGAATCTGAGCCTTGTGATGCAGTTAACTATGATATCAATGTTAGAGATCCTGGAAGGCAAGTGCGGTGGACAAGTGACATGGACAGTTGTTTAAGTGCAATCCTTGTGCAGCAAATAAAAAAAGGCAACAGAAGCGAATTTGACTACAAATGGAGGCCTGCTGCATTTGAAGCATCTGTCCTGGCTATTAATGAAATGTTTAAGCTGTATTTGACGAAAGATCATGTGAAAAATCGTCTAAAAACATGGAAAAGACAGTATGATATTCTGAAGGAACTTATGAACCACAGCGGATTTGAATGGGATGAAAAGCGAAAAATGGTCATTGCAAATGATTCTGTATGGAATGAATATGTTAAGGTACTTATAAGCTTACTTTTAGTTTCTGTATGACTTTTACTGCATAGGGATATTTTTTATCCAACTTGTAACAATTGTACCTTTTTGGAACAGAATAACCCTGATGCTCGGCTCCTTAAAGGACGAGTTATCAGAAACTACAATGAATTGCGCGTAATTATAGGTCATTGTGATCCACATGATAGTCCCATGAGTGGTGCTTGTGCTACTATGGGTATGACTACAGACAATGGTGTTATGGAGGTTCAAGAGACAAACTGCCGTAGAACCAACTATGCAAAAGAAAAAGGAAATAGTGTGACATGGACAGATGAGATGGATCATTACTTGACAGAGTTGCTAGTCAATCAAGTATTGTTGGGAAACAAGCTAGAGAAAAATTTCAAGACCTCAGCATATATGGCTGTTGTAACTGCTCTAAATGAGAGATTTGGCCTAAATATAACCAAAGAAAACATTATAAGCCGATTGAACATATGGAAAAAACAGTATGGCCTTTTGAAAGAGATGCTCTCTCAAGGGAGTTTTGGGTGGGATGAGGAATGTAAGATGATTGTTGCAACCAACTTAGAATGGAATGAATACATTAAGGTATATTCAGTTTTGCTTAGTATTAAATTAGTGTCGAAGTTTCTTTTTTTTATTATATTTATTTGCTATTGCAATACTTAAGCTCCTAATTGGTTATCAAGTTTAGGCCAATAAATCCAGTGATATGGTGATAATCTTCAATTGTTACCCCACCTAGTCACTTGAAGCTGTTTAAATTAAACCAGAGACCCATCATAATAATAACTAACAAAATGCATCCACATTGCCTACGTGTCATGTATTGTGGTTGGTTTCATTTGCTAGCAACTACAACCACAACCTCAACTGCATATTTCACAACTTTATCCCGTTGCACTGCTGAACAATGTTTTTCTGATTCATGTTTGGCCTGTGGTTATTCAGAAACATCCGGATGCTAGGCATTTGAGAGACCAGCACATAGCGAACTACCATGAATTATGTATGATTGTTGGTAATGAGCAAGGAATTGGAAATTGGTCCGAAAACTCTGAGAGGTTTGATGTAAATATTACACCTAACTATGAAGAGCATGCAGAAACTCCAGCACTTGTGTTGCCTAATGCAGAGCTGAGCCATGATGATGATGCAAGTGATGAAGTGCACGGCTCATCTGAGCAAACAAGGGCAAGACCTTCATCATCACAATCACATTCGGAGCAACCGTCAAAACGAAGGCGCACTTGTGATGTTTTGCTACAAATGATGAGTGTTATGGCCGCAGATATAAGTCGGATAGCTGATGCATTAACTGAAACTAACAGCAGAGTGTGCTTAGAGGAAGTGGTGGAAAAGGTACAAAATATGACTGACTTTGACGATGATCTCATCATCGAAGCTTGTGAGTATTTATGTTTTGATGAGAAGAGGGCATTCATGTTTTTGAAATTAGAAGACAGATTAAGGAAAAAGTGGTTGATGAAACGATTGCGAGGTCAATAAGGTAGTTTCATAGATTTTATTTTATTTTATTTTTTTTATGTAGGTTGTTAAAAGAAAATAGTTGCTTCAAGATGATTTTATGAATTTCTTCTTGGCATGTACTTACTCTAGGTACACCCTAGTTTAGGTTGTTACTTTATGTTATAAGAAAACTAACGTTAAGGGGGAAGTGGGAAAAAGTTATGGAATGACAAGGTGCTTCAAATTTCCTTCTTCTGATGTTTGTTTATTGCCTTGTACTTTCTTGGGCAATAACTTATCATTGTTATTATTACCATGGGGTCTGATTTTGTGTTAAGTAAAATTCTCTTATACAGCTTTGCACTTGCCCTATGATGAATGTGAAAGTATCAATGCAAAATTTTCAACGAGAGTAAGTTTAATTCTTAAACAGGCCACCAAGTTTGTGTTTGAATGAATTTTGCACAAAAACCAGTTTGAGTCACAGAAGGTAGGTGCATATTTAGCTCATTTCATGTAAGGTTTAGTCCATTTTACGCACGACTTCAATGTAGAAAAAAGTTGTTGATAAGTTAAAATCATTTTAAAATTAAAACTTTAAATAATTAGATTGAGAATTAGGTGAAAAATTATAATTGATAATTAAGGTATACATGTTTTTTTACTTGATATATAGTAGTCCAAATATTACAATTTAATTGTTACTTGACTTACCTTGTCTATACCATAAAGTAATAAATAATTATATCCTTATATTAAAGTAAATGAATGATGCCTACACATGGGTTAAAGTTAATATGGATGATGCAACTAGAGGTAGGTAGCTTAGGACATTATGCTAGTAGTGATGGTTGAAATATGGTTCTTCCTTAATTTGTCAAGTCTTTAATAATTCTTCTATTGTGGTCCAACTTCTCAAAATTCGATGAAATAAGAAAAGTTGTATTATTATTGATTTTAAAGTTTCTTATATTTTTGGGAAGATAATAAATATGTTGATCTTATGGTTATGAATTGATAGTAAATTTAACTTTATTTTTATTATTTACTCACGCTAATGAACATCAAATTATTTAATAATTATTTTAAATTCTAAAATTTTGATTTGTTAGCATTTTGAATTTTTTTCTTCAGAATTTTAGTCTGATCTTCTATGCTTTTTCTTTTCTTTTATGAAAATTCATTTGATGACAAATAATTATTGAAGTTCTAGAATAGCAATTTAGTTTAGATACTAAAACTTCGTAACTATACCTCACAATATTTATATATTTTAAAATTTCAAATGTAACTAATGCCATTTTTTTGAACCGATAGTGTTACTTGTTTTTTAAAATATCAAATTAATGTCATTTTTCTCAACAGATATATTAAACGCATACTAATATTCAAGTTAAAATAGTCAGCAGTAATATTCCCAAAACGGAAAGACAAATTGGTGATTCAATAAAAGAAGTAAAAAAATAATCTAAATAAATAAACTAAATTGGTAATTTAATATAAGAAGAATGATATATACACTAATTAACATTGTATTAGTAATTTTTTTTGTCTGTCTCTCTTTCCATTGTATGTTTTGCATTCTGCGTTTATATATATATATATATATATATGTTTCTCTTTATCTTTCTCTCGTTGGTCTCTATTAGGGTGATATGAAAGCTGTTCAACAATCATCTTCGTTTAATAATAGAGATTTTCTCTAACAAGAGAGCAAAGATTCTATGACGCTGAAGCTGATACAGATGACAGAGTGAGACATAACATTGTTGCATGATATTGTTCCATGTTCTTTGCCTTGTTGGTTGATCACTGAGGCCAACATCAAAAGTAACGTTGTTCCATGATATTCCGTTCTCATGTTGTTCTCAACACACACCGTCTTCAATTCAAACACAAACCCAAACTCCCCTCATTAACAACACTCACCAAAACCACCCATTTTTCTTCACTCGTTTCCACTTCTCTTCAAAGTTTCAACCACACAAACCTTCTCCAACTCTGCACCCTTTGCCACACCCTTTCCCAAATCAAGCAAGCCCACGCCTTTGCCGTCTTCCATGGCTTCCTTCCTCGCAGTGTCTCCCTATGTGCCTCTCTCATTCTCCGATATGCCTCCTTTGGGCACCCCACATCCTCCCATATTCTCTTCCAACACAGTGTTGTGTATTCCCGTAGTGCTTTCTTGTGGAACACCATTATCCGTGCCAATTCTGTTGCTGGTTTCTTTGATGAATTCAGCAACTATAACACCATGGTTCGTGCTGGTGTTAAGCCTGATGAGTGCACCTACCCTTTTGTTCTGAAGGTGTGTTCTGATTCTGTGGAGGTTCATAAGGGTAGGGAGGTTCATGGGGTTGTGTTTAAGCTTGGATTTGATGGGGATGTCTTTGTAGGGAATACCCTTTCGGCCTTTTACGGGAATTGTGGGCTTCTTGACGATGCAACGAAAGTGTTTGATGAAATGCCGGAAAGGGATAAGGTGTCGTGGAATACTGTTATTGGTTTGTGTTCTCTTTATGGGTTTTACAAGAAGGCACTCAGGTTTTTTAAGGAGATGGTTGTGGCCGTCCCACGGATTCAACCGGATTTGGTTACGGTTGTGAGTGTGTTGCCAGTGTGTGCGGAAACTGAGGATGAGGTGATGGCGACAAACGTGCACTGTTATGCATTGAAGGTTGGCTTGTTGGGCAATGTAAAGGTTGGAAATGCGTTGGTTGATGTATACGGGAAGTGTGGAAATGAGAAGGCTTCCAGAAAAGTTTTTGATGAAATTGATGAGAGGAATGTGATTTCCTGGAATGCTATCATTACTAGTTTTTCTTTTAGAAGGAAATATATGGATGCTTTCGATGTATTTAGGTTGATGATTGGGGCAGGTGTGACACCGAACTCTGTCACCATTTCTAGTATGCTACCTGTATTGGGAGGATTAGGACTTTTCAAGTTGGGAATGGAAGTTCATGGGTTTTGTTTAAGGATGAATATTGAGTCTGATGTTTTTATTGCTAATGCGTTGATAGATTTGTACGCAAAATCAGGATCTTCAAGAATAGCATCTACTATATTCAATAAAATGGGAGGAAGAAACATTGTATCTTGGAATGTTATGATTGCCAATTTTTCTCAGAACAAGCTTGAGTATGAAGCTGTAGAATTAGTGAGGAAAATGCAAGCTAAGGGAGAAATCCTCAACAATGTAACCTTCACAAATGCTCTTCCAGCCTGTGCGAGACTTGGTTTCCTGAATGTGGGAAAAGAAATTCATGCCAGGATTATTCGGGTTGGATCTGCCCTCGATTTGTTTGTTTCTAATGCTCTGACAGATATGTATTCAAAATGTGGATGCTTAAACCTTGCTCAAAATGTCTTCAATATTTCTGTCAGGGACGAAGTTTCCTACAACATACTAATTATAGGCTATTCTCGAACAAATGACTGCTCAGAGTCTTTAAGTTTGTTTTCAGAAATGATATTCTTGGGCATGGCTCCTGATATTGTTTCTTTCATGGGTGTAATATCAGCTTGCGCAAATCTAGCTTCCGTAAGACAAGGCAAAGAGATCCATGGTCTGCTGGTGAGAAAGCTTTTTCACTCTCATCTTTTTGCGGCGAATTCGCTCTTGGATTTGTATACCAGGTGTGGACGAATAGATCTGGCTACAAAGGTCTTTGACACTATTGAAAACAAGGATGTGGCCTCTTGGAATACTATGATTTTGGGGTATGGTATGAGGGGTGAGTTGGACACTGCAATGAACCTTTTTGAAGCAATGAAGGACGATGGTGTGGAATATGATTCAGTTTCATTCATTGCTGTTTTGACTGTGTGTAGCCATGGAGGGATGATTGAGAAGGGGAGACAATACTTTAAGATGATGAGTGATCTTAATATTGAACCAATGCATACACACTATGCATGTATGGTTGATCTCCTAGGTAGGGCTGGTCTAATGCAAGAAGCTTTGGACCTTATCAGAGGCCTTTCTATTGTACCAGATACTAATATATGGGGTGCACTTCTTGGAGCATGTAGGATACATGGGAACATTGAATTGGGGCACTTGGCAGCTGAACATTTGTTTAAATTAAAGCCTCAGCACTGTGGATACTATATTCTCCTTTCAAATATGTATGCAGAAGCTGAAAGATGGGAGGAGGCAAACAAGGTTAGGGAGTTGATGAGGTCAAGGGGAGCTAAGAAAAATCCTGGTTGCAGTTGGGTTCAAATTGGAGATCAGGTGCATGCATTTCTTGTTGGTGAGAAAATTGACAGCTTGGATAATGACTTTTGGATGTCAGATTTTTAATTTTTGTATATAATATTAGTTTACCTACACATTTGAATCCGCACGTTATAATCGGTAGGTAAATCATAATTTTTATGTAATGATAGTAATATATTTGAGGATTGTATGGCGAATCTAGGAAATTGTTGAAGTTGCAAGACAGTAATGTTGGAGGCATTTTCTGGTTGCCGTATTGATCATTTTGTCCTTTTATGGTTTAACCTCATGAATAATTTTAATGGAATTTTATCTACCCGTTTGTAAATGTTTGTAAATGGGAGAGGGACAAATATCATATTGGCCTCCACAAATATGCATTTACTAAACGTTCTTCTACTATTGTACTAGTAAAGTATCCTTGCGTAGGCATGGTGAATAGTGTTTTTTGAATTTTTTTCGCAAAACAACGTCTCATAACTTGTAAAGGGAATGTATAAAGATTTGATTTTTATAAAATAAGTAAATTGGAAATGTTTTGAATAGGAAATCAATAAGCCACAAATTTGTATATTGGTTTACTCAACCTCAGTTACATCTTGTTTTTCCTTAAGAACTCTTAAGGGGTTGCATTAATATTTTTCAAGATTATACGAGTTTTACTTCTCCATATCTACAACAAGTATTTTCACCACTCTTGGTTCCCTAGTAAACACGACTAGTCCGAGTTTAATCGCTCGTGATTTACAACAAATATTTTTACCATTCCTGGTTTAAAACCTAGACAACAAGTATAGACAAGTGTTTTAATTCTTTTCCAAATTTACAACACAATCAATGTTAAGAACAAATGTACAAATGATAAATCTCAAGGAGATTATATAAATAATATGAGGTGTTTTGTATTTTGCTAAGATTTTTCTCTCAAAAGATATTCAACTTCAGACGATATATGAGCACAACAAGCTTGAGTTCACTATTCTTTATGTATAATCCTTTTTGCATTGTTATTCTTCTTATGTTATTTTTCTTGCGTTATCATCTTCTTTTTCTCTTCAAGTTTTCTTCTATATATAGCCTCCCTTGAAAGATGACTGTTAGACAAAAAATTGACTTCAAAACAACAGGTAACCTTTAGGTTGGAAGTCAGACTTTGGTATACTTTGTAGGGGTCAAAGCTTTTTCACATAGCCTTAAACAAAACTTGAGCTTGTACCAAAGTCAAACTTTGGTATACTTTGTAGGGGTCAATGCTTTTTCTCATAGCCTTAAGAAAAACTTGAGCTTTTACGATGTGACAGAGTAGATGACTTCAAGGAAACATTCCTAGAATGTTCTTCTTCTCTACAATGTCTTTTTTCTTGGGTGTAGTGATTCTGATCATATGTTTATGCTTTATTGATCTGCACGAATTTTAAAAAAGCAAAGTATACAAGATTCAAAGTACTTTATAGTACATGCATTAAATGTTTTAAACATTGATAAGCATTAGACATTGTTGAAGTACACAAGAAAACACTAGAGGGCGTGGAGTGGGGTGGGGGAGGGGGGTGAATAATGTTTTCAAAATATTTTCACTAAGCAGCATCTAATGGTTTGTGATAATAGTATGCATAAGTGAACTATCTTTGGACGATGTATATGTAAGATCAACAAATATAAACTCTTACTAACAATGACATAGGAAACTTAACAACAATTTAAAACAAGAAAACATTAAGACACAATTTTTATATTGGTTCACTTAAACTTGAGATACATCCAAATCTTCTTTAAGAACATTTAAAAGGTTCCATTAATCATTTCAAGATTAGAATGAGTTTAACCCACTCCTAGTTGAATATTCTTACACCACTCCTGGTTTCGAGTATAATCCATTCCTAGTTGAGTATTCTAGCCACTCCTAACACTAAGTATAATGAAAGTACAGGGAAAACACTATAGAGTTTTTGGGCAACAACATGAAGTTTTTGAAATAATGTGAACAAAAGTATGTTGTCTCATGATGCAAGTAAGTTGCACAAATTGATCCTTCAACTCTGGCTTTGTTTTTGACTGAACGTTTTGATTCTCTCATAAACCTTTTAAACAGATACATCCACCTATATTGCACTAGTCCATCAAACCATGCTTCATTTGCAAAATGAATAGGAAAATGTTCTAATGAATCAAAAAATGCATGAGGGAATATTCTTTCTAATTTGTAGAGAATAAATACAATATTTTCATCCAACTTTCGTAGTGAATCTTCCTTTAGCTTCGTCGAGCTCAAATCTTTGAAGAAGTTATTGATTTCTATTAGTAGATTTAACATGTGCATTCGCAAAGAGCTGAACGTTGCAGGAAGCAATGTCTCCATAAATACATGACAATCATGACTCTTCATACCATGAATACTACCTTTTTCAATAGCACATCTCGCCAAGTTTGAGGAATAACCATCTAGCATTCTAAGCTCCTTTATCCATCGACAAACTATTCTGGTGTCGTCTTTTGATAAAGTGTAATTTTTTTTGGCATCAACAACATCCTATTAACGTCCGACTTCAACTCCAAATCTCTTCGGCCACAATATAAAGGTAAATCTTTTCTTTCATTTTCATTATCCTTTGTCTTGCCACTGACATTCATCACCGTGTTGAAGATGTTGTCAAAGAAATTTTTGCTACATGCATGACATCAATATTATGTCTTAGCATGTTATCTTTCCAATACAGAATATGCATAAAATGCTTCTTTTAGTCCAATTATGCCACTTCTCATACCTTTCTATCCTAGTGAGACCACTTTTTGTCAGCTTTGGAAAATGTTTGACTCTTCTCCAAACTTGTGATAGGGTCAACCTATGCGGTGGCATATCCGTTTCAACTTTTTCTTTGCAAAATTCCTTTTTGCTTCACCTAAATGGGTGATCAGTGGGCAATAACCTACGATGACAGTCAAACCAACAACTTTTCTGACCAGAACTTAATAAGAATGTCTTAGTATGCTCCGTGCAATGCGGATAAGCTAATCTACCATGCATACTCCAACGGATAACATGCCATATGTAGGGAATTCATTAATTGTCCACATCAAAGTTGTCCTCATAATGAAATTTTGTTTCCTTGAAACATTATACGTCCAAATAGCACTCAACAACTTCTTTAAACCATCAATCAAAGGCTCCAAATAAACATTAGTCGTTGACTTGGGATTAGATGGACTGGTATTAGACACGTTAAAAACATGTAAGGCTTTGTCATACACAACTCAGGTGGAAGATTTTATGGAGTGACAATCATAGGCCAGCAGGATGAGGATGCCTGAATTGTCGGATTAAATCCATCCGAACATAGACCAAGTTGCACATTACGGGGATCACTAGCAAAGGATGAATGTTTTTGATCGAAGTGTTTCCAGGCTTCCCCACCAGAACGATGACGTAGCATTCCTTGAGTTTTTTATCCTCATGCCATGTCACGTGTTGTGCTATTTGCACTGAAGAAAACATTCTTTGTAATCTTAGAATTATCGGCAAGTAGAACATGAACTTTAATGGAATCAATTTTTTTTGCCTATGACCTGCATGCACTGTGTGATACCAAAGCTTCCCATAAAATTTGCATTCAAGCAAGGATGCATCACTTTTTTCACTGTCATTGTCATAAAAGAGCATGCAACCATTGACACAACAATCAATCTTCTTCGCTTCTCATCCCAACTTAGAAACACATCTCTTGGCCATAATAATGTTTTGCCAAAGAATGATTAGGTGGTGTCAAATATTAAAAGATTCTTGAAATGAAGTCCAATGCTTAATTGAAAATGTAGATTGACAATTTTGACTTTGTTGACCATTGAAATATAGGCTCATTTTCCTTTGCCAATGAATTGTAAAACCTCTAAATGGCTTCATTTGGAGACTCTTCATCACGACTATGGTTTGTTTGTTGTTGTTCACCATGTCGACTAAGAGCATTATTGATCATCTCTTGCATATGCATAAATTGATCCATCTTAGAGGTCTCTACAAAGTTGTTCGAACCTGAGGGTTGCCAACTTTCACGAGTCGTGGGTGTAGAAGGAATTTCTTCACCATGAAATGTCCAAATCTTGTAATTTGGCACAAAACCTTTTTGGTATAGGTGAACTTTTACCACTTCATCTTTCAAAATTCTTATATATTCGCACTTGATGCTTGGATATCTAATCCCTCCTTCAAAAGCATAATATTTATAACGTCGAGCGGTCTGGACAAATTCTAAAAATCCTTCGACAAAAGTTTCCTTCAATCTTCTCCTACCGCTATAACAATGGTCATACATCTACCCACGATGGTTGGGAACTTCAACCATGTTCAAAAGCCAAAGGAGGAAAAACTTATGCATAACAACCTTGTACTAGTAGGGGAACTTGGGGTAGAGCAAGAATGAAAGTCAAATCAAAATTAAGTCACATTGTGTATGTATCATCACCCCTGTTATTTAACAACAAACTTAGGATGATGAATTAAGGTGAATTTTATTCTATAGAACCAATGTCTTAAAGTGAATTCAAGGCATTTAGTACTTACAATTAAGTCATTGGCCAAATATAGCCTTCTATGACCAAATTTTCCTTTGCACCTACATTCCAGCCTGTTTTGACATTTTATTTAGAGTTGTGAGGTGAATTAGGTTGTGTTATAGGACATTGTTGAGTTGAAGTATGGGGAAGCTCAAGTGAGAAAGGCATATGTGACTGACTTGGTTATCAAAATAGTTTGCAAATTAGTGAAAAAGAGAGAAAAACTAGAAAACAATGACAAAATTATGCTCAAGAAGAAAAATATGCAAAATATGGAAAACAGGTAGTATCTAATTAAGTATACCAAACTATCATTGTTATAGGTGAGGGGATCTAATTTATACCCAAGACATACCAAACATACCCTATTCAAACAATTCCATGAGAACATGGACTGATCCAATATTTCTTGTTCCATTTTCTAGTCTAAACTTATCTTAATCACATTTTTAGACAAATAATTTCGTAATGTTAATTAAACAGATTATCTACAGCTAAATTTTATCATTGCATTACTATATAAGGACCAATTTTATCATGATAAGAAACGAATAAGATCAATATAGTAGTTGTATCACCAAATTATTGGGCTCTTATTAGTTACAACCAAATTTGTACTAATGACATAACTCTTATCAAACTCAAGTCATTCATGAGCTTAAATTGTAATCATTACACGTGACCTTTTTTATTAGGTCAATCAATATTCAACCATTCTTAAACACATACTTATAATCACATTCTTGAAATAATGTATGTGTATGCAAAAGCAATTTTACAAATATTCTTGGACAAAACATACAGATGTAGAGGGTAGAAACTATAGAGTTGCACAAAATACCAAAACAACCCTAATCACAAGAGTTAATCAGGCCTTATAGAAACATGAAGCAGAACATATACTTCAACCTTTTCTATATTCCCCAATTCTTAGCCAACTAGCTAAACCCCAACAATAATCAGTAACACAAATGGAACAATTACGAAAAGAAATGGAAGTACCTCAACTCTTCACTCAACTAAGACTTTCACAAATGTAAGCAACTTCAAACCAAAATACAAAAACAAAACCAAATCCAGATGAAATTGATGCTGCACATTATAAAATAAGTCACAAACTGTCATACCTACTGAAAACAACCAAAAACTGAAAAAAAAAACTAAAACAACAACTACTATAGCTCAAATTTGATAACACTAGTTAAAGACTCTCAAAACACTTCCATACAACTCAAAACAACAAAAACAATGTGCAACCAACCCAAAATAAGAAACAAAATTGAAATTGCATAATAAAAGTAGTTGGAAAAAAAGAGCTCATAAAACCATGCTAGACAAAGCTATTGAACATCTATATGACATTGCTTTATAGTTGTCATCTTACAATACACAATTGGAAGCCTCACCTTTGTTTAATTGGGATATTGAACACAAACATAACCTTTAATTTTTCACCAACACATGTTCTACTAAATCATTAGGGATTCAGATTGTTTGAAAGAAATTGGGACTTTCGAAGCATTTGGAAGGCACGAAAATGCCCAACATAAGGATAGAATCAATAAAAGCAACAGTTGGAAAAAACGAAACTCATGAAACCATGCTAGAGCTATCTATTGAGGAGGAATTGCAATTGGAATCAACTTATGATGCTTCATTTCATTTCCAGAACTGCATCAATATGCTTAATAGGGACACCAAACTTGCTTCCAAGCCTCACAACCATGTCTTTCATACCTGTTAAGCGAGGTTGGTAGTACCTTTAACTTCATCTTGGTGCCTTAAACTCAAATAAACTAAGCTTTTAAAGTTTCAATTATTGGTATAAAAGGATCACTCCTAATCACACTTTCATTATCCTTAATTGCAACACTTTTCATTCATGTTAAGTGTTTTTCATTAGTTGAGAGTGATAAAAATATACCTCCTCCTATATATTCATTTTCTATTATGGATGATATCACACAATGAATGTTTTGACTTCAAGAGTTATTTCTTCTAAGCACTCTATTTACTTGCTAATTTGGGATAAGGGGTACACCTTAATCAATTCTTAAGCTAATGGATGTAAATGATCTCCTTTTAGCACATGTTAAATCTCACTTGCAGGTAATCTCAAACTTGGTCATTCTACTACTTTAATATTATGTCAACACCCAATTTCGTCCGGTAATTAAATAATATAGGTCTTTTTTTATTTTATCTTATTTTATTTTATTTTATGTTTTTTATGATTTTGATTCTGGTTTTTACTATTTTTTATTTCTTTTTTTATTATTTGATTTGATTTTCTATGACTATTTTAAAAAGAAAGCAAAGAGAAAAAAAAACGAAAAGCGTACAAGTCGCACCATCATCGTTCACGCACACTGACACTGACACTCACGCTCTTTTTTTTTTTGCTCTCCACTCCTCTACTCCTCTGACCCTGAACGACCCCAACCACATTTCCCCTTTGATTCCGAATTGGCTGCACACACTAGTATGATTTCCATCATTCACCCTCACTGAAGAGAGGGACCGCTCTCTCCATTCCCATCATCTTCATCCCTTTCCTCTTCATTCTCATCTCCAACACCTCATGACCACGGCCCATCATCTTCATCCCTTTCCAACACCCCAACAAACATAACCCATCATCCACTACACCTATCATCGCTCAAAAAACACCATTGATGCCTCCATTCATTCGTCAGATACTCCCTTCACCATCCAGATTCACCCATGGCCATATCTAGACTTGTCAATTTGGCCCTCCTTACATGGTTTGGCCCTAACCAATGTGGGTTGGGGCCAAAAAAATCCACAGGGCCAAAAAGCCCCTCGTAGAAAAAGCCCACAGGACCAAAATATCTTCAAAAGTCCTGTGGGCTAGGGCCAACCCATGGACCTTTTTTTTAGAAAAAATGTTCATTTTGAATACAAGAAAAAATATAATTAACTCCTAATTTGTTACAAAAATAGTTACTATAAAAAATAAATTGAAATTTTTATAAGAGGAGAGTTCTACAATCAAGAAGCAAAAGCAAAATGACAATATTTATTGAGTTAGATTCTCTAAGTATATAATTAAAGGATCATTTTATAAATTTGAAATTTAAATATTTAATTTCACTTTTTTTTAAGTTATAAGTAAGAAATTAACTTTTTATCTAAAATTATCCTAATTGAAATTTAAGAGAAGATTTTCTCTAATTGAAGCTCTTAATTTAAAAAAAAATAGGCTTCTTTATTTTCTTAGAAAGTTATTGAAAAAGAAATTAAATATAAATGATTTTCTTTTTCATTTTATACTCAACAAATCATGTTCATAACAAAAATAATAAATAAAAAGAAAAAACTCATAAACCTTGTGCAGACTGAAGTTGTATTCTCCCATAGAATTTAATCTCGTCGTACTGCTCACTCAAAATGTTTACATTTTAAATGTCATAAACATAAATATAAACATAAACATACATTTATGTTATGTGTTCTAATTGAAAGTTAAAAATAAATTATTTAATGTGTTAGTTAAATAATTGAAACACTATAACATTTGTCATTCTTTAGTACTTTAGGTCTATTTAAAATTTTCATTTTTTTTATATTAAGAAATTAACTTTCTTTTTATAATATATCTTATGGTGATTTTGAGAAAAGATTATCAGAGAGAAAAAATAGTGATTCCTTTTAAGAACTGTAAAAGTAGTGAAAATATTAAATCAAATTAATATGTTATTATCTCTCTTTGGGGTTATTTTGATATTACTAATTATATATAATTTTCTAATAATTGGTGTCTGCAACATAAGACATAATTTAATTAAAATTGAAAACAAAATAAAGCATTTTTATAATATTTCACTAAAATAAATTTGTAATACTATTTAGTTGTATAAAATTAAGTGTGTGGTTTGCAATTGTTTTTAATTATTTAAAAAAGTGGTTATTTTGAATATTAAATATTCTATTATACTATAATTAATTAGTTTTATTTAATAATTTGAAATAAGAAATCAATTACATAAATATAAAATTTAGTACTTTTAATAGTTACTATTAAGAATGTTGAAGTTTAGTTTCCAAAAAAAATTTAGTGGGCTAAACCCTCCTTAACCCTTACCTTAACCCCTTTGAGAGGGGGCTTTGGGGGTTGGGGCTTTTTTTTGGCCCCCATTTGAGGGGCTTCTTAAGAGGGACCTTTTTTAAGAGTGGGTTAGAGCTAGCCCCAGGGTCATGGGTCAAATTGACACCGACACTCACGGCTACTACCAACACCCTTCCATTCACCTTTTCCTTCCACTCCCAATTTTCACAGACCAGGGGACTAAGCCTTCAAGCCTCCCTTCATTTCCAATCATCATCACCAGCAAAGGATTTGAACCCCTAAGCAATAGATACGCACAAAACAAAAACCATAAACACATCACAGTATCAGATCAAAAATCCTGAAACCCCAAATATTTTCATTGGCAACGGCGGCCCCGATAGAAAAGAGGGAGAAAGGAGTCATGCACGCTGGTGACGGTGACTAGGAATTGAAGAGTAACGGAAGTGGAGAGCTTTCGCCTCAACTGGCGACGACTCTAGCAACGACCGTGGCTCGCGGCTGTCAATCGGATGGAGGCTTGGGCTTGGGAGCGAAGAAGGAAAGAGGACGTCAACGTGATGACCGGAGGCAACCCTGGCGAAGACCGGTAACGCTAGTGGAGCCCTGGCAGGCGTGGTGGCCAAGCTCGCGCCGACCGGCGATTCACGAAGGAAAGAACCGTCTCTCTCGCCCGCGAATATTGGAGGAAGAAGGAAGTCTGATTCCGGGGCCGGCGATGATCTCGACGGAGAGCGGCGGCCCTAGCTTGGTGGCATCGGCCGCGACTCGCAGTGGGCGGTTTCGATGGAGGCGACGGCCCGTGTGCGTAAGCTGGTGGAGGCGAACCCCTCCCTGGGTTACCGTTTTCGAGGGGAGACGAGAGAGAGAAGGCAGTGGCGCCGCGGTCGGTAGTGGTTCCGGTGGCGCCTGAGGTCGCCGCCGATGCCGAGACCGGTCGAGGGTGGTGTTGCGGTGGCTGGTTCGAAGAAGAAGTGGCGCGGTGGCTGGTTCGATCAGAGAAAGAAATCCTAGATCTCTGATGTGTTGACTGTGAACGGAAAAATGAGATTGAAGTTGGGGAAACCCCTAATGGTTTTCTGATTAAGAGGCCTTAGGCCTGGTGTGGGTTGCTTCCTTTTTCTTCCTACTGAGAAGCAGTTCCTATTTACACCCCCTTCCATTTGGGCTGAAGCATTTCTGCAAACAAAAATAAGAAAAGAATTGGACTTGAGCACACTATTTCGGGATGCACCTCCAGTTTCATCCTTACACCCCTGACAGATACAAAGTTGGAGAAAAAGGGTTTTGGCCCAAACTAAAGAGCCTCAATTTTACTCCGCACCTCTCGTTTTTATCTCTGCACCCCTATTCTTGTTGGGCTGTTCTCTTGCTTTATTTTTATGCTTTTGTTTCTCTATTTTTATTATTATTTGTTTGGTTATTAGTTTTTACTGTATGTAACCCCTTGTATGATAACCCCCACTCCTATATCTGGTGTTTTATTTTTATTTATTTATTGGGCTTGGTTTATTTGCTGCACTCTAAACACAAAAAGAGAGAGGAGAAAATAGATATAAAAAATAATAACAAAAATAATGTTTTAAAGGTTAAGCACACGTGTGACCGCTCGCGTCGTCCTTGTGCTAGAAACCTTTTCTCTTTCTTATAAAAAATAACAAAAGTATGTTTTAAAGGTTAAGCACACGTGTGACCGCTCGCGTCGTCCTTGTGCTAGAAACCTTTTCTCTTTCTTATAAAAAATAACAAAAATATGTTTTAAAGGTTAAGCACACGTGTGACCGTTCGCGTTGTCCTTGTGCTAAAAACATTTTTCTCTTTCTTTTAATAAAAATAACAAAATATTTTTTAAAGGTTGAACACTCGTGTGATCGTCCGTATCGTCCTAGTGTTTAATACCTTTCTCTCTTATTTAAATAATTAAATAATGATATAAGTACTCGTGCGATCATCCGCATCAGCCTAGTACTTAATATCTTTAATCTAAAAAATTAAATAATGGTATGAGTGTTCATGGGATCGTCCGCATCAGCCTAGCACTCAATACTCTCAAGTCCTCCTAAATAAGTAGATAACGGTATGAGTGTTTGTGTTATCGTTCGCATCGTCCTAGTGCTTAATATCGTTATTTCTCTTTTAAAAAATAATTAAAAATATTTAAATACCATTCTAAAGGTATGAGTACTCGTGTGACCGTCCGCGTCGGCCTAGTACTCATTACCTTCTATTTCTCGAAAATATCAAAAACAAATATATAAAATCTTCAAAAGCTAAAAACATCAACACTTTCAAACAAACAAACAATCTTTCCGCCAAAACTACGTGATCCTTGATTCTCCATCAAAAGTGGAGATACGTAGGAGCAAGGCTAGTCCTTGTCAGGTTCACTTCCCAAAAATCTAAAAAAATATATTTTGTTTCTTTAGAGATTTATTTTAGAGGATAGTTAAACATTTTTTAAACCACATCATTTTCGCGCATCTAATTAAAGGTACTGCCTTCGAGCAGGCGTTGTAGGGTGCTGATACCTTCCCTATGCGTAATCGACTCCCGAACCCAGAATCTGGTTTTCGTGGACCGTGTCTTATCATTTTATGGTTTTTCTTTAGTTTTCCAGAATAAACTATGGTGATGACTCCAAATCTCTTTTTCTAAAACCCCTTTTTTTTTTGGATTGTCGTCCCGTCGCGATTCCGATTGCGACACATTAATTTGTGCATTATTAATTAACCCCCTCCCTTTTATTCCTGACTTCTTTTCATTATTAGTCTTTATATATATTATTCACTTTATTTACAGTTGGCTATTAAAATGACATGGGTTGATGACACATGCACATGGATTTGCACTAAAAAATCTAACTGGTAAAGGGTTTTATAGGTCCAAATGTAATGCCGTTTTATTTGTGTAAGGAGATCGACCAAATGAGGCCCTCATGTTAACCTATTCAGTGGTACATGGCTTTTTTTCATTAACACATGCTACTAACTATTATGTTAAAAACATAATACTCTACAGTTTTTATAATACATACGGATTATTACATACGGATAATGATTCGTATATAATGTAATCATTACATACGAATATTACATACGAATACTGAAAAATGATTTACATACGGGTTATCCGTATGTAATAATCTCTTTGTAAAATTTCTATATAACGTATGTGCGTGATTGCGCGAAAGTTACCTAAGGAAAGTATTTGTATGTACTTTCTAGAATCTGTATGTAACCAAAAACAATTGTTATCTACCGATATTAAATACAGATCTAGAAAATCATTTTTAAAAGAAATTGAATTTAGGTTAAGCCCCTTTTACTGAAACCCTCACTCGAGCTCTCGTTTCTCATAGCCTTCATCTCTCGAAGCTTCACTTCACTTCTCCTATCTCGAGCCTAACTCCACCTCTGTGTCGTCCATCCTTCAGTCCACCTCTCATCTCCCGAACCTTCACTCCACCTCTTCTCTGTCTAGCCCTAACTCCACCTTTCTTCTGTCGAACCCTAGCTCCAGCGTTGTTCTCTCGAGCCCTAGTTCCAACGTTGTTCTTTCGAACCGTCACTCGACCTCTCTTTTCTCAAACCCTCGTCCCTGTTCAAAGGTTTTTCCCCATCTTGTCTCCAACACCAAAGAATCTCGTTGACGAAACAATCTCAGTCACCAAACAATTTTGTTCGGCCTCCATGGTTCTGTGTGAGTCTTTGTTGCGTTGTTGGTTAGGTTGACGTTGAGACCTTCATTTGGTAAGTGATACTTCGCATCCTTCATTTTCGTTGTAATTTGTGTGGGTTAAACACTCGAACCCTAATGTGTGTTATATTTTTTTAATTGGCCCATTTTTGGTTTGGTTAGCAAGACGTGTTGGATTGTGACCAGGCATCGATTGAGGCTTTATCATATCAGATTGATTCCTTAGACACTTTGGCATTACTTGATGACTGTCAACGCTTTGCCACCTTTGTTGATTGGCTTGGTAAAAATCTTCGGTTTGATATAGTGAGTATTCACCCTCATCCAATCAAACGCCATCTTTATTTTTTTAGGCAAATGCTAACAGATGCCATTGCCCTTAACGATAAAGTTTTCATATAATGTTTTTATTTGCTCATGATTTATTTCAATTTTTGCAGAATAAAATTGTTTCTGTGTTTGAGACCACTATCAGAGTTCTCGGAGGATTACTTTCGGCTCATCTTATTACCTCTGATTATGCTACGGTTAGTGTGTCAATTTTTGTACAATACACATGACTGCATTTACAATTCATTCTTATCTTACATTTTGTAAAATTTTAAAAGTTAATGGTATGGACACCTTAGGTTGATGTTGTTCTCAGTTGGATGTCATTGATAGGAACCTTCTATAGAAGGATATGATGAGGTTATGCTTTGCTTTCTCACCTTTGATTTTAAGTTGGATATCAACTCTGATAAATATTTACTTTGCTCTTCTGATATTGCCAACTGCTTTCAGGATATTTATTTTGATAAAGATTTTTTATTAGATTGGTCTAGTAATTTTAACCCTGGATTATTATATTCTTTCTACTTTCTTCATGTGAAAGTAATTAATTTGTTACTTATTAAATATTAATAGATTTTATCATAGAATTTGGAATCTTGAGGTAAAAGAAGTGTTAACGATAAGTGAGAGTGTTTGGGATTAGTGTTGGAGTCATATGTGGTCTGTATATGTTTGGAGAAGAACTGTAGATGCTCTAATAAAAAGAGTAGATCAGATGGAAGGTATATACATATACAGTTAACATTGAGAGGTTTTAGAGGTCATTGGTTTGTTTATAGACATGATTCACGATTGAGAATATAGTTATAGATTTCTATGTAGCTTACCCATTTGATGGGAATAGACTTGATTGTTGGTGCTGTAATATTATCCATTTCCTGCATTCTGATTTTGCATCTCATGTCATGACTCATTTTTCCTACTAATTCATATTATAATATATTTGTACATATTACTCTATATATAGTCTTCAACTATTATGTTCACATATGTTGTCTGCAAGGCATGAGAGTTCCATCATATGATAACCAGTTACTAAACTTAGCTGAAGATCTTGCCAGGAGATTGTTACCTGCATTTGATACTCCTATAGGTATTACTCAATCATAGACAATTATGCTTGTCTTTTAGTAACTTTTCTCTCGTAATCATCTTTCTCAATACACATCCAGAACCACCTCTTTCCTAGAAACTCATCCAGAACTAGCAGTCTTGTAATCAGTCCCATTATTAGAGTTTTGACATCACTTCTAACTCCACATAGCTGTAGTTAAAAAAATGTTAGTGAAAGGGTAGTCAAATTGAGCACTTAAAAGATAATAAACCATGAAAAAACAGTACACCAATGGAACATTGCACCTCGATAAAAACATGTTATTCTTTATCTAGGTTGTCAAAACTTCCTTGCAAGTTTGCAACAATTATAATACAGGGTGGGAGGCAACAATGAGAGTGGAAATAGGAAAGGGGTGTTCCATCTTAGGGCCTGTAATCCTGTGTCAAGAACTTACAATCAAATTTCTCAACCAAGTAGTAAGCAAGGCTTATAATGTTTGTTGAATTATAGGACCAAACAGAATTTAACTCTTCTTTTAAACATCATCTTCAGAAACTACTCAGAAGACAAACATATATTTTATAATATTTGTTGAATTAAATGACACTTTCTCTACAGCCTTTTCTAGCAAGAGTTAAACTACTAAATCTAGAAAGGATGTTGAAAACATACATTAAGATCAACATTAGATTTTCGTAGAAGTGATTCTACAAGGCTTCCAAGTCCTTGCACATAAACTATAATTAGTATATATATTCCTAGAGGTCTATATTACATCATTATAGTGTATAATGTTTCATTACAGAATCAACATATTCCCTTTTGTATATCATTATCTTTACTCCTTTTCATCCTCTCTCTTTCACCTTTCTTTTCAATATTAATTGTGTATCATTTCTTGCACACAGATTCTTGATTTTCGTTTATGAACTTTTACGAAATTGATGACATTTTAAAAATATTTAATATTAGTCTCTTTTCCACTTCTTTTTTACTTTTCTATATTAATGTATAAGTTCTACTACAGTAAAAATGTCATATTATTCTTACAATTATTCAAAAAGATAACATTGACCATTTAAAAGTTCTGAACAGTAGAGCACTGACTACATATATCGTTCATTTAATACTTTATCGTAACGTGTATTGTATTTTAATGATTTAATGCACTCCTGTTAGTGAGGTAATTTACTGGAACATATGAATGACAACCATCATTCATGACTTGCAGTCCAAAGAGAAAACACGATTCAACACGAACATATATTCAATTATGTTTGACGATGAAAACTTGATCATGTACATTCAACACGAACATATATTTTGTATGAGATTCTACTTCAAATAATGATTATGATTAGATATTGTATTATATTGAAATGAATGTTTTGTACAATGATATCTGAATGCAATGTCTTTTGCTTATTTAGCATATCAAAGTACTTTATTTCTTTTTCATTTCCATACATTTGATTTAAAAAATTCCAACTGCAACATTGTAATCATAGAAAAAGGTGTCATGGAGGCCTGAGGATGAGCAAAGAGTTCTAAAAATTTTTCACTCCAAAGCATCTCACAGACTCTCAGAGATGTTTAAAGAGGCACGAAGAGAAGATAAAAAGCCACATTGGACGGGAGATACAGTATGGACCAGTTTGTTGGAGAAATGGAATATGCCAACATATCGAGAAAAGTGTGATACAAAAAAAAAAAACAACCATGAATCAGAAAAGGGAGGGTGTTTGCATACTGGAGGTTCTATTACCGTGCATGACCACGCTATTCGCTTGGTTAGATTTCTTTATATATAAGATGAATTCCTTTTAAAACAAGCCATACCCTTCTTTACTTGACATATTTATTTGTTTGCAATCACAGGAGCTCGGTCGATCCGTCCATTTTGATGAAATATTTCAACAAACACATATTCGGCGTTCAACTGGAGAATTTGTAGATAATAGATCTAGGCAGACACATGTTAGTTTCTACAACTTGTATTACATTTCACCTGTTAATAATTATTTACTATATCTTATTAATGCAAACATTTATTATTTGAACAAGAAGAATTTCAAAGTAGATTTTCTCAAGCCCTGTGAGAGACTGCATCCATTGGTGTGTTAGAAACCAGCCCCTTAGATCCTATTGAGCAGGAAAAGCTAAGGAATAGATGTTGGTTACAAGCAACTGGTGGAAGGTACAAGAGACAGGTTTATAGGATTGGACATATGGATTATCAAGATTAATGTGTCGATAGCTACTTGCAGGAGACACAATCATCTTCTAGTCAACAAGTTAATGCGGAGGAGTTTAATGAACTACAAATCAGACTAGCCTAGAGTGAGTCGTGACTGGCAAATAGTGAGTCGCGACTAACTAGTAGTGAGGAACAAATAAGACATATCACTTCACAATTCCAAACTTTTATTGGTGCTATAAGGCAATATCTTCCACCGTCGGCAGCCACGGCTACACAAAGTATCCTCCCAACGACAAACCAACAAATCAGCCCCAACACAATTATGAAGACCAACAAGAAGATCAACTTCAAGATCCAGAAAATCCTTATAAGGATTATTAGTATTAGGAATTTCAGACATTTGATATTATTAGTAACTTGTTAGATATCATGGAAGACTATTATGTATGGATCCAACAAATTATTATGTATGAAGACTATTATTATTCCATCAATATATGAATGTATGAGTGTATTGTGCATCTTTAAAATGTTTGCATTTGTATGATTGAACTGATTTTACAAGTATGTGGGATCTTTGCACCAGGTCATACATTTAAATCTGCAACCACAGTTACATACGGACTTATCTGTATGTAATATATGTGTGCGCTTACATACATATTTTTTCCGTATGTAATATCCACATGTAATGTCCGTATGTAATATCTGTTTGTAATTTCTGTATGTAATATCTGTATGTAACATTTGTATGTAATCCGTATGTAATTCATCATTACATATGGATTTTTGAGCTTACATACGAATTTTGACTGTATATAAGAACGATTTTTCTAGTAGTATACCTACAATAGCAGTTTGGAATGCAGAAGATAAAAACATAGTGATATGAATGCATGTCGAAGGTATTGACCTATTTTAACCTACTAAAAACCTGTTAGGATGTAAATAATTTGAAGGTATTGAGTTTATACAATGCAAATTTATAACTAAAAGAATATAATGAAAGAATTTGAAGTCTGAAATTCCCAAACAATTACAATTGAAATTAGCATGTAGTGTTATATAATAATGTTATCTAAACTGTTAACATGCTAGGTAAGTGTAACTACATTCAAAATAATCAAATCATATTCACATAAACCTTAAGCTAGCCATCATGCACGGTGCATCTCAAACCCAAGAACATTAGAAATGAACACCTCATAGCACAAATATAAAGACAATTTAGATTTAAATAGTAGCACTAAAGACATGTCAAATAGTAACTAAAACCAAAAGAATATAGTACTGGTACCTTGAAGTAATCAACAAAAGTCCAAATTACTTATGGAATTTAGGCCTTGTTCTTTTGAGTGGATTTGAGGGAATGGATTTGAGAAGATTTGAAGATAATTTTTTTTGTCGTTTTTTTGAGCAAATTTGGAGGTAAATGAGATTGAATTTGAAAATAATTTTTTTTAATTTGTCACGTCAATACAATTCTATACTAATTCTCACAAATTTAATTTTCAAATTCACTCTCATTTACCTCCAAATTTGCTTAAAAAAACGACAAAAAAAATTATCTTCAAATCCCCTCAAATCCACTCCCTCAAATCCACTCAAGAGAACAGACCCTTAAGGAAGAGTAGTGAGAGAGTGATATCGGAGAAACTAAAGAAAGAGTGCCAAGAAAAGGGTTTCATGCAAAGTAATTCTAGGAGAGAAAATACTCAAATTTTGACCTCATTTCATCGAAGAACTTACCGACACCCATAAATCTGTCGATAAATTAAAACACCAACATGTTATTAACGTATATATTCCTCAGTAAATGAAAGAGTAGAGTCAATTGGTTTTTCCGTCAATAATCAACATTTACCAGCAAATATTAGACCATTAATAATTATCCATAGATAAAATGCTTATTTAGTGTAGTGTATCACTGCATCTTTATATACTTCATCTTCTTCAAAACCAAAAAACATATTACGGAAGTTAAAACACTCTGAATATATCCATTTAAATTTATGGTGATGTTTAAAAAATTTATCATTATAAGCAAAATATATATATATATATATATATATATATATATATATATATATATATATATATATCTTGGTTATTATACTACATTTTATGGTATGGTTAGTTATATAACGTAGGGTGTTACATCCTCATTAAGTAGTCTCACTAATTTAATAATTTGTTTAAAATATGAAAGTCGAGCTTCCATCATTTTTCTAAATTTCATGATGCTACACTATAACGAAACAAACTGCACAAAACAAACAACTTCTAACCACTCCATTCTCTTATATTTAATTCTCTACATTTCGTTCATTTAACACTATAAATTGAGATCATAATAAGCAGTAACAAAAGCAGCTTCAAGAAGCTAAATCAGTCTATAGTTCAAGGTAAGTTTTTGAACAATATTTTGAATCATGGCGGCACCAGAAAAGAGGCTTTCAACAGGTTTAAATGCAAGAAGCATAGGGTCAGGCAAGGAAACCATAGTTTTGTGTCATGGGTTTGGAACGGACCAATCGATATGGCACAAAATCATTCCCCTTTTGGCAGAAAGTTACTCTCTGGTTCTCTTTGATTGGCCTTTTTCTGGGGCTGTGACTGATAAGAGCCTTTATGAGCATGCCAAGTACACCTCCTTTGAACCTTATGCTGATGATTTGATCACTGTCATAGATGAGATGGACCTCAACTCTGTCACTTTTGTTGGACATTCCATGTCTGCTATGATTGGTTGCATTGCCTCCATTAAAAGACCTCACCTCTTCAATAATCTCATTCTTGTTACTGCTTCTCCTAGGTCACTTCTACTTCTATTCAAACATGTTATTAACTTGTTTTTTTCTTCTTAATTTTAGTTCTTTTTTTTTTATTGTTAAAGACCATACTCTTGAAACGTTAGTATTCATTATATATGTTGGTTTAAATGCATTTGTAGTCTTCTTTTGATTGGAGAAAATTTCCCTTTTATCTCTCAAATATTAAATAAAATTTTTAGATTTTGTGATTTGAATAAATTGTCTTTATAGTTCCTTAGTCAAAATATTGTAGGAGATTTTATTTATGTGACTAACTTATTCCATGTGTTTACATGAAAGTCTATCGTGATTTGTATTCTAATTATTAAATATCTTATAATATGTAGTTTTCTTTTAAAAATATTTTCTTAAAGACATTTATTTATACAGAAGACAGATGAATTAAGTAGTTAATTTTAAAATAGTTTTTTTTTTTAAATTATTTCATAAAAACTTTCTTACGTATTTTCTCTAAATCTGTGATTTAAATTTATGCATAGGATAATTTTTATTTTATAAAAGCTATTCATTTTTTTCTTAGAAGTGATTACAAATAAGTTTATCCAAACAGCTCTTGGAAATCAAGGAGGAAATATCTTGTTCTACATCTTTTATTTAAAAAGCATTAACCTTCAAACACTAATTCTTCCTTTTGGTGAATAAATGTTAAAACAAAGCTGTTAAACTTACTTTTGTGAGGCACCCAACATTTCACGCCATAATATATAAATATTAATTGAAAAACAAATGTCAAACTATCTTAATAACTATATTTTAAATTTAATTTATACGTAAATTGAGTTTAGGTTTTTAATCATTCTTATTAAAATAAATCTTCTCAATAATTCTAAAAATGAATTTAAACCTATCTCAATCTCACTAATTTATATATATATGCTATTCTTTTATTTTTCTCCTTGAAAATTTAAGAGAAAATTGTAAAAACAGTTCAAAAACTCTTTTAGATAATTTTTTTATACTTTTATATTCAACTTTTTTGTGTAAGTCAATTTTTAACTTATAGAAGACGAGTTTTTTTTCTTATTTTTCATTAGAAGTAATTATAAAAAAGTATTGTGTAGCTTTCCTAATGTGTCGTTGACTCGAATCTTTGTTGCAATACTTTGAAAAGTTCTAATTCGGAAGTTTGCGGCATTTATATTCATTTTTATAAACCAAGCAGGCCTCCTAGCCGGCCAACTCCTTTAAAAATTAAGATGATAATATCTATATTTTTTTAAAATTTAATAATAATAATAATAACATAATGCAACATGTTTTTATTAATATTTTTTTTTATTATTAATAAAGATCGCATAAGTTTTGAGACGAAAACTTTTCTACATTTTACTATTTTCAGAATTAACACATATATAATAACTCTATATATATTTTGAAGAAGCCAAATATTGTATACATAAATTTATTGTATTTACTTGGGAAAATGATTTTCTTTAACAGTATGCTGAGATGACATGCACAGGTATATAAACACAGATGATTACTTGGGTGGTTTTGAGAGGTCAAGCGTTGATGAAATGGTCTCAACCGTAGAGCTGCAATATGAAAGTTGGTGTTCAGCCTATGCTCCCATTGCAGTGGATAAAAATGATGGTGCCTCTGTTGAGAAATTCCTTAGCTGCTTGAAAAGCATGGGTGGTGAAGTTGCACTCTCTTTAGCCAAAACTGTGTTTTACAGTGACTACAGAGACATGCTTGAGAAGGTTGAAATACCATGCACCATCATCCAATCAAGCAATGACATGGCAGTTCCAGTTGGCATAGGGCAGTACTTGGAGAAGAAGATCAAAGGGGTGGCCACTTTGGAGATTATAGACATGATTGGCCATTTCCCTCAGCTCACTGCACACCTTAAGCTAGTTGAGCTGGTGAAGGCTGTTGTGGGAATTTAGATCACTTGGTATGTAATATTCATCTTCATTGTGTCAAATGTTGTTTCCTGAAATTTGTGTTAAAATAAAAGAAGATGGAGATATAAAAGAAATGGAATGTGTTTGTGTGGAAGTGAACATGGTAAAGTCATTGGTGGGTTGTAGTGTTGTTGTTTTTTTTTTACTATTAACTCATGAAATTGTCCGCATAAGCCTAATACTTGTTATCCTCAGTCTAAACTAAATAATGGTATGAATTAATACATTTTTTTCTTTATTAAAAATAATTTAAAAAAATACTTAAATATCATTTTAAAGGTATGAGCCTCCATGTAATCGTTCGCATCATTCTAGTGCTTAATATCTTTCTTTCTTTTAACAATAATTAAAAATAATATTGTTTTAAAGATTGAGTACTTGTGTGATCGTTTGTATTGTCCTAGTGCTCGATACTTTTTGTTTCTAAAGGGATTAAAATATATTTCTAAAGGTATGAGTACTTGAGTGACCGCCCGCTTCGGCATTACTTTCTTTTTCACAACCATGCTAAAAATACCAAAAAATATAATATCTTCAAAAACTAAATCATCCACATTTTCGAGCAAACAAACAATCTTTCAACCAGAACCATGTGATCCCTGATTTTTCATTATGAATGGAGATACGTGAGAGCAATGTCAATACTTGTCAGGTTCACTCCTCAAAAATCCAAATCATTTTCAAAAATTATTCTCAAACAGTTTCATAAAGAACTATGTAACCCTGATTTCTTATTCTAAATGAGAATACGTATGAGCAAGGTCAATCCTTGTCGAACCCCAAAAAACTAAAATATATATTTTGTTACTTTAGAGTTGTCTTTTCAGGGATAGTTAAACATTTTGAAAATCATGCCACACTTTCGCGTATTTAATTAAGGGTATTGTCTTCACGCAGACACGGTAGGGTGCTAATACCTTTCCTACGAGTAATTGACTCCCAAACCTAGAATTCAGTTTTCGCATACCATGTCTTCCTTTATGATTTTTTTCATAATTTTCCAGAATATACTATAGTGACGACTCCAAAATCTCTTTTTCAAACCCGTCTTTTTTTGTTCGTCGTCCCGTCACATTCCAGTTGTGACACTAAACAAAGCGCGGTTAAGAAAAGCTTTACATAGGCTAAATAATATCTTGTACCAAAAGACATTTTCATCTAACTATGAAACTTTTATGAACTATTTGGTATCTCTATTAGAATGCTTAAACGATCAAATCTTGCTTGAGTAATAGAAAATTTGAAAAGCTTTATAGTTATTCTGAATGCGCATTAAAGGGCATTAAATACACAACGTTTCAAAACAACAAAAGTGATAAGAAAAAGGATATATATGTCTGCATGCATATCTACTATACTATCTGTAGATTACCTATGTCAAGCATTCACCTACTCTATCATATACAACTCAGAAGCTTTATAGTTATTCTGAATGCGCATTAAAGGGCATTAAATGCACAACGTTTCAAAACAACAAAAATGATAAGAAAAAGGATATATATGTCTGCATGCATATCTACTATACTATGTGTAAATTACCTATGTCAAGCATTCACCTACTCTATTATATACAACTCAGAAGTGAACGTTAGAGAAAAAGAAGACATTCACACAATGTTCTCTCTATAAAACCTATGAAAAGACAAAGAAGATCCGAAGATCAAAACTACTATCTAAGGAAGCTTGATCAAAAGAAACTTGATGATTGAAAAATATTTATTTCAAAATTGGAAGTTTGAAACATAACTTTCTAATTCACATGTTTTCAAACCCTCTCTAGTGGGAAGATTTGAACCCTTGCCCATGAAATGCACACCCACACCAGAACCATCATGCTACAAGCTTTTCTTTGCCCATTACATACAAAACAACACAGAGAAATTTTACAAATAACAATTGATTCACACATTAAACAATAGATTAATAAAACCATTAATTAATTTATTTTCTCGATAATATTGGAACACTAGACCACTAGCTCACACTTGTGAAAACATGCTCTTTCAGATAAATCAAAATACAATATTTTATTTACCCTTTACAACTTTTCCTGATCTTACATACCACTGGCCCAGTGCGCCCCAAACTAATATATAACTCAAAACATACTATATAATAACCATTTTTTAATTCTTATGGTAGCTCTCCCACATATAAAAATTAACAATCACTTATATAATTATTACATTTATTCACCTAATCCATTTAAATTATAATATATTCATATAATTATTATTATTTTTTTAAATATTCCGGTTCTTACAAACCTACTTAGGCTCATTTCGCTCGCTTCGCATAACATGTTGTCTGTATTATGTGAATTTGTATTCAAATTTGTCCATAACTTGCTATTTATCTATTAATATACTAATTCTATTTAACAATTTTAGGTACTTGAAATTTATTTTTTGTTATTGTTTTAGTTATATACATGTCTAACATAAATAATGAATATTAATTATTTTAAGAAATAAGTTTATAAAATTTATTATTTCTATTAATTTAATTAAATACAAATAATATTATTAAAATCTTGTATCCTAATATTTTACATAATATATTTGACGAAAAAAATAAAAAACAAATAATTTTATATACAGGTTGGTCTACAGGCTTGTAGGCTTAATGTTACGTAGAGAGATCCAGAACATATAAGACGAGCCAATCCACCTCCTTTTACCGAGTCAAATGCGAAATAAGTCAAAACATGATGGGTCTAGTATTGTCGTTACTAAACAAAAACAATACAAATCAATTTTAATTAAAAGAAAATAAAAATAAATAAAGAAAGGAGAAACAAATAATATACTTATTCCTTACCTATAATTTACACTATTTTCGTATATCTCGTTTTAGGACCGTTTTAGGATAAAGGATAAAATATGTTTTATAAATTTTCCAAGTATTATAGAGAAAATATTGGAAAATGAAAAAAAAAAAATATTTGCAATTAGTGTTGGCATCGTGAAAGAAGACAGTCTACTCCTTGCAGTTGTATTCCTAGCTCTTGAAAGTTTTTCAAGGGCACTTTAAAAAATTTGTTTTCATTTAGAAAACAAAAGAAACAAAAAGTAAAAATCTGTTTAATTAAATATTAAAAAGGTAAAAGGTTTTAAAATAATAAAAAAAATGTTTTTATCTCACTTTCGTTTTTCTTGGTATGTCTTAATCACAAATAATGATAAGGTCTCTTATCAGTTATTGCTTTCTGCACCCTATCAAATTTCTATCAGCACCTATCACCTAGGGCCCAAGAAAACAATTTCAGTGTTTTGATGGGGGTGTAAGAAGCAACAGCTTTGTCAGATTCCCTCCACACCATCACTCTTTCAATGACTTGTAATAAAAAACTAACAATGAGCCTATAGATGAAAACAGAAGAAGGACGAGGAAGTAAAAACAAAAAACAAAATTATAAAGAAAAATTAAAGACTAAACAATTTTTTTAAATCTTAACAAATTAAAACTAAAACTGTTTAATTTTTTTTAACTAACCAAACACTTCCTTAAAACTTTAACATAGGAAAATAATTTCAACAACTTTTTGCAAGGAAGAAGTTATAATTAGTATTTGCATACTCAAGCAAGAGATAAGTTGTGACAATTAAGAATCATGATCCCATTCACCCACCACCACCCCACAAAAATAGTTTTTTAATTACAAGTAAGCTTGAAAATTGGCTTTGGAACCTTTTGCTTTAAAATTCAATCTCTTGGACCAATTACCATTTGACACTGAGCAACATCTAAAAAGTGTTACTAAAATATAAAATATATTATTAAAATTCAGTACAATTCACATATATTCTATTTTACTAAAAACTTTTAATGATAGTTTTATATATTAATATAAACATTTAAAAATGTTATTAAAATTTTAAATAACATTTTTATTAAAAATGTTTGTAGTAACGTTTTTTTAATAGCAGAGTCACATGATAAATGTATTATAATAATATGCTGTTTTAACATTAAATGGCATTACTAACTTTTTTTTTAATAACAGACTTTAGTAGAAAACACAAGATTTTATAAATATTATATTGTAACACTCAAAAGAAAAAACTATTTACTATATTATAATCTTAATCGAGGGTTGTATAATGCATAACGTATTATAAAATATATAACATATATATACATATAAATATTTTAAGAGAAAATAAAAATTGTAGTTTATAGTATCTTTCAAATAAACCTCTAAAATAAAATAAATTTATATAGGACAAATAAATATATTATAAATTATTAATATAAAAAAGGCTTATTATGTAAAAAATGTATGGTGACATTTTTGTGTCAAAATTTATATATGATCTATAAGTGTTAGACATAAAAATCAATTTTTATGTGTGACGCTTGTAAGTCATACATCAATTTGTTTAAAAAGAACTTAGCATGTTCTTCTTTTTCTCTCATTTTCTTCATTGTCAAATAGAAACCCTTGACTAAGCGACAAAGACATGAGCCATTGTGCGCGAACAGAAGCATTGTGTCCATTTATTGCAATTGTTGTGTGTCAAGGTTGCATTTTCTATCATTGAGGTTGTTTTTTCTCATCTTCTCCATTATGTGTGACTATTTTAGCTTAATCTATATGATCATGTTGTTACCAATGAAGCATTGATGCTTAGAAGAGATTTTGATGATGATGTGCTTGAAGACTTGAAGAATCAAATACATTAATTGTTAAAAGCATTCTTTGTAGAAATCATTTGTATAAGAATCATTTTTCAATTCTAAGCATTTAGAACTTTTGTAAGTTATTGAGTTTTTGCGTCAATAATCGATTATCATAGGGGATAATCGATTATCACAAGCAAAAGTAGAAAAGGATTTGTCTCGGCAATAATCGATTATCATAGAGGATAATCGATTATCACCGCAAGTTTTGATATTGTCCAGGGTTCAGTAATAATCGATTATCACTAAGGATAATTGATTATCACGTTTTATAAAAACTCATAATGGCCTAAAATAATCTATTATCACTTTTGATAATCAATTATCTCTGGCGGTTGGGATCTGTCTTTTCATTTTCTAACCCCTGGCCTATAAATAGAACCCTCCTAAACCTTTTAGAGAAGACCTAAACTCTTGAGAGCAAAAAAATTGTTTTGAGGAAGTTCTTAAGTTTAAGTCTTAGCTTAATGAAGTCTTGAGAAAGGAGAAGCTTTGAGTTTAGTGTGTCTAAAGGTGCAAGCGATTTTCTGCAAGTTGATTGAGCTAGTATTCATTCCATCGTGTGTCGAAGGAAGGTGTTTTCTGTTCTTATTGTTTCATCATTCTCTTTGTAATCTTAAACTGATTTTTAGTAAAAAAGTTAATCACTCTTTTATAGTGATTAATGACTGGACGTAAATTTTTTTCATTTGAACCAGGATAAAATCATTTGTGTGTTTTTCTCTATCCCTTCATCTCTTTATTTTACTCAGCTCAAAGAAAATTTAAAAAGGAAAAACAAAGTTTTTAAAAGAACCAATTCACCCCTCCCCTCTTGGTTATTGTCCATTATCACACTCTTTAAACATTTCGTTACTCGATACCAATTTCTACACATGCTTTTGAACAAATAACTAAAAATAGATAGACTATTAGTTTTTACTAAATGTTGTTTTGGTAACTTCTATTAGGTTGTATTTAAATATAGAGTGTTCACATATGATATATTAGTCACATATTTGAAGTTGTTAAGATTTAATGGTTAAAACCTTAAAATGATCATAGCTTAAAAATGAAAGTTATTGAAAATTCGGTGATGAATGCAATGGCATATTCCATAAGGGACTAGGTCTGAAATTTTAAAAAATCCATCATTTATGAATTTTTTTTTCTTAGTATTTTTTACCCTCTTTTCTATACTTTACATATTTTTTTGAGATACCCATATTACTTCAAAAGTTTTGAAACCTTTTATGGTGTATTCTTGTATTATATATTGATTTTTCATGGCTTTAGTGGGGTAAGTTTTGACAAAAAAATATAAAACAAACATACCACAAATTTAAGAAATTTATGTCATATATGCACCAAACTTAAATTTACATCTCCCACTATTGTATGTTTGACCTAGGTCACATGTAAAAGGTCTAAAATATCATATGTAAAAAACATTTTTTGTGTTAGTAAATTCATAAGAAATCAAATTTTAATCCAGTAAAACATACGAAAATATTTGCATGTCCCACCATATTAATACCTTTCTAGAAGACTGATATTAAGTATGTTTCACTAAAAAAACATATGATCAAATCTAATACTTAGATTTTCAAGTAATCTAAGAATCATGGATTAGGGTATCTCCATTACATCCCAGGTCCACACATCTACACATGTGAAAGTGTGTGTCAACCCATGATTTCGTCCGAGTAAATATAAAATAATTTCCAATAAATAAGAATAAGTATTTTAAGTTTTTTTTAAATAATATAATAACAATAAATGAAGCAAAAGACAAAAGGATAAAAATAGGGATAGGAAAGTGTAAGGAGAATAAAATATAAATTAAGTTAAAAGGGGTTCACAAGATGTAAACTTGTGCAACAAATGAAAAGAAGATAGATGAAAGAATAGATGGGCTAGAGAGAAAGCTTGACGAGATTGTAAGCTTGTTTAAAACTTCAAGTTCACAAGTTGCCAGGGTATGTAGAATTTTGTACTTCAACCGACCATTATACTGATATCATGCATGACCTATCTTAAGCTTTTGCTACAAACATGTTTGAAGGTAATATACCATCTCAAAATATTGAGCAACTCTGGTTTGGTGTAGCTATCATTCATCACATTTATCACATTCTTTTCACCCTTTTCTTACTTTTACTTTCATTCATTATGTATTTTATTCTATCCATAGAGGGACAAGCTTCTAGGGTTGGTTCTATTGTAATTTCATTATAAAATCTGAGGTTAGATTAAAATAATGTAATGATTCTTTTGATTATTGTTTTGGATTATCTTTCATCTATGTCTTTTATCTTTCAATCATGTAAAAAGTTAAGGTTTTTACATCATAGCTAATTAGCGAGGTGTTTTAATCTATATGCACGTTGATAATGAGTTTGGAGGTTTTAAATTTTTATTGAGAATATATTTTGGTTAATGTTATGAACTTTCATATGGTATAATGAGTTTTTGTTGTTAAGACAAGATCGTCTAAAGAGAATAAATTGTCTAACATCTCGAAGTTTCAAAATTATAAAACAACATTCAACGAAATATCATTTAGAGATGTATATCGTCTGGACAATGTGCATATCAAAATATTCTTACTAAACGCTTATAAAACAAATCATGACATGGAAAATATAAAAGAATAAACAACATTTTTCAAAAGCATGTATAGTAAAGAGAAGCCTTAAACACTATATCTTGTCAATGATCATTACTTGAAAAAGCTCAAACTTGCACTAAACGCTTATCATATGAAACATACCTCAAGACTATATCAAGGTATAGATCATTAAATGCATGTACATATAGTACCTTAAATGCTCTACTTTTTCCCTCTTTATTTGTGCAAATATTGACAGCACCAAGATTTACTCAAAAGCACTACACGAGGATCAAAACGATGTTGTGAAAGACGAAGACATTCTTGGAATGTTTCCTAATGCTTTATGTCCTACCATAGTCCTACAAGCTCTAACTGTGAAAGCAATGTTGCTCTTCCCAAGGCATAGAAAAGTACACATCTTCATACAAGATGCCACCTAATCTCAACAAAGTCAACTATCTGATATCAACCTCCTTGGCTAGGTTGGGCCAAAGCTAGAAGGAAGCAATGGAGATGGTCCATTGGAGTTTAATGGTGCAAAAAATAGTGGGAATAATGGTCCAAGGTGGCACAAAAAAGGTGGGCAAGAAGGTAGGCTCGCGGCCTTGGTGAAAAGGTGGTGGTGATGTGATGTTTGATGGCTCAAAGAGAGGTTAGACCAACTCAATGATGAAGGTGACTAAAGGGTCCTCTATGGTTTCTCTAGTCTTTATCAAGGAGAAGTAATGTGGCCAAATTTGGGCAGCATAACCTTACTTAAAATCCAAGATGATTCAAGGGTGGAGACACTTCTTTATATAGGCAAGAATGTCTCCTAAAACCCTAAAAAAAGCTAACCGTAAAATGTAAGGCATGGATAAGAATTTAGAGGCCCTCTATGGTGGAGACAAGTGTCCAAATCCTTTCCAATGATGGAAGGACATGTAGCCACTCATAAAGAAAAACATCTCCAATCCTAGAGTATCATGTGGCCACTACTAAAAGGAAATCTTCTCCAATGGAAGCATGACATATGACACACACTTTCCACATGGTTTGGATGTCTAACTTAAAGGAAACCCTACACTAATTAGGCCTTAACACAAGCCTAAGGAAAACCTACACTAAATGGCCGAATATACATGGCCTAAAAACCTAAACTACTTCTTCATCTTCCATGATGGCCCAAGTGAAGCAACACTTTGCTTTACCATCTAAAGATGGTTTTTCTTTTAAGTATTTGGCCATACTTCTAGTTATAGAACCCTTGGCTAGGAGTTTGTCATCATCCCTTCCTACAAAAGGGGTTAGATCACAAATATTTAAAGTGGCACTCACATCATATTCAATTGGAAACTCTAACTATATGCATTGTTATTAATCCTATGGAGGACTCTAAAGGGTCCATCACCATGAGAATTAAGTTCGGATCTCTTTTGTTTTGGAATTCTATTTTTGCTCAAATGGTGCCACACCCAATCTCTTTCTTCCAACACCAACTCTATTTCCCCCTTGTTGTTGTATTTGGTATAACTCTAGGTTTGTTGTTGAATTTGTGACTTAACTTTTTCATGAATTTTATTCACAAATTTGGACCAAGATACCGCTTACTTATGAATGAAATCACTAGGATTTGGGAGAGGTATGAGGTCCAAAGGAGTGAGAGGATTAAAACCATATACAACCTCAAAAAGAGACATATTGCTGGTTAATAACGTTCTCGTTGACGTGATCAAATTAATACTACTAAATTTTAGCAACTTTAATATGGTTAAGATAGTAGCCAACAAAATAGAAAGGGTAAATTCAACCCTAAGTCGTTTCCCAACGAACACATAATTAATTCTTAACAAATTAGTTCTTATAAAAACTATACAAAAGGGTTAGTAAAACAAAAATAATAAAGATAAAGATCAATAAAAAATTAATGAACAAAATAACAAAAAGATTGAAAGAAATAAATTCAATAAAGATTTAAAAAGATAAAAAAAACAATGATAAAGATAATAGGTTGATTTCACTACCTTTCAAAATAGGATTCATCATTGGTTATCTAAAGATTATTGTTCAATTAATTAATGTCTTAGATTTTCGAATTAAACAATGTAAATTCTCAATTAATTTGTTGGCGTTCTCACTATCAACCAAAGTATATTCTTAACTAAAAGAAAGAACTTAGTAGATTAATCATAGTCAATTTAACCAAAGTACATTCTTAATTAAATATTACTATGCATAATTATGTATATTCTTTGACCTCTTATATAAAGTAAAAAGTTAATTAACCAAAGTACATTCTTGATTAATTCTTGTTATAGTCTTCACCTTTAATCAAAGTACATTCTCAATTATTGGAAAAAACTCATTCAATCACATGAAAGTTTCTAACTTTAATCAAAGTAAATTCTCAATTAAAATTAAAAACCCTTAGACTCATATGATTTATATGTTATGTATTTAACACCGTGCTAACTTACTTAATATAAAAATCATTAATTTTACTTTATTAAGAAGTTAAAGACATAGATAAAAATAAATCACAACAAGAATCAAAAGAACAAACAAATTAAACAAGAATTCAGTTAAGAAATTACAGCCAAATCAACCTCAAAGGCTTAACACTCCATGAAATGTGGAATTAATATGAAACTATAAGAAGAGAGGGTGAAGAACATGAGAGAAAATAGAGGGCGAAATTTAGAACCCCCAAAGGTTCCTAAGCTCCCCTAATGTATTTCTCTAAGTCTCTTTATATGGAAATTGGGTTGGGCTTGTTTCAAGCTTTTCTGTTGTTGTAATCTTCTTTATGATAATGTAATATCCTCCAATTATCTTCTAAATAATCCAAAATCTTCAAGATATATTTGATTGTTGTGGAGATATAAAAACATTTGAGAAGATATTTGCTAGATTAAAAATGATTTGACAAATATTATCTTTTTATTGATATAATTAAATAAGGTAATTATTTAACAATATAAAATAAAATATCTTAAGATATATTTTCCCCAAATGATCTTTAATTATTAACATTTATCAATTATCAAATCCATGTTCGTAGAAAAAATAGAGAAAATTGCAAGATCCAATTTTTGTTGCTTGTTCCCTCTTTTTGGCTTAGCCAAATTTCTTCACTTTTTCATGCTACGCTTGGATTAACTTCTTGTGGTCTTGACTATTTGATATTATTGGATTTATCTTTTACGGTGTCATGAAACATTAACCAATTTATTTCTTCACCTCAATGAGCTCAACTTAGTTGCAGCTACACTAACACACCTCAAAATATCCAAAGAACATTTATGTAACTAAAAAGTTATTTTTAACATGTTTTTGAATGTCATGCTAAATAAACCCAATTATAACAAATCATAATTAAAATATTCTATTAAAGTACAAAAACCAATTAAGAATTCAATACTCAATATCAAGTCTTGATCTAAGATGAGTAGTATGGCAAAAATGGGCAGCATAACATTACTCAACATCAAAGATGAAATATAAGAGTGGAGACACCTTTATTTATAGGTCAAGGGTGTTTCGTTCTAACCCTAAAAGCATGATCTCCAACCTTTGCTCTCATTGACAAAAAATGAGGCCTTCTAAAGAGTGGAAAAGTGTCCAAAAAACCTCTCTAATGATGTGAGGACATGTGGCCACTCACAAAACACAATCCTCTCCATTCCTAGAGTGTCATGTGGCAACTACTAAAAGCAAATCCTCTCTAATGGTGGAGGATCATGTGGCCAGTACCAAAAAGAAATCCTCTCCACTCTTAAGGTGTCATGTGACCACTTCTAAAAAGAAAATTCTCTCCGATGGAAGCATGACACATGACACACGACACACACTTTCCACTTGGATTGGATGTCTAACTTAAGGAAAATCATATGCTGCTTAGACCTTAATACAAGCCTTAAACAAACCTACACTACATGGCCGAATACAATGACTTAGATATCCTACACTACTCTTCAATCCATACTCTATGAATTCTCCAAAGGTGGTCCAAAGGGTAGAGTTTAGACCATCTTCATGGACGACTTCAACTCTTCTTGTAGATGCTTGACCATGACTAGGGGGTATGCCATCATCTCTTTTCCATCATCATCGTCTTCTTCTTCTTGTCTTGTATTTATACACCTTTAGGATATAGTCGTAGTGACGAATCTTGTCTTGAGATTTGATAATATGACCATTTGAAGAAGCTTGTCTTGAGATATGTTCTTTTTTATTTATTGATGTACATTTCTGTCATATGATGAAATCTTTTGTTAAACCAGACGTGCTTTTCAAAACTTTTATCAAAAAACATATTTGACTTCTCATTTGGCACAACTTTTGATAAACTGATCAGTTCTTTTTTTATCTTTTTCTTTTCAACGTTCATTTTGATTCTTATAAGATGAGGTAGATGAACGTTTGTAGCAATTGTCCTACACAAGATATAATAAAAGCATGTATGTCCTATTTCCTGTTTTCTTTGAGTTTTTTAAAAGCTTTTAGCATTTGTTCAGGTTTTTATGTTTTATAATGTTTTGTTTATGAATGTAGTTAATATTGTTTAGTCTATAAGAGACTTCTTCTTGGTTGATGTTTTACTTTTTCTTTTCATGATTTGTTTAGACGTATGTATTGTGTCACGATTTACCAAGATAAGAACATTCTATGAATGTCTTTCTTGTTAGTAACACCTACTACTGATCTATTTAGGGTTTTGATGTATAGTTCATTCATCAGATATCACTTTTTGTTGTTTTTTAATTGAGCATTTAATGTCATTTAATGCTTGCTCAGAATATCAAAGTGATTTTTGATTTCTACTGTTAAGGTAGCGTTTATCAATTAAGTTTTCCTTCTAAAGGTACCAAGTGTTGAGTAAAGACTTCATTGTTTAGACGAAGTAATGGTTTAACTCATGGTATTGTTTAGACTGAGTAAACGCTTCTTTATATGAAAAATGTATAACGTTGTATGTGTTTTCTTCGGTGTTTTAAGTTTTAGTCTTTTATGAAGTTTTTGTCAACAACATCATCTTGACATTGTTTCATTTTCCCGAGATTTAAACTGAATACCCTTTAGGTATGATAAAATTTACACGTTTAGTTTCAATTCTCTCATACGCTTTTGACTTAATAGTCATTTGGCATCGCGCATGGGTGTTTTGACTTAGTTATTTTTCTGTTTCCTAAAATCCTAAGTGTTTTCCTAGGTTGGCCTAATATTATTGTTTTCTAAGTTCATATCCTAGTTTGACCTTTCTGTGATTCTCTATGTGTTAGACTTCTTTTAGAGGATCGTCTGTGTCTTTTCTTTTTAGTGTTTTAGACTTGTTGTGCATATACATGTTTTTTCTAACTTAGAGTTTTTATCCTAGCTTTTAAGAGGCTTCCTATTGTGTGGTTACCTATTCTTTCTAACTTAGGGTTTTCTATCCTATTGTTTAATGTTTGTTTTCTATTCTTCTAATTTGTGAGACTTCTTCGTTTCATGTTGTTTAGTTAAACTTCAAAACTAAAGTTTTTATAGACGAGTTTGTCTTGTCCTAACAATCTTTAGGTTTCTATATATGAGTTTGTCTTGTCATAACACTTATGTTATAGTTTGAAAATTTTTTTATTTACTCATCTTATAAATCCAGCGTTCAAACACAAACTCACTTACATATATTCTCATTATACACCATTAAACGTTGCTTTGTGAAGATATGTGGAAAACACTATTCACCCCTCCCCCCTTTAGTTTTTTTTTGTGTACTTTAGAGAATGTTTAATTTGTTGTTATTAGTGTTTGAGCTGTTGAAAATCTAGTTGTATTAAATGTTTGTGTGTTGTTTGCATTGGTTTATTTGATGTTGAATTAAGAAGCATAAGATCTGATAAATTGAGCAAGTTGGAATGTGTCTTGACATTGAAAGTTGTTTTGTCCAAAACTAAGTAGGGAATACCAATTTGACCACTTGAAAGTTCATTTTTTCCCAAATCACAGTTTTAAGTTTGTTGATATATGATATAACATTAAGTAGTGGCAATCTTGCGTCGATTGTTAGTTCATTATTCTGGTATGATAACATTTTAGCTTTAGCCTGCTGAGTGTTAGACTTGTACGACTGATCATGCAAAAATGCAATGCGAACGCTTTAGTGTTGAGTAGTGGCAGGACACTAGCGAGCACCACTTTTCACTATAGGTTTGGAACAATTTTTTTGATAGGGGGAGCATAGTGTTAGCTAAACCCAATCCCTATGATGTTTGTTTTTAATGATGACAACACATTGTTAATAAAAACACATGTGTGTACTGTGTTATATGTTGAATGTGTACATGCTTACTGTGTAATATGCACATATTGTGTTTGTCACATTATTTGTTGACCATATCACATTGATTGATGCATACTATTGTGTTTATGAAGTGATTATACTTGCTTATGCTCAATGTATGTTACTGTGATATGAAAACCACAAACACAAAAGCATATATGCATGACTTAATCGATTACAGTGGTTTGATAATCAATTAAGGTCATCAAACAGCTAGAGTTTTAAACTGTGACGACTAGTTTTGGATCGATTACATTAGTTGGTGAATCGATTAAAACTTGTGTGTTTGCACATATCTTTTGCAAATGTGTTGTGATGTGTTTTGGAAAGAAAAGTTTTCAAAAAAAAATCTTCTAACTGTTAAAGCTTAATCGATTACGTGGATCATGTATTCAATTAAGTCTGTTAAGATTTGAAAACTGATTTCATGTTGTTCTAACTGCTATAACGGTCATATTTTTAAACATGTTTGACCAACATTTAATGAAAATCAATTGCATTAATTGCGTATTCAATTAAGGAGCCAAATTGGTTGTAATTTTGTTACACTTGTTTAATGTAACCGATTACATAAGTTGGTTAATCGATTTCATAGCGTTAGAATTGACATAAACTATATATTGACGCATTGTTTGATTTTCTGTAAGAATAATTGTGAATTACACTTTCCTATCTGATTGATTTTCATCTAAGAGGTTTTACAGATTATTAAAGAGCTCTAAGAATCAAGAAAAAATAGTGGTTTACAGATCTTGAAGATTTCTTGAGAAGCAAACATGACTAGATTGAAAGGATTGATCATTTCTGCACAGCTGAAGGTGCTTTCTGCTTGATCAGGAGAAGAAGATTTGCAATCTTGGATTTACTGTTTCCCTGTATGTGTGGCGTCAGGATAAAGAGTGGTGCACTCTTGACTTTAAGAGGGGATATCTCAAAGGGGTTGCTGCGACATGAACGGGGTAGTTCTGTGTTGGCAAGTTTTGTTGTTCTATATTGATTGAGAGTTTTGAGGTGTTTACATTTAGAGTGGCTTTGTAAAACTTGGTTGTAATACTGTAATCATTATAGTGAATTACTCTCCAATCTAAGGTTGATAGGGAGGGTGACTAGATATAGGCATTGAGGCCGAACCAGTATAAAAAATGTGTTTGATTTTCTTCTCCCTATCTCTTTACATTTGTGCATACATTCTTTAATTGTTTTACACGCATACTGTCTTTATTGCACACCATTGCTTACGACACAAGAAAGTTTTCAAGAACAATATAATTTGCGAAAAAGGATCGAAAAATGCACATTTTTGTAAAACACCAATTCACCCCATCTTGGTGTTTAGGAACAAAGTCAATCTTTTCTAACAAATTTAATTCCATGTCTTTGAGCGGTGGATGAGTGTCATTGAATGCGACTTTTGAGAGAGGAATGATGTTGAACACTAGGACTTGTCGTTGAGCGTCATCTTTTATGAAAGGTTTGACACTAAGAGCTACTTTTAAGCATTTGTATGTATGTTGTAATTTTCTAATTCTATAATTTATTTGAGATCGATTTATTTTGGTTCTTATGTATATTTAAGGCTGGGCATAATTAACTTAGGTACAGTAAACTATAGATAATCTATACTATTTTGTACTATAAAAACTGAACTATTATTATAAAAACTGAATTGTACTGTTTTTTGGTGCAGTTTAAAAAAACTAAACTTTTTCTATTAAGAGTATAGTTAACTGTTTTAAACTCTGAACTATGCTGTTTCGTTTTTTTCTTCAAAATAAATAAACATTGAATTATCTTTTAGATTATATATATATATATATATATATATATATATATATATATATATAATATGGACAAATAAATAAATAACTGACTTTATAAAGTTAACTATAATAATTATTATAATAAAATAATATTATTAAATTTATACTAAAATTCATTAAATATTTTAAAAGAACTAAATTCTATTAAATTGAAATTATAAATCAATAATTATTTTGTAAATTAATAAAATTAAATATATATATATATATATATATATATATGTATATATATATATATATATATATGTATATATATATATATATAATATAGATAAATAAATAAATAACTGTTTTTAAATTATTTAAAAAGTTAATATAATAATTATTAAAATAAAATAATATTATTAAATTCATATTAAAATTCATTATATATTTTAAAATAACTACATTTTATTAAATTATAATTATGAATCGATAATTATTTTGTAAATTAATAAAACTAAATATATATATATATATATATATAATATGAATAAATAAATAAATAACTGTTTTTAAAGTTCTTTAAAAAGTTAATATAATAATTATTAAAATAAAATAATATTATTAAATTCATACTAAAATTCATTATATATTTTAAAAGAACTAAATTTTATTAAATTGTGATTATGAATTGGTAATTATTTTTTAAATTAATAAAACTAAATATATTTGTAAAATGAAAAGATAAAAGTGTATATGAGAAAATAATTATAAAATATAATACAATTATATATATATTTTTCTATTTTGTGTGTGGTGTAAGCAATTATTAATATTTTCTCTATATTATAAATAATATATAAGCAAGATCGGTGTATGTACGTAAAAATTTATTAGATTTCAAAATTTATTAATATAGATAAATAAATAAATGTTCTTTTTCAAGTCTCTTAAAAAGTTAACTATTATTATAATAATTATTAAAATAAAATGATATTATTAAATTTATACTAAAATAATTATATATTTTAAAAAAAACTAAATTTTATTATATTGTAATTATATTTCAAAAACTGGTAATTATTTTTATAACTTAATAAAATTAACTATAATTGTAAAAATAAAAAGATAAAAGTACTTATGTAAATAATTATAAAATATAATATTATATATATATGTGAGAATTCAGAAAAAGGTGAGAAGAGAAGAAAGATGAGAGTTTTTATATTAAACTAGATAATTGTCAAAATTAAAAATATTTTGAATAACGCAAAATAAACAGAAATATTTTTTAGAAATTAAGTTTTTAATCTATATAAAATAATATATAAACAAATTTATATTATTAAATTAAACTATATTTAATATGAGAATCAAATTTTAGACATTTTATATTTTTAAATTAATAATAAATAGTAATGATAAATAATTATAGTTATTAATTTAATTTTAATAATATGATAAAATAGTACCAATAATATTTCATTAATCTTTTTAAATTTTTTATTATAATTATTTACTAATTCTAATTATATAGATTTATAATTTAATTTTTTTAAATGATATGATGTTATTGAATATTAATTTATTTGTTTGTAATTATTAAAAAAAAATCAAATTGAACTAATTTTTTTAACTCTATCGATAATTAGCCATTGACAGTTGTACTAGTGCAAAACTACATTTATTTATTAGAAAAAAGTGCATTGTAGTTAACTGAATTGTTTTGTAGTTAACTGAACTAAAAAATAGTTTAGTTCAGTTTTTTTGAACTATTTTCTAGTGCAGTTCAGTTTTTTAAAACTATTTTATAGTTAATTGTAATAGATTTATAGTGCAGTACAAACAGTGCAGTTTGCCCATCCCTATGTATATTTAAGATATATGATGGTGTTTTTATTGAGGAATGCTTATGATTTATTTTGGTTCTTATGTATATTTAAGATATATGATGGTGTTTTTATCGAGGGATGATTATGTTTATGTTCATGTTTAAAAAAGAAAAAAAACCTTATTAAATTTTTGAATCGATGTAATTATATCTTTTAATTAGACATGATCTTTTATATATATAGTTTTGATATTATATATATATATATATATATATATATAAATATTAATATTAATATTAATATTAATATTAATATTGAATGTGTAATGTTTATTTTAGTAATTACAAATTATTAAAATTAAAATGGTATATTACATAATTTATTCTAATTCATCTTAATGTTTACATTTATGTTTTACATTCGTAAGTTATATTTCGAATTATTATAAATAGTATAGAATTTAATTTTTAAAATGTTATGCAAGAAATTTATATCTCGTTATTTTCTTGTGGGTGTTAAAACTTGGTATTAATTAGTATTATTAATGATTTGGTTGAAACTTAAAAGCATTGTTTTTGCATGAAAACAAATTAAATTAAATATCTTATAATCAATTCTTAATTATTATGCTTGTGACATCATGGTAAAATAGTTATGCATATTTGATATGCAATTTGTGGTAATTACTTTCCAGTATTAAATAATTTAAAGACTCATTAAAATTGAAATAAATAGATTAATTTTATTTAATATACAATTTCTAATAAATCTATTTAATTTTATATTAATAATTTTTTCTTTGAAATGAATATTAGTAAAAAAACTTAAAATTATATAAGAATATAAATTATATTAATTTTTTAAAATCTGTGTATTTTTATGAAATGCTATCCATAAAAAAAATTAAATAATATTTTCAATTTTATAAATTAATTTTAGAATCAATATTTTTAAATTTTGATTTATATTTTTTAAATTTAAAGAAATAGTTTTTTAATTTATTATATCACCAAATTAATTTTTTTTTCACTTCACATCAATCAATTACAAAATTTTCATTGATTTTACTTATTTTCCGAATAAATTCAATTAACTTGAATAAGTTTATATGTAAAAGTTATTTAAAAAATAATTAAGTAAAAGTAATATTAAAATATAAGTTTTCTGAATTTCTTACCACTAAAATGAAATTGAATATGTATTTTAGAAACTTTTCAAATATTGAAATTGTCCTTATTATTTTATAAGAAATTACATATCAATTCAATATATTTTTTTATAATACTTACATATTGTTTATAAAATTATATGATTTCATCATCCAATCATTTCACTGTCTAAACCCTTTTAAAAAAAGTTTAAAATGAGTTGAATATGAAGTGAAAATGGTCATGTAAGTTGGATATATATTTATATATATTATGTGAAAGAGATAAAAGTTCATGAGTATCCGAGTACATAGGAGGTTAGATAATTTATGATGATAGATGATAGATAATGATTGATGAGAAGGAAGTGCAAAGAAATTTGAATCACAATGAAAACAACACCTTCCAGAAGAATATAACAACTCATGATTTGGAGTAGTTTTCCCAGACATTACCATCATGCATTTTAACAAAATAATTCAAATCACCTTTCTTTTCTTTAAACAAACCCAAGTCAAATAGCTAAGTGGTTAGTTACATAATAATTACATATAAATCATAAAAAATTGCCACTATATAATACATACAGTTACAGTGTTATTTTCAGCAAAAAGTGCACAGAAAATAATTTATTCTCAAAAACGACAATTTATGTTGACTTTCTTTTGAAAATTAGCTTGCTATATGATTTTATTTTTATAATAGATTAATTCTTTTTAGCTTCATATTCAAAATATTTCAAATGATGCTCAGAATTTTCTATTGTTGGTTACAAGTTGGAAAGAAGTGTGAGGAAGATGTGAATGGAAAGAAGAGGAGGTTGGGACCCGCCAAAGAGTTTTGAGTTTAAAGCATAAGGGATGGAGAAGAGAGAGAGTATCCGACATGGTAACAATACAACCAAAAACGTTAACACTTAAAACACAAACTTGTTTAGGGGCCACTCTTTGGGGCGCCATTCTCTTTTTCCTTTCAAAAAGCAAAGCTACTATCTTTCCTTTTCTATTCTCTCTCTCTCTCTCCCCTTCTCTCTCTTTCTCATTGTTACCCTGTTGGTGGATAGCAAAACTTCAGCAACCCCTTTGCATCTGATCTCAGAATCCAAACTCAAGTACCAATTTTTTGTCATTTCATGATCTGTAAGTTCATGTTTTGTTTTTGTCTCTTTTTGGTTAGCTTGCTTTTCCCTTATAGCTTACAACTAGAAAGAAAAAAAAAGGATAAAAAATGTGATAAGCTGGTATAATAGGGTTTAGTTTCATTGTTAATGTGGCTGTGTCAGATTTTTATTTTTATTTCAATGAGTTTAGTGGGTAGAGTGGATCAGTGGTATCTCAATTTATTAGTTTCTGATTTGGGGTATGTCTTTTTTGTTAATATTTTATTCTGTGAGTGAATGCTCGTTTCCTTTTGGGTTGTTTGTGAAAATTCATTGGACTGCTTTAAGTGGAGCATAACCTGCTATACTGTTGTTGCTAAAGATTGCATATTTTTTTTTGTGACAGAGGTGGTAGATCGTGAAAATGACGAGGATGACCCGTGATTTTGGGGATACGATGAAGAAAGATGCAGTGCCTGCAGTGTCGGCCGATGTAATATTTGCTTCTCTTCGGTTTCCTAATTACAAAATAGGGGTTAATAATCAGATCATGGAGACAAAGGGTGATCCAAAAGTGCTATCTATGAAGGAGGTTGTTGCACGTGAGACTGCACAGCTGTTGGAACAGCAGAAACGAATGTCTGTTCGGGATCTTGCCAGTAAATTTGAGAAGGGTTTGGCAGCTGCTGCTAAGTTGTCTGAAGAGGTCATAGTTTTATATTTAGAATTCAACTTATTTTTTATGTAATGCTTAATTTTGGAGCGCATTTCAACTTGAGAATTCTATTATGAAATTTGTTTCTTGATTGTTACTTACTGAGATTATCAGTGTTCATAATTTGCAGTGCACTTGTTGTTTTCATTACTAATCTTTTTGTATGGTGGTGGAATTCAGGCTAGACTCAGAGAAGCAGCTTCACTGGAAAAACATGTTCTTTTGAAGAAGCTTCGAGATGCATTGCAATCCTTAAAAGGGAGAGTGGCAGGAAGAAACAAGGAAGATGTAGCAGAGGCTATTGCTATGGTTAGGTCCTATTTCAGATGTACTTTGTTTGTGCTTATACCAAACTAACCATTTATTTATCCTTGTATTTAATACAAAAGTCATATGAAGCTGATAGTATATTCTAAAGTACGTTCATTATAGTATCACCATCAGACAACTTTCTCTCTCTAAAAGTTAAATTCCTTGAGGGTGTGGTAAGGGGAGGAGTGATGACAGGACAATTAGTCTGGATTTTTAAGCAAAAGAGAAGGGAAGAGTGAAGAGTACCATTTGGCATATGCAAGGATTCCATATAGTGTGTGCTCTTTTATTCATATTTAAGGATCCATCTAAATGATAACACTTTCTTTCTGGAGGCCGGGTTTGTGTGACCCCTGTTGGCTAAAATGGAAAACACAAAACTGTGATGTAATACTAACTGGTAGTTGGTGGTGATAAAATATGAATGCTTAAATCATTTAGATATTATAAATGAAAGTACTGGATATAATTTTATGCTCTGCATACTACTGAAAATGATTAGATTTATACCTCTAGGACTAGGAGATCTGATCGGCAAGTATTGTACCCTGCAGTCATTACCTATAAAGTTGAGGATACATGTTCTACAGATAAGATCATATACTATCAAGAATGATTTTCTGTAACAAAACTTTAGAGTCATTTATAGGCTGTGACCTTACTAGCAGTGGACAGTGGCTAATGAATAAATTTATTAATTATTTTAGCTTGAGAAGATAAGATAATAGCTTTTTTTGGAGGTATAAACATGAGTCTGTCTTTGAGATGGTTGAGGATACTTCTCTTTGAAGTTCCTTTCTATACATCTTCCTTGTGTGCCGGCATGTGAGTACTTCCTTTTTGTCAAATTTTTGAAGAGCATTGTGTCCCTTCTAAATTAAATTTTGTTTGATAAGTGATTGCATATAATGTACCACTTGCTGTATGACTAATAAGTCAGTTATGGCCTTTTATTACCATTGATTGGTTGCATCATGTATTTATATTTGCTTATTTCAGTTTACTGTACAGCAAATTATCCTATTAAGTTTAGAGTTGCTGATTCATTTTAGGGTCATTTGAACTCTACAGTGTAAAATAACTGTCACAGAATAGTGTAGTTGGTGATTAAGGATGAATAATAGTTCTTTTATAATATAAATCACAGTATTATTCTCTTCATGTTTTATATTTTTCTAAAGGAGTTGCTTCAACAAATATCCAGCAAGAGCACTTGCTTTTTCATATTGCTTTTGTTCTGTCAGGATAGGTCAGAATAAATACTTCAGGTGCAGGACCTGGGTTTGTGGTAGGGATGAATGGGAAGTGAAGGGAAAGCTATTGATGACAACATATGGGATAGTTTTTCTTAAAATTTGCATTATCTTAAGTTTTTGTTATTTATATAATATATTCACTGCTTCACCTCTCCTGTGCTGAAGTTACAATCTTCTTCTATGGGTCATTTATTCCTGCATCAGTTTTTTTGTGATTATGATAAACTGTAGGTTATTTGATGCCTTCTGCAGGTTGAAGCTTTAGCAGTTCAGTTGACTCAAAGGGAAGGAGAACTAATCCAAGAGAAGGTTGAGGTGAAGAAGCTAACAAATTTTCTTAAACAGGTGATGCTTTTTGTTTTTAATTTATTTTTGGTGATATAGGGTGAAATTTGATGAGAAATAAAAATTTAAGGTTTGTTGTACAGACATAGCATGTTATATTTACTGAAAATTCCATGGCCAAAGAAAGCAAAACGAGAACAATAACATTACAATGTACATAAATGTATAACAGTACTCTGATCCTTCGTTGTCTGTTATAAAGTCCCTAAACGAACTATGATGTCTATTTATAAATTTGGTATAAAGATTCCCTATAAGTGTGCTTTGCTTCAACTGCTGATGTCAAAGGACAACATAAACAGTGCAGTGCTATAAATTGAGGAGCATCATATTTCTGTTTCTAAGGGAGACTATACTATTGCAAGAATGATCTGAGAGTATTTGTTATCTCAATATCAACACATAGCATGTTTATAGTTATTACATATAATAATGTATATGCAATGAAAAAAATGTTGTGTACTGCAAGCCTGCTACTGTGTCTGTCTATTAGCGTATGGGCTGTCTACTTTTTCCAGGGAATGAAACCTCTCAGCTCAGTTTATTCAACATTTTATCAGCATGATGTATCGTTTATTATGAATGAATGTTAGAGTGAGTGACAAAATAAATTTCTTTCCCACTGTTGAGGCTTTAAATTCATTTGTAGGCTTCTGAAGATGCTAAGAAACTTGTGAATGAGGAAAGAGCTTTTGCTCGTTTTGAAATAGAAAATGCCAGAGCAGCAGTTCAGAGAGTTGAGGAGGCACTTCAGGAGCATGAGAGAATGTCTGAAGCTTCAGGGAAGCAGGTTTGGATCATTCCTTCTTCCATAATCTTAAGTGTATTTTTCTCTCAATTCAAATACATTTGCTTTAAATATAATGAATTTATGATATATGAAAATATTAGTCCATTATTGAGGCAGGTCTTCAGTTAATATTACCAAATTCCAACTAGTTACTTGAGCTTTAATTCTCAGTTGCCCTCTATCAGTTACTTGGAACGGAGTTCTTTTAGAGAATTTTATGTTTCTTTTGGTTTAGATGATGTTTCTCACGCCAAATTTTGGGTTATTATAGGCATTTCCATGCCTATATCATTATCTTCTTTACAAAACTACAGAACTGTATTCTACATTTTAAATCTAATCCTCCTTGGAATTTTCTCTTTGGAAGAGAGCTGAATGCTGCCAGAGTAATGTGTTTCAATCCTTCTTGCTTTTTCTTGAATTACTCGCATTCTTCCTATCAACAAATTGATTCTTATGCAGAGCGTGTTTCAAGTCCAGTGAGTATTTTCAGTTTCTTGATCTGTTTACTAACAGGGAAAAGTTTTCTTTAGGCAACTTCATATAAAATCTAAAACTCCCTGTATGATATAGCTTTTCATTTATACTGCATTGCTAATTAATATATTTCTAGATGGTATATGTATGTCGGATTCTCCCCTCTGGAATATGATATCTGGTATTCTGAATGAATCATCGGGTGTGGCCCTTCACTAATATCAATGAGTGTTGCCATTTCTTTTCAAAGTTTTAGGGATAAAACAAGGATACCAGATTGTTGGTTGGATTAGGCATTTTTGAATTTCTTTTTGTTGTGCGAGGTTGGAAAAAATGTGTTTTCTTAAGGGCCAATCTTGGATCATATATTTGTTTTTTGTCACAGTGCTTATTGCTTCCCTTTTTTGCCATGCCTTTGAATGTTTCAGAGGTGTTTACATAATTTCTGACGTATGGAGAGACTAGACAGTCTTACGCATTATTGATTCTTTCCCGTATTTTTTAAATGTTCCTCTAGTTGTTCTTTACTGACTTGCTCTTATATATTATTTTATTTTAAAACTAATTATCAATTAAGGAAAACTTTTCAATAATCATAGTATTCACTGCTTGCATGCAAAATGTAACTGTTGATATTGCCGTGCTGCATCAACCAAGTATTTTTCATTTTAACAAAATTTAGTTCTATGGGAACTTTAGGACCTGGATCAATTAATGAAAGAGGTTCAAGAGGCACGGAGAATCAAAATGCTGCATCAGCCAAGCAAGGTACACATTGTTCCTTTGTTCTTATTTCATCTCCTTATAGATCAATATTTAATGTTCTTTTCTCTTCATTGTAGTACCCTGATCCCCATCTCTTTGTTGTTTGTATATAATTTTAGGTTATGGATATGGAGCATGAGCTTCGAGCATTAAGGGCTCAACTTGCCGAGAAGTCTAGACTTTATCTTCGTCTACAGAAGGAGGTGTGCCTACGATCTTAAGTCATTCTGAAGTGGTTCTGAATTTTTTCTGTTGACTGATTCTGTGAAGTACATTTCTTTAATGCACAAGGCTTCAGAACTACTTGTTTATTCTTCTGTATGAGATGTGTTTCTCTGCGTGTATAATATGTATATGTTGTGTGTATACTCACTAGAATCGTATCATCAATTTCTCAAACCTGATGAGCATCACTTGTTGGAATTAATGACTAAAATGAAATCAAAATGTATTCACAGCTTTCATATTCCTTCCTCGAGACTTTGGGATTTTTGAAGGTCTTATATGGTAATGGTTATTGTTTGGACATCATCATTAAAGTATACTTTTGTTTGAATTGAATGATATGTTTTTTGATATAGTTGAGGAGTGATCCGATTGTCTTGGTAAGTTTATCATTGATTTTCTTCCATTTCTCTTTTCAGTTATCAAGGACAAAGAAAGGAGAAGAAAATGTTCCCCATTTATATGAATTAGAAGGATCTGAAACGCTAGGTTCATATTTGCAGATTCAACCTTGCTCTGATAATACCCCTGAACTTTCAAAGTGTTCCATTCAGTGGTATCGTGTAGCAACTGAAGGAGCCAAAAAGGAACTTATTTCAGGTATCAATTCATAGGGTTTTGCATTTTAAATGATAATGTTTTGGAAGTCAACATTGTCTATTGGATTGCCTTTTTCTTTAAAGTTGATCGTGCAAATCAATTGATTCATTGCTTACTCTGTTATCTACTTCTGATATACCATGGTTGGGTATTGATGTTAACATAGCATTCATTGTTCGGTAGGACATTTCTTTAGTGTTTATAGAATTATAGCAAATCAGGTAGCCCCTAATTGAACAAAATACGCTCAATATATAATTGATATACTCTTTTTCATAATAATTCTACAAACTTGTGATAGGAACTGGATCAGAGATTAGGAAAATATTTTTTATTTTAATGTACTCAGGGCAGGGTATTGAAGAACAACTGTTCTATCCCCATCTCTAAGTTAAGTATGCTATACTTTCTCAACGTCCTTTATCTAAAGGCAACATGTATCTTTCATACTGTCTCACCTAACTAAGTAATGTACCCAACTAGCACGGTTACCTTTTAACTTATGATTATTATCACATTTTTTCCTTTACACTTTGTTCACTTGAATGGATTTGGAGGAGAGTGATTGAATGGATTTGAAGGTAAATTTTTTTATTGTTTATTTGAGTGAATTTGGAGATAAGTGAGAGTAGATTTGGAAGTAAATTTTTTTAATCTGTCACATCAATCAAATCCTACACTAATTTTCACAAACTTTACTTCCAAATCCACTCTCACTTACCTCCAAATCCACTCAAATAAATAACAAAAAATTTACCTTCAAATCCTCTCAAATCCATTCAATCACTCTCTCCCAAATCCATTCAAGTGAACAAAGCCTTAGAGTAAGAAAAATTAACTTCTTCTCCCCAAAAAACTCTCATGTACTTGCTACTTTCTGAAACTGTTATTCTGTCAAACATTTCAGCTTGAAAGCATCTGTCCACATGATTACTCTCTTATTTTGTGTTATATATCAGGTTTCTTAAGTATTCAACCTTCCTGGTACGAAGCCTTGTAAACTATAAACTGAACACAAATCTTCAAACTTCTAAGTAAAAGAGGAATAGTCAATTATATAATCAACAAAATGTGAAAGTAATCAGTGTACCACTTCAAGAGGGAGAGAGAAAACGTTTCTGATCTGAAACTGTAATATATTTTTCGGAGTTCAAATCACACAAACTATCTTCTCTATTAAGCTAACTGATTGCAGTTAGGTATACAACTTGTATGCCTGAAATACAACCAATGCCAGAGTGTTTGGAAGCTATGTAACAATATCTTAATAATAACAGTGTTACAGAACAGTATTATAATGGTAAAAGAGAAGCAAACATATGAAGGCACTGGAAAATTGTATGTTATTTGCAATAGAAAGGAAACTACAAAAGGAGGAAACCTCCATTTGCTCGGAGCGTAGCTCCTCTAACAGAAAATCTGATCAGAACCCCTCTTCCGTCTGTTTCATGAGACTAAAATAATAAAATTATTCTCCCTCGTCTAACAACCTCCCCACTACTCATGCCAACTCCTTCAGTTAAGTAATTATTGCAACAGAAATGTTTTGTTGGAAGAAAAATTTAGAGAGAGTACAGTTACATATGAAGATACAAGCTGATAAGAAGAGAAGATACTTTGAATTTGCAGTGGGTGATATAGTTTGGTTAAGCTGCAACCATACAGGCAGCACTCATTGGCCTTGAGGAAGAACCAAAAGCTGGGAATGAGGTGTTTTGGACCATTTGAGATAATGGGCTGTGGCTTATAAACTCAATTTACCTAGCTCTGCTTTGATCCACCCAGTGTTTCATGTATCAGTTCTGAAACCATTTAAAGGAGATGCATCTCAACCTTATATGCCATTCTTGCTGCTGACCAATGAATAGGGTCCATTACTTCAACCAATACGGTGGGCAGCAACTTGGGAGAATGTAGTAGTGATACAAAGCATTGCCGCAATTTCAATCTTGAGGACAAGGTTATTTTTAATGGAGGGAGAATTCTAAGGGTGTCAAGTACAAAAACAGCGGATAGAAGTGAGGGACTAATCAGAAACAGGCAACAACCAGAGTTAGTTGGAGGAAAAGGATATTTGGCACAGGACCAGAGGAGTGGTACACACAAGAGTGAGAGAAGATTCCCAATAAACAGTGGGGTGACTATGTGGGGAATGGATTATATAAGTGAGTGGAGAGGGGAAAAGTGTGGTGTATTGACCCTTCTCTTGTCTCTGGATTTCTCTCTCTGTCTCAGTTCGTATTTTTCTGAAATTCTGTGTTTTTTTTGCTGCTGTATGTGTCGTGGCTCACATTGAGTCGCCCTCTTCATTGTAAACAAATCCGTCAAGTGCTATTTGCTATCTCCTTTCATCCTCAGATTATTACCAATACCCCTGTTGATATCTTCCATTCTTTTAGATGTCAGCTTTCCATTGAAGGCACCATTTTTGTCATTAACCTTTTGTCTATCTAGCCGACCTGTTATTGCCATGTTTTGTCTATCAATAAGTTTCATTTTTCCAAGCAAAATTCTCACTGGTTGTTAAATTTTTTCCTAGTAGAGACGTTCACATTGATTGCATGTTGTTACATGTGAAAGTAATGAAAATTAGGTACAGGGTTAATTTCCCTTGTGTAGAAAATACAGATAGGGTAATATATTTATAATGAAAAATAATATATTTTTGTGTCTATTATACATTGTGTTAGCCAGTCTTAACTGTTGGAAGCGCTTAATCTATAAAGTTTACATTCAAGATGCATGGTGGTTGAATATTAATCGTTATTAAATTTCATATCTAGCATCTGTCCTGTCTTGCCGATAATGTAATATATCTTTTCTGTTATCAGGAGCTACCAAGTCAGTTTATGCCCCTGAGCCTTTTGACGTTGGACGCTTATTGCTAGTTGATATTATTTCAAAAGGCCAGGAGATTACATTGTCAACCACTGGTCCAATTGATCCAGGTTTGGTTTGGTTCCCATACCAAGTCTACTCTTTTGATTTAGTATTGATTTACGAATTATTTCTATGTATTTTCTGATATTTGAACTAAATGTTTTGTATTATTAATTTACAAATGGACTTGGTTCTTTGCCCAATCAAGCTATTCATTTATTTCGTATTCTTATTCAGCTGCTGGTTTGGGAACCTATGTTGAGGCACTTGTGCGAAAGCATGATACTGAATTCAATGTATGTCGTTATGTCCTTTTCAACTTGATATATTTCCTTTTTCTTAGCTAATTGTATCATATGTAAGCATCTGTGTATGCTAATAATTTTAGTTGTCAATGTTATATAAGCTTGTCATTCGTTCCTTGTGATGTCTATTATATAGCTCATTGACCATGTTATTGTGCAACATAGAGTGCTTCTAAGTTGTTGGATTAGATGAGGGAAATAGAGTTTATAAAGGGGGGCATTATCAAGTCATAATCCAAATAGACAGGCCTGTTAACTAACAGTTATTTTTTTTTCTAACCTTAGTAAACGACAATCCATTCCATTCTGGTGCTTGTAACAGGTGATTGACCAACAATTGAAATTCCATTTTTCTTGTACATTTTGTTATGTACAGTGTCATAAATGTGAGGCAATCATCTGGGGATTTTTCTAATTGAAGATATTCAAATCAGATACTAGTTGAGTTCGTTTTGTCGAGGTGGGGTGGGGTGATTCTTGCAAAGGAGTCCTTTGCAGGAGTGAATTTCTTGATAGCATAAGGAAAAAGTAGGCAACTCTTAGGTTGGCAGGGTGCTATTGTTGAAAAATCTATAATTTTTGGATCAGTACTTTAAGTTTAATATGGGTGTGTTTGGACTGAGTAGGCATGTGCGTTCGGATAATAGCTTAAAATCTTAATTCAATATGCTCGTAAGTTCTAAGCCTGTTGTGCAGTTGTGATTGTCAAGTTGCGCAGAGTTTTCACCCAGTATATATGGTTGTTCTTGAACAAATTTCAACTAAAAGTAGTGTCGAATTGTCAACAACTATAGTTGTTTGTTTGCACTTTGTTAACTGTGATAATAATAATATTGACACATTGCAGGTGGTTGTAACTCAGACTGGCTCAGACCATCCAACTGAATCTATTCATGTGCTCCATGTTGGAAAGATGAGGATGAAACTTTGTAAAGGAAAGACAACAATTACCAAAGAATACTATTCTAGTTCAATGCAGGTATTCAAATCGTGGGCGCTCAATTGTATATAGTTCTTGGTGACAAGACACAACTAATAGTTTTTTTTTTTTTTTTTTTTTGCATTTTATCATTCTCTAGCTTGTTGGTCTTAGTAACAAGAACAATGTGATGAATACTGATGTTCTGGCAGTCTATACCTTGAGCGATATAGCTATATTTCTGTGTGAAATATGTTGGAGATTTTATATTGACTACAGATAAGACAAAATGATAATATGAATAGATCTAAATCTCATTATACAAATCAGTTTCATGAGGTTGAGTTAGATTTGAAGTACAGTTTCCAATACGATTGTTGTTGTACTTTAATATATTATGCTTCTTTTGTTTTCTTCAGCTTTGTGGAGTTCGAGGAGGGGGAAACGCTGCAGCACAGGCAGTGTTCTGGCAACCGAAGCAAGGTCTTTCTTTTGTTTTAGCTTTTGAGTCAGAGAGAGAACGGAATGCAGCCATCATGCTTGCAAGGAGGTTTGCATTTGACTGCAATGTATGTCTTCCTAAACTATTTATACTCACATGATTTATACTGGATGGATTTGACTCTTTTAAAGTTTAGGTTTCACTTTAGAAATGTTAGAGTGTGGAATGATATATTTGATTGGAAAATCTTTCAACATGTATTTTATACATGTGCATGTATTTTAATAACAATGTCAAATTTTGCAATCAACAGCTATCATTTACACTCTACCCTCTAAAGTGCACCCAGAAAAAAGTAGTGTTTAACGGTTTGGATTGAATCATGATTTAGAGGAATAAAATCAGAGACTATCTTTTAGAATTGAAGCATTTTATCATCCATCTCAAACCTTGTTTAACCTCTTGGTTTTGGTTGGTATATTTGTAATGCAGATTATTCTTGCTGGACCTGATCACAAAGCTCCTTTAGAAACGTAATGTCTCACCTTGAATATTATTTTTCTCAACTGTAATTATTTGAGTTTTCCTTGTATTATAAGTGTGTAACCAGTGAAATGTGCCTTTGGATTGTGCTTAAGGATTCATACCTTGGGGTTTGAATTCCTTTATTCAATTTTCTTTCACCAACACCAGGGCATGTTTTTGTTTGCCTTTGTGAGTGACACTTGATAAAGTTTTTAGAGCCTACATTATAGAATTGGTGGAAGCTATGTCCATTGTTTGAGGTGCTAATTGATTGTATTTGATTGATCCAATTACTGTTAAAATACTTGCGTTGTTAGCAAGATTTTGTGAAACTTCTTCACTATTCAATATTCTGCAACTACATTTACTTCAAAGTTGGAGTATCCTAATATGAATATGAAGACAGTGACATGAGTATAGTTTGGCCTTTTAAACTGTAGCTTTTACTTGATACAATGTTATATATGTATCAAGTAAAAGAATGTTATATATGCACTTAACCCAAGATGTGAAGAACATTAGATGCCCCCGCATAGTAACATATACTTACATTATACAACTCACAAAGAGCATAAACACATGTATCATAAGGTGACCCTATACAGTAAGACAATGAGATTTCATTGAATCAATTTTCAACAAAAAAATAACTTAGGTTCAAGACAAATCTATTGAGCAAGAATCACTTCAAGTTCTAATGCGTCCATCATAGGCTTAACCAGCAATCAATTCAATTAAATCCAAACAATAAAAGAACTTGCACCTTCGAAAAACTTTTGTAATCCTACGTGATGACCGGCTGATCTCAAGTAATCCCCTATCTTACGTAATATAAAGGTGTTTTTGTTTTTTCATGATGATTCTTGGACAACTATATTTTCCTATTGTTATCTCAATAATTTGTGATAACATAGTCTTGCACCCTAAGCTCTTTGTAATCAATCTTCTTCGGTTGAGACCAAAATTATTGGTCCTTGTTTGGAGCCACAAACAAAATTTTTTGATGCTTTACATGTTATTATTTATAATATATGTTCTCTTATGTTTTAACATTATTAAATATATTGTACAATTGTTTGGTCAAGACTTACTAAAATATGTAACATCTCATTGTAATTGGTTGGTCAAGAAACTGGTTAACCGATCACCCAAATGCTTCAATATCACTAATAATTAAATTTACAGATAAAGTATGTTTATCGGTTATTAGATCATGATTAAGCTTATGTTAATTATAAGTTCATCTCAAAATCTATAAATACGAGTCTCAAGTAAGGAGGTAGATGATTACATTTATTACGAATTTAAGACTTTATTGTTATAATTGAATAATCATATTACTGACTTGAGTGTCAGAGTACCTTTAATAGATATCCACTTACACAACTTGGACAAAGAGTAAGACGAGTGAAGAACAACTTAGACTTTCAAGATTGTTGATATGGGGAGTTTTATCTCTATATATCTTTGTTTTTTGTGATGAATGGTTAAAAGATTAATAATGGTTTATTGCACAACAAAATGACATAATAATTGTTTATATCTTTATCATGTGTATGCTAGATGATTGAATCCAATAATGTTGAATGATTCAAGTTTAAAACAGCTGAAAAATCTTATTTCTGGTATAAATAATCGATTAAATAAAGTATATAATTTGTTAGATTTAGCTAAATCACTTAGAAAGCTAACAAGGGCAAACTGCTCTGTTATAATCGATTATGTAGGGTACATAACCGATTAAAACAGAGAAAAAACCATAATCTGTTATATAAGTGAGATAATATATTAAGGATGGCAAATGGATGACTAATATGGTTAAGTGTTGAAATAATCGATTACATAAGTTTGATAATCGATTAAAACAAAAAGAATACTCTAATCCATTACATAGATAGCATAATTTGTTAAGACTGTTCAATGAAATAATAATATGCTTAAGTGTTTAAACAATCGATTACACACATAAGATAATATGTTAAAACAGAAAAGAAAGTATAACAGATTACATAAATAACATAATCGATTATACTACAACATGATTTGAAAATCCTATATATATGTGACTTGAGATCTGTTTCCATAACATTGACATTTTCAAATACTGACAAATCTTTTGAGTTTGTGTACAGGTGCTCTCAAAGACACGTTCTTGGAGGAATCAAAGCATTTTTGGTGATCAAACTATAAGGATTCATTCAAGGTAATTAGACTAATTGTTTCTTATTAATTCTACACTTTGAAGAGTGTGTTCAAGATCAGGTTCTTCAAACAATCTATATTGTGTACCTGTGCGGGGATAGTCAGGTTTAAGAGCATAGGTCGCTCTTTGTATTTGTAAGAGATTGAGAGTGTTCATCTTTTGTGTTGCTATTTTGATTTTGAGTGGTGAGAGGAGTGCATTGAGAGGGTTGTCTCTGTATTCTTGTATACTCAATCATTATAGTTAATTTCCTTGAACTAAAGATGTTGAAGGAGGACTAGATGTAGGCTTGTAATAGCCAAAACAATATAGATTGTTTGTGTGTTGATCTTTTTCTACTCTACTTGTTGATTCATTATTCTTTTTTTATTGATTTCAAAAAGCCAAGAACGCATAAAGATTTCAAAAATATTTTCAAAAAGGGTTAATCCAATTCAACACCCTTCCTTCTTGGCTTGAGATATAAGGCCTTTCTTTTCTTACAATTGGCACCAGAGTTGAGAATTTGAAAGTTACTCGAATTTTAATCAATTGTATTCAAAGCTTTATTGATTAAATTGATCCTCATGGCCACTATATCTTAGACCTTTGGAGAAGGTGCATCTACAATTAGATCACTAGTATTTGTAGGTGAGAATTACCCCTTTTGGAAGATCAAAATGAAAATCTTCTTTGAATCGATAGACAAAGGAGTATGTGATGCCGTGATAAATGGCCCCTTTTAACCAACCAAAGTGGAGAATGAAGAAACCAAGTTTAAAGATTTTTTTGAATGGAATGATAATGAAAATAGAAGAGCTCATGGGATATGGTTCAATTTGAGTTTTAATTTTTTTACTTTGCGATTTGGGGAGTTTTTCAGGTTTTCGTCTTTCCCTTTTTTGGTTCGACTTTGCATAGGATCATTCTTCTTCCATTTTGTTCTGGTCCTGGTTTGAATTTTTGTAGAGAAGGAGAGGGGTTTTCTGGCAAAATTGGAGGTGCAATGGAGGTGTTGATAGGTTCCACCTTGGGGGCTAACAGTGAGGATGGATTTTTGGTTTGACTCACAGTTAAAACCAAATTCCACATAATAAAATCGTCCATGTCATCATGTATATTGTGTATCACGTCAACACCCACCTTTATGTCCATTTAATGTAAATGACTTATTTATTACACATTTTTAAAATTAAAGATCCAATTGAGATAACTTAAAACGAGAGGAACAAATTGAAATTATACAAATATGAAAACTATCTAAGGATTTAACCTTTATATAATTTGATACCTACTCGTTGTATTTCTTGAAGTCATTTTAGTTATTATGATGTAATATGACATTTCAATTATATAAATATCTCAAATTACATCGATTATTTGTCATAAAAAATATTATTAGAAAAAAATAAGAATAACAAAAAATATAGAGAACAAATTAAAATCATACACAAAAAATATATAACAAATTTAATTTAAAAAGAAACTAAATATTTCTAAACATAAAAAATCTATACCTATTATAAAAATAGGAAATTTATTGATGACGACATTCGATATTTTAGGTCCATATTTTTTTATAAGTAATTTTAAGAAAAATAAGTTAAAGTTAAAATTAACTTTAAGTTTTCTAATATCATTTTCTTGAAAATGTGTATTAAGCTTACACCTAGTTTCTTCCTTATACAACATCCTAATGCAATCAGGTGTAACTTGTTCTTATTCGTAGAAAATTAATATGATTTAAATGAGTGGTTGTTGTACGAAGTAATGAGATTTAACACACTGCAGTCAAAGTTTGGGGACCTATGGTAAGTAGAGCAGTTATAATAGCTTCTTGCTGTTTCATTTTAATCTATTATAAAATATCCTTTCATGTACTTCGAAAATAAGAGTATTTTTAATTAAGTGTTTATTTGATTTTATTTATTAAGTATTTAGAAAAATTATATTTTTTAACTGATTTTTTATTGTATAAATTTTATTTTGTTTAAGTGATTTTTAACATTTTCATTAAAAATACGTTGAATAATGAGATTGTCATAAAATTATTTTTATAACTTTTATATATATATATATATATATATATATATATAATATAAATATTTTTTTAATATTGGTGTATTTTATGTATTTGGCACCTTAAAAATTGTATATATTTATTTTGACACCTTTAAAATATTTTGTGAAGATTCCTCATTAGTTATCATGCTCTTTACATACCAAAAAGAAATAAACATAATTATCATTGATACAGGTGATACAGGTGACGAGAATAATTTATTGTTATTTGACACATTCTTAATGTAAATAATAAGAGTCAATTGTTATTTTATAGAGTATAATATTATTTTATATTAATTATAAAATTTCATATTTATTAACATTGTAATAAAAACAAGATTACTGTCCCATAAAACATTGAATAATAGAAATTCAGATAAAACATATAAAAATCTTAAATACGTAATACACTACAATTTGTTTTTTAGAAAATTTATTAAAACTACTTTGTAATAGATTTTAAACTTAATTAATCTTAAAATATATAATAATTTTTTTTTCTAGAACAAAATTAATTATTGTTTTACATTAGTTTTTTTATATCATCACAAAATATTGTATTCATTAACCCTTAAGACCCTTACGAGATAAATAAGATAGATAATGTAACAAGATCACTCTGATTAAAAAATTAAATGAGAAAAGCTCATAAAAAATATCAAAATTTTAAATACTCAGTGCACTAAAAAGAATTAATAATGCTCAATTAAAAATATCTAAATTTATAATAAATTCTAAATTATAATGTTAAAAAAATATCTTAAATATTTTTTTTAAAAACAAATATCATGACCGATTTATAATAATTTTTAATCAATTCAAACCTTAGTTCATTTTGTTGTGTTTAAAGTGGTCTTTTCCACTCAACCCAACCTTTTCTTCTCTGGCTTTATTCCATCTTCATTCACAAATAAAGCCGGAGTCAAATTGAAAGAACTAACATATACTAAAATCAAAATATGTGAAAATTTAGTCCATTTTATACAACAACAACACACATTTTAAGGTTTGTAAATGCATCTTTTTGTTTAATTTAACAAATCTAAATTACTCTTTACATTTCCCTTGTTTATCCTTAAAATATTTTAACAAAGAATATTCAGTAAAACCAAATTTATAGCTTAAGAAGTTAACATTATTTGATATTTAGTACGTTCTGAATAGAATAACAGAATAAAAAGTATTTGGTGAGTCAATAGTGTATCAGGCAAGAATAGATACAGGGAATTATGACATTCAAAACTCAGCAAGTTTTTGCTTTTCCAAGCAACCAAACAATCTTACAAAGAACTGAAACACACAGTCATAGAAATTGAAACTTTAGTCATATACCCACTCTATTCAAGAACCTAATTCATGCTATGAATCATAATCTAAATCATTTCTTAAAACAAAATCTTCGTAAGGACGAATAAATCTTAAAATATTTTCTTGATACAGAGAAAATGTACAAAACTAACCACTTGTAGCTTTCTAATATCTGGTTTCTAATAATCTACTTACAGTTTCAAGCATTCAGAAGCACAAATTTCCCTTTACACTTTTTTTTTGTACAGCAAAATCTCTTTAACTTCTAGCTAACTCTCCACTCTTTCTGATATATATCAGATACAAATGCAACAGCAATTTGAGTCTGTATCATATATAAATATATGTATGTATGTACCTGTGTATGAGACACATGAGGACCAAAATCTATCTCTTATTGTGTAAAGGGTTGGATCCTGTGGGCACTGTTCTCTTCTGAAACTGAAACTCTGTACCTCTGGTGATTGGAGAGTTGGGCCATGGATGAAGAAGGGTCGAAGAGGAAGAGGAAGAAGAAAACTTGGTCCTAATGGCATGAGATGTTGTTGTGAGGAAGAGAAAAATGGTGAAGAGAAGGAGCAAGTGGCAGTGCTTCATCTTCACAATTTACCAATTCTTTAGAGGAACAAAATGATGGGAATAATGCAAATTTGATGGTTGTTTTTATAGACAAAGACATGTCAGACATTGTTTATGTCACTCATATTTATGAACAATTTATCAGTTCACTACACTGTCATGGAAACTCTTAATTACCTGTATGTGTTTGAGGATGCATTATTCAACCAGAGTGAGACATAATGTATTTTTTATTAGGTAAACATAAAAGAGTTCTATATTTTTTCGTCTTTAAATTATTATGAAAATTATATTTTATTTCTAAATTTAACTATAACATATTTTATCCATACATTTTCTAAAACTTATAAAATATCTTTCTAACAAACAATTATAAGGAGGTTATATTGCACTTTAGTAAAACTTCGTTTGTTAAATGAAAAATATATTTATTAAAAATGATATTTTACGTGACTTTAAAGAAATAAAAATCTAAATACTTTATAATTTAATTGTATTTAACTGATAATATTCCTTAGCTATAAAAATAGAAAATATATTCTATCTTTTTGTTGATGAAAAACATGTTGGTGTATACTTGGTCAAATGTGAAAGCATTTTGCAATGTATTTTGACTTCTTGGGAGGACCAAAACATAGGTGTAATTAGTTTGCTTGCATGTTGTCATACATATTTTGAAGTCACTTAAAAGGCAAGTCAGAGTGCAACCCACTATTCACAAAATCTAGTTAACAAAAACATAAAATGAAAAAATAAAACTTCAGTTCTTTGTAATTATTTTGCATATTTCTCTTGATTCATTTCCATAATAATAATCTTTTTTCTAGTAATATGAAAAGGTTATATGTTAATTTTGTTATGATTTGTAAAAATATTAAATTTAATTGAGTCGATCAACAACTTAGAAATATTTATAATTTAAAAAAAATAAAAAATAAAGTTATTTTTATTTAAAAAAAAATTAAATGACTTAAATAAGTATAAAATGTATTAAAATTTTTACTTTGTTAAGACAAGATCGTCAAAGAACCCTTTATTTTTGAAGTTTAACAGAATCATCTAACGAAATAATGTTTATCAAAAAGATCGTGTAGGATAACTCACTAAATGCATTATATGTCTAAACAATATCCTACACGCAATACACTATCCTAAACGATATAAAGAACATACTATCCTAAACGATATAGTAAACAAACTATGCTAAATGCTACATTAAACAATTCTAATTGTTTAAATCCGATGTACAAATAGTCCTTTTTTCTGTTGTGTAGTCTCTCTTTATTTGTGCAGATCCTATCAAGGACAAAGTGTTTTATTCAAAGTTTTGTGCGATTCACAAAGACGTTAAGAGATACAAAGAAATTCTAGGAATGTTTTTTCATGCTTTCTATCTAACCAATCTAAACAACGACAAAATTTCCTCTACAAAAACATAATAACATCTAACAATGTACAAAAGGCTACAACAACTCTACCAAAGTCAATGCTTTAGTGTAATAGATCTTTTTCGAAGTTCTCTATAAATAGAAGATTGCATGAAGAACAAAAGAACAATAACATCAACAAGAACGAATTTATTGTACATATTCTTACACTGCCAATTCTCTACCTTTGATAGTGCATCATCTAGCATTGAGAATATGATAAGTGCTTGGTATTAGTAGATTTCAATGTTAATTTAACACTTATCTTGGTTTGATTGTATGTAAAATCCATGTTAGCTACCTTAATTTCCCTTATTTTGTAGGAACTGACGAATTCAAGGAGTTAAACCTGTATTTTGAATGAAAGAAGAAATATTTAAACACATTTAAAGAAATCTGTAACAACACAACAACACTAATTTGAGGGCTTGAGTCATGAAGAAAACATAACAAAGAAGGTTTCCTCAAGCCTTGGCCTAAAGCTCAAGCCATAAATTTCCCTTTTTCATGAAGTAATGTCAGACAACTCTAGTCCAAAATTTCACTACTTAAGCCACAAAGGAAACCCACTAAGGGAGGAAACCTCATGACTAGAGCCATGGACTAACGCTTGCGCTGTGCTGTCAGGGTCTATAAATATCAACGTGTTAGATAGATTTTAGAGACTTTGGAAACCCTTTTAGGACTTTAGTTTTAGATACTTTTAGGGTGCTTTTGGAGAGACTCTAAAGGGTCATCTCACTCACATCCTTTGTAATTAATAAAACATATTTAGAGGATTGAAGAGATGTATTCTCTTCTTTGTTCGTACTTTTTCCTATCATCCATCAAGAGCTAAATTTCTATTGTGTTGGGGCATAATGTAGATCATCTGAAGCTTTATGCTTTAAGGTAGATTTGTTGCAAGACAATGAAAATATGTGAAGTCAAGCTCCAATAACCATAGAAAGTCACTCCTTTATTAGTTTAAATAAATTTCCAAATTGAATTTACAAGATTTTCATAAAGACGAACATGTTTTATACACATCAACTCCTATGAAAAGTGTTAAAAAAAAATGGCTCAAGTGCGCGCGGGGGGGGGGGGGGGGGGGTCGTTAATTGGTGAAGTGTAAAACACAAAGGCTTTTAAAATCTTTTCCACAAAAAATGATGCATTTATACTTTTCTTGAATTGCAAGGTAAAATATTTTCAATGCAGCGGAAACTTAATCAAATAAGTACAGAAAGTAATCGATTGAATAAATGAGAGTAGGGATTAGAAAATTCAAACACTGCATTTTTTATACTGGTTCGGCCAACCTGCCTACATCTAGTGTCCTTCCAACCACGGGAAGCAAATGCATTATAATGATCAAGGATTTTACAACAAGGTTTCTACAGAAGACCTCACGTCAAAAATGTAAAACACCTCTTTAACCCTCTAATCAAAATATAGGCAATACACAACAAGACCAGCAACAAGAATCCCCTCTCATACCGTCTAACCCATTTGAGGCACCCTCAAAGTCAAGAACACACATGTTCTTCTTCCTGTAGTCACAACAGGGAACTCAAACCAATCTTCAAGAGATTGTAGAATCTAATCATGCAGTAACACCCAAATGTGCAGATTTGATCAGTCTTTAAAACACATTAGTCTTGCTCTTCAAGAAATCACAAGTTGTTGATCACCACAGTTAATCTTGTTTCTTGGAGCTTTTTTCTCTTTCTATAAGATCACAACTTTCTCTAAATGATATGAAATTGTTAGAATCACCAAAAGTTCTTACAGAATTCAAATCTGCATCAATTTATAGTATAACACATATCAAACGCATTTTAATCGATTGAGCTACTAACGTAATCGAATATAACAATCAGTTATAATAGAATTAGCAGCAGTCAAACAAATAATTGAATGTACAATTAATGCAATCGACTATCATATAATGCTTGGTCAACATTTTTAAATATATGACCGCTATGTTAGTTGTTACCAGCATTTAACAGATTTTCAAACATCAACTAACTTATTCGAATACAGAGTGCATGCATTCGATTAAGTGAAATGTTTTTGCATAGTTTTGAAAACTTTTCTCTTTGAAAAAACTCACAGCACACTTCAAAAGAGTTTGTGCAAAGACACTAGTTTTAATCGATTCATCCCATAATGTAATGGACTTAAAACTGTTGTTTTGCCACATATTTAAAGTTCAACCATAATGCTTGTGATTTTTCTTTTCCCAAAAACATACGTTATGCATAGACATATAAAATCACATATTTCACACAGTGATATGCAATGAACAACACAAACATAACTCAAACATGTTCTTATATATGCTTTAACAGATTTAACACATTAAGTAAAAGCATATAACATATGTAAACATAAAACATGTAACACATAATACACTTGTGTTATTAATTATGTGTTGTCATCATAAAAAACTCAGATATCACTGAGGTTGTGGGTTATTCTAAACATGTGCTCCCCTATCAACAATCTCAACAATCTCCCCCTTTTTTGATGATGCACAACCATGATTAATAATCAACCATGTTGCACAAATCAATACAGATTATCAACCAATTACAGAAACATCATAATTCTATCCCTTTGGGCATTAGCAAAAAAGGTAAGCACACTGTAATTGATACACAAATAATCAAGCACAATAGAGATGCATCAGATATAAACATTTTATGATGCTCCCCGTGACAATATTATTTACATGATTTAAGATATTCTCCCCCTTAAATGAAGACATGTAAAATAGTTCAATAATATGCAATGCTCCCTCTATCATTATGCATGTTTCAATCTCAAAACACAGATGCATAATGCAGTAATCAAAGTATATAGCAGAGCATGTAAAAGCATATTCCAAGTAATGTATCAAAGCAGATATGTAACAGTTATATTAGATCAAAAGTTGATACATTTTCAATTAGTAGAAAACAATTTAATCTCTTATCATCTCAAAATATGTATATCAAACATTCAAAATATGTATAAGAAGAATAAACATTCAACAGTATATAAAACAAGATTTAAAGATATCAGATATTTCAATTTTGGAATCTTTAAACCCATGTTGATACTCAATCGATTTGAATCCAGTCATAATCAATTTCTTGTTGTAGCATATTGTTGATTTTCAAGTTTCATCTAGCCAGCAAGTAATGTTCCTGCAAAACCTTTCATAGTCTTTCTAGATCAAGCATTTTAGAATCAATATAATACAGGAATTATCAAAGATAATGTGTGAGTATGCAAAGATACGAATGTAACAGTAAAATTACAGTTGTCAAAACAGGCCACCCGACCCGACCCGACCCGACATGACCCGGCCCACCATGGGTTGGTCACTTAGTGAGCCAACTCAACCCGACTCATTTATTAGCGAGTCAGAAAAATTCGAACCCGACTCGACCCACCACGGGTTGGTGGGTAAACGGGTTGGCTCACTAGCTCACTTAATTACAATTTTTTTAAATAAAAAAAATTACAAACTTTTTATAATTCAAATCTAAACAAATTTCACTCCCAAATTTCACATGTTTAATTAATTTTTAAAATAAATAACTTAAATAATTTTTTCAAGCAAAAACAAAATAATAAATATTTTTTATAAAATTAAAATTAAATTTTAATAAAGTAAAATTAGGTAGGTGGGTTGATGGGCCAACCCGGCCCACCACGGGTTCAACCCGCATGAGCTAGGTTGAAATCTAATCTGTATAAAAAAAATACAATTTTTTCAAACCCAATCCGGCTCAAACCCGTAGTGGGCCGGGTTGGCCCGCGGGTTGTGACCCATTTTGACAACTTTAAGTAAAATGTAACATATTTGCATACAAGCATAGTGTAATTGATTTAAGTGTTATTTGATACTACTATCATCCAAAATTCCTAGTTCATTTAGAATTGTATAAAATCTTTCTTTGTTCAATGGTTTTGTGAAAATATTTGCCCATTGCTATAAGGTATCTACATATTCGACCTTAATTTCTCCTTTGAGGATGTGGTCTCGTATGAAGTGATGCCTTATTTCAATATGCTTAGTTTTAGAGTGAAGAACAAGATTTATAGTCAAATTGATTGCACTTGTGTTATCACATTTTAAAGGAATATGATTTAATGATATGCCATAGTCCTCTAGTTGGCTCTTGATCCAAAGAGATTGAGCACAACAACTTCCAGCTTCTATGTTCTCTGCTTCTATGGTAGATAATGCCACACAAGCTTGTTTCTTTGAGTGCCAAGAAACTAGTGAACATTCTAGTAGATGACATGTGCCACTACAACTCTTTCTGTCTAGCTTACAGCCACCAAAATCAGAATCACTATAAGCCTTAAGAAAAATATTTGAACCACTGTATACCAGAATCCAAGATTCTTGGTTCCTTTTAAGTATTTAAAAATTCTTTTTACAACAGTTAAGTGTGATTCTTTTGGTAAAGACTGAAACCTAGCACAGAGACACACACTTTGCATGATGTCTTGTCTACTAGCAGTTAAGTGCAATAGAGATCGGATCATACCTCTTTACATTTTTTGATCAACTTCATTGCTTGCTTTATCAAGGTCAAGATAGCAGTTTGTTGCCATAGGAGTTGCAACATCTTTGCAGTCCAACATTTTGTATTTCTTTAACAGATCAGTGCAATACTTGGATTGATGGATAAAGATGCCATTCTTGGTTTGCTTGACTTGAAGTCCTAGGAAATATTAGAGTTCTCCCATCATGGACATCTCGAACTCTTCCTGCATAGTCTCAGAAAACTCTTTGCACAGTGTAGGATTAGTTGATCCAAAGATAATGTCATCAACATAAATTTGAACATATAATTTGTCTTTATTTGAGTTCTTAATAAAGAGAGTTGAATCTACTTTACCCCTAGAGAATCCCTTCTTTACTAGAAACTCACTTAAGCGCTCGTACCACGACCTTGGCGTCTATTTTAACCAATACATAGCCTTTTTCAATTTGAAGACATAATCTTGGTGCTCATAGTCTTGAAATCTTGGTGGTTGTTCCACATAGACTTCTTCTTTAATATAGCCATTTAAGAACGCACTCTTAACATCCATTTGATACAGTTTAAACTTCATCATAGATGCAACAACAAGCAGAATTCTTATTGCTTCCAATCTGGCCACTGATGCATACGTCTCATCATAATTGATTCCTTCTTCTTGACTGTAACCTTTAGCAACCAACCTTGCCTTGTTCTTTATGATTTCCCTTGAATCATCCTTCTTGTTTTTGAAGACCCATTTAGTGCCTATAACTTGCAACTTTTCGGTTCTTGGAACCAACTCCCATAGATTGTTCCTCTTATATTGATTTAGTTCCTCTTGCATGGCCATCATCCAATTTTCATTCGTAATAGCAGTTTCATACCGTCTAACCCATTTGAGGCACCCTCAAAGTCAAGAACACACATGTTCTTCTTCCTGTAGTCACAACAGGGAACTCAAACCAATCTTCAAGAGATTGTAGAATCTAATCATGCAGTAACACCCAAATGTGCAGATTTGATCAGTCTTTAAAACACATTAGTCTTGCTCTTCAAGAAATCACAAGTTGTTGATCACCACAGTTAATCTTGTTTCTTGGAGCTTTTTTCTCTTTCTATAAGATCACAACTTTCTCTAAATGATATGAAATTGTTAGAATCACCAAAAGTTCTTACAGAATTCAAATCTGCATCAATTTATAGTATAACACATATCAAACGCATTTTAATCGATTGAGCTACTAACGTAATCGAATATAACAATCAGTTATAATAGAATTAGCAGCAGTCAAACAAATAATTGAATGTACAATTAATGCAATCGACTATCATATAATGCTTGGTCAACATTTTTAAATATATGACCGCTATGTTAGTTGTTACCAGCATTTAACAGATTTTCAAACATCAACTAACTTATTCGAATACAGAGTGCATGCATTCGATTAAGTGAAATGTTTTTGCATAGTTTTGAAAACTTTTCTCTTTGAAAAAACTCACAGCACACTTCAAAAGAGTTTGTGCAAAGACACTAGTTTTAATCGATTCATCCCATAATGTAATGGACTTAAAACTGTTGTTTTGCCACATATTTAAAGTTCAACCATAATGCTTGTGATTTTTCTTTTCCCAAAAACATACGTTATGCATAGACATATAAAATCACATATTTCACACAGTGATATGCAATGAACAACACAAACATAACTCAAACATGTTCTTATATATGCTTTAACAGATTTAACACATTAAGTAAAAGCATATAACATATGTAAACATAAAACATGTAACACATAATACACTTGTGTTATTAATTATGTGTTGTCATCATAAAAAACTCAGATATCACTGAGGTTGTGGGTTATTCTAAACATGTGCTCCCCTATCAACAATCTCAACAATCTCCCCCTTTTTTGATGATGCACAACCATGATTAATAATCAACCATGTTGCACAAATCAATACAGATTATCAACCAATTACAGAAACATCATAATTCTATCCCTTTGGGCATTAGCAAAAAAGGTAAGCACACTGTAATTGATACACAAATAATCAAGCACAATAGAGATGCATCAGATATAAACATTTTATGATGCTCCCCGTGACAATATTATTTACATGATTTAAGATATTCTCCCCCTTAAATGAAGACATGTAAAATAGTTCAATAATATGCAATGCTCCCTCTATCATTATGCATGTTTCAATCTCAAAACACAGATGCATAATGCAGTAATCAAAGTATATAGCAGAGCATGTAAAAGCATATTCCAAGTAATGTATCAAAGCAGATATGTAACAGTTATATTAGATCAAAAGTTGATACATTTTCAATTAGTAGAAAACAATTTAATCTCTTATCATCTCAAAATATGTATATCAAACATTCAAAATATGTATAAGAAGAATAAACATTCAACAGTATATAAAACAAGATTTAAAGATATCAGATATTTCAATTTTGGAATCTTTAAACCCATGTTGATACTCAATCGATTTGAATCCAGTCATAATCAATTTCTTGTTGTAGCATATTGTTGATTTTCAAGTTTCATCTAGCCAGCAAGTAATGTTCCTGCAAAACCTTTCATAGTCTTTCTAGATCAAGCATTTTAGAATCAATATAATACAGGAATTATCAAAGATAATGTGTGAGTATGCAAAGATACGAATGTAACAGTAAAATTACAGTTGTCAAAACAGGCCACCCGACCCGACCCGACCCGACATGACCCGGCCCACCATGGGTTGGTCACTTAGTGAGCCAACTCAACCCGACTCATTTATTAGCGAGTCAGAAAAATTCGAACCCGACTCGACCCACCACGGGTTGGTGGGTAAACGGGTTGGCTCACTAGCTCACTTAATTACAATTTTTTTAAATAAAAAAAATTACAAACTTTTTATAATTCAAATCTAAACAAATTTCACTCCCAAATTTCACATGTTTAATTAATTTTTAAAATAAATAACTTAAATAATTTTTTCAAGCAAAAACAAAATAATAAATATTTTTTATAAAATTAAAATTAAATTTTAATAAAGTAAAATTAGGTAGGTGGGTTGATGGGCCAACCCGGCCCACCACGGGTTCAACCCGCATGAGCTAGGTTGAAATCTAATCTGTATAAAAAAAATACAATTTTTTCAAACCCAATCCGGCTCAAACCCGTAGTGGGCCGGGTTGGCCCGCGGGTTGTGACCCATTTTGACAACTTTAAGTAAAATGTAACATATTTGCATACAAGCATAGTGTAATTGATTTAAGTGTTATTTGATACTACTATCATCCAAAATTCCTAGTTCATTTAGAATTGTATAAAATCTTTCTTTGTTCAATGGTTTTGTGAAAATATTTGCCCATTGCTATAAGGTATCTACATATTCGACCTTAATTTCTCCTTTGAGGATGTGGTCTCGTATGAAGTGATGCCTTATTTCAATATGCTTAGTTTTAGAGTGAAGAACAAGATTTATAGTCAAATTGATTGCACTTGTGTTATCACATTTTAAAGGAATATGATTTAATGATATGCCATAGTCCTCTAGTTGGCTCTTGATCCAAAGAGATTGAGCACAACAACTTCCAGCTTCTATGTTCTCTGCTTCTATGGTAGATAATGCCACACAAGCTTGTTTCTTTGAGTGCCAAGAAACTAGTGAACATTCTAGTAGATGACATGTGCCACTACAACTCTTTCTGTCTAGCTTACAGCCACCAAAATCAGAATCACTATAAGCCTTAAGAAAAATATTTGAACCACTGTATACCAGAATCCAAGATTCTTGGTTCCTTTTAAGTATTTAAAAATTCTTTTTACAACAGTTAAGTGTGATTCTTTTGGTAAAGACTGAAACCTAGCACAGAGACACACACTTTGCATGATGTCTTGTCTACTAGCAGTTAAGTGCAATAGAGATCGGATCATACCTCTTTACATTTTTTGATCAACTTCATTGCTTGCTTTATCAAGGTCAAGATAGCAGTTTGTTGCCATAGGAGTTGCAACATCTTTGCAGTCCAACATTTTGTATTTCTTTAACAGATCAGTGCAATACTTGGATTGATGGATAAAGATGCCATTCTTGGTTTGCTTGACTTGAAGTCCTAGGAAATATTAGAGTTCTCCCATCATGGACATCTCGAACTCTTCCTGCATAGTCTCAGAAAACTCTTTGCACAGTGTAGGATTAGTTGATCCAAAGATAATGTCATCAACATAAATTTGAACATATAATTTGTCTTTATTTGAGTTCTTAATAAAGAGAGTTGAATCTACTTTACCCCTAGAGAATCCCTTCTTTACTAGAAACTCACTTAAGCGCTCGTACCACGACCTTGGCGTCTATTTTAACCAATACATAGCCTTTTTCAATTTGAAGACATAATCTTGGTGCTCATAGTCTTGAAATCTTGGTGGTTGTTCCACATAGACTTCTTCTTTAATATAGCCATTTAAGAACGCACTCTTAACATCCATTTGATACAGTTTAAACTTCATCATAGATGCAACAACAAGCAGAATTCTTATTGCTTCCAATCTGGCCACTGATGCATACGTCTCATCATAATTGATTCCTTCTTCTTGACTGTAACCTTTAGCAACCAACCTTGCCTTGTTCTTTATGATTTCCCTTGAATCATCCTTCTTGTTTTTGAAGACCCATTTAGTGCCTATAACTTGCAACTTTTCGGTTCTTGGAACCAACTCCCATAGATTGTTCCTCTTATATTGATTTAGTTCCTCTTGCATGGCCATCATCCAATTTTCATTCGTAATAGCAGTTTCAACATTTTTGGGCTCAATTTTAGAAACATATGCTACATTCATGCAAAATTGATTAAGTTGACGCCTAATGGATACTCTTCTCGTGATATCACCAATGATCTTGCTTGTCGAGACGTTTCTTGGTGTTTTCCACTCCTGAATCTATTCAGCTCTTGTGGTTCGATTTCATTCTCGGAATTTTCCTCACCTATAATTTCTTCATTTTCTTTTACTTCCCCAGTAGAATCATCTACATCTATTGACTTTCTAGAATGAACAGGATTAATGGTAACATCAATATACTCATCAAAGGCTACATGAACAGATTCTTCAACACACATTGTTTTTTTGTTATAAACACGATAAGCTTTACTTGTAAGAGAATAGCCAATAAAAACAGTCTCATCGACTTTGGAATAACACTTACCAATGTTTTCCTTAGCATTGTTTAGAACGAAACATTTGCATCCAAAGATCCATAGATGTAAGATGTTAGGCTTTCTTCCCTTGAACAATTCATAGGGAATCAATTTCAGCATTGATCGTATCACTGTTTTGTTCAGTACATAACATGTTGTGCTAACTGCATCTGCCCAAAAGTACTTTGGGAAGTCCCTCTCTTTTAGCATGGTTCTTGCAAATTATTTTAGTGCTCTATTATTCCTTTCTACTACTCCATTATGCTGAGGTGTCCTTGGAGTGGAGAAGTTGTGAGTGATTCCCATCTCTACACAATATTCATCAAATGCTTCATTCTGGAACTCTTTCCCATGGTCACGTCTTATGCACTTTATTCTGAGCTCTTTTTTATTTTGAATGGCTGCAACAAATTTCTTGAACACCATGAAAGTTTCACTCTTGGAAGAAATGAAGAAAGTCCAAGTAAAACGAGAATAGTCATCAACAATAACTAAGCCATACAAGTTACCTCCAAGACTCCTAACTCTTGAGGGACCAAATAAGTCCATATGTAAGAGTTGCAGAGGTCTGGTTGTTGACATTTCTCTTTTATTCTTAAAAGCTTGTCTTGTTTCTTTTTCCTTTTTGACATGCATCACACAATCTTTCAGAATCATAGCGTATATTAGGAAGACCAATGACAAGATCCTTAGACACTAGCTTGTTCAATTGACCCATGTTAATATGAGCTAGTCTTTTGTGCCATAACCATGCATCATCTTCTTTAGACATCAAGCAAACAACATATTTGAAAGAGGTTTTTCTAAAATCGATTATGCAAATATTGTTGTGTCTTTTCCCTATTAATAATAACTCATCAGTTGAACCATTGCTAATTAAACAATATTTCAGTTCAAAAGTTATTTTTAGCCCTTTGTCACACAACTGACTAATACTAAGTAGATTGTGTTTTAATCCTTCAACAAGAAGCACATTTTCAATTTCATATGCAGAGGAAGTTTAGATTTTACCAATACCGATGATTTTTCCTTTGTTGTTATCACCGTATGTGACATGGCCAGTAGTCTTGTAAGAGATGCTTACGAATTTTGTTAGATCTCGTGTCATATGTCTTGAGCATCCGCTGTCCAGATACCACATGGAGCCTTTTGCTTCTTGTTTCAAAAACTCTTTTGCCGTTTCAGATTTGGCCATCATGATAAGATCACTTTCAAACACATTCTCCTTATTGTCATTCTGATGCCCATGATTTTTCTTCTTTTCGAGGAATTTCATAAACTTTTCAGCCTGCAGATTTATTCTTTCAACTTTGAATCCCAATCCATCAACACAAGTTTTCTTGTTTCGCGAGATACCTGCTTCAAAAAATTAATAAAATCCATTAGTAATAGAATTTTGCTTAGCATTGCAAGTAACATGCACAAGTTCACATGCAGATTCACTAGTCCATCCTGTTTGAGATACAGAAGTCATTTTCTAGGATCAATCGATTTATCAGAAATAGTAATCGATTAGTTTTTCAAATATTTTATGAAAACCAGCTCTAGTGCCAATTGTTAAAATAGAATGACTCAATTTCTCACACCAAGAGGGGGGTGAATTGGTGAAGTGTAAAAAACAAAGGCTTTTAAAATCTTTTCCACAAAAAATGATGCCTTTATACTTTTCTTGAATTGAAAGTTAAAATATTTTCAATGCAGCGGAAACTTAATCGAATAAGTACAGAGAGTAATCGATTGAATAAAAGAGAGTATGAGGAATCAGAAAATTCAAACACTGCATTTTTATACTGGTTCGACCAACCTGCCTACATCTAGTGTCCTTCCAACCACGGGAAGCAAATGCGCTATAATGATCTAGGTTTTTACAAAAAGGTTTCTACAGAAGACCTCACGTAAAAAATGTAAAACACTTTTTTAACTATCTAAGCAAAATATATGCAATACACAATAAGACCAGCAGCAAGAATCCACTCTCCTGCCGTCTAACCCCTTTGAAGCACCCTCAAAGTCAAGAACACACACGTTCTTCTTCCTGTAGTCACAACAGGGAACTCAAACCACTCTTCAAGAGATTGTAGAATCTGACACGCAGTAACACCCAAATATGGAGATTTGATCAGTCTTTGAAACACAACAGTCTTGCTCTTCAAGAAATCACAAGTTGTTGATCACCACGGTCAATCTTGTTTCTTGGAGCTTTTCCTCTCTTTTTGTAAGATCACAAATATCTGTAAATGATATGAAATTGTTAGAATCACCAAAAGTTCTTACAGAATTTAATCTATGTCAATTTATAGTATAACACATATCAGACGCATTTTAATTGATTGAGCTACTAATGTAATCGAATATAACTATCAGTTATAACAGAATTAGCAGCAGTCAAACAAATAATTGAATGTACAATTAATGCAATCGACTATCATATAATGCTTGGTCAACATTTTTAAAAATATGACTGTTATGTTAGTTGTTACTAGCATTTAACAAATTTTCAAACATCAACTAACTTATTCAAATACAGAGTGCATGCATTCGATTAAGTGAAATCTTTTTGCACGATTTTGAAAACTTTTCTCTTTGAAACAACTCACAACACACTTCAAAAGAGTTTGTGCAAACACACAAGTTTTAATCGATTCACCTCATAATGTAATCGACTTAAAACTGTTGTTTTTCCACACATTTAAAGTTCAACTGTAGTGCTTGTGATTTTTGTTTTCCCAAAAACATATATGATGCATAGACATATAAAATCACATATTTCAAACAGTGATATGCAATGAACAACACAAACATAACTCAAACATGCTCTCAGATATGCTTTAAGAGATTTAACACATTAAGTAGAAGCATATAACATGTAAACATAGAACATGTAACACAGAATACACATGTGTTATTAATTATGTGTTGTCATCATCAAAAACTCAAATATCACTGAGATTGTGGGTTAAGCTAAACATGTGCTCTCTCTATCAATAATCTCAACAACAAGATTGTCTATGTTGAATATAGTGAAAACTATGTATGAGATTAATCACCCTTGTGTTGAATATACACCTAGGATCCTTTATTTATAATAGAAGAAGTATGGGTTATGCCCAAAATACAAATAAGAAATAATAACAAACTAACTAAAGATAAAAGATAATCATAAGATAAACATCATATATCTAACTAAAGATAAAAGATAATAGTATATACCAAGATTATTATTAATATAATCAATAAAGAATTAGTGAAAATATCTCCTTCTGTACTCGAGTGACACCAAATTGTTAATGATTTGCGAAGACATCATAGAAGGCGACATACCAACCCAAAAGACTCCCCCTAAGCAACAAATTTGGAAGGTTGCTCCATGTAAATATCTTCTTGCAAATCGTCGTTAAGAAAAGCATGGTTGATATCCAAAGGATAAAGAGATCATTGTTGAAGAGCTATCAAGACTATAAATAAATTAAATAAAATCATTTTTACCACGAGAGAAAAAAACATATATGGACGAGTTAAACGCAATGATGATAGAAGGGAAGTCAGAAGAGACAACAGCAGAAGAAGCCATGGATGAAAGGAAGGTGGAAACCTTAAAAATACAAGATTCTCCCATCAAGGCACCTAAAAGTGGAAAAAGAGAAATCTCAACGTTTTGAATAGCTACTTGAGAGGAGACAAGACGTGCGACCACGCATGACGAACCTAAAAGAGGAAAACAAGTGACCTTTCTGCCGTTGGCAATATCGTCTATTGTTGTCGTCACTATCGTCTTCTATCGTTGCCACTACCAGAGTTCCAATTTTGATCGATGATCACACGACTTTAATTGTCTCGGCCAGGTGAACATAGTGTTGTTAACGACGCCTTCATCGGAGCTCCTACTCGCTCTCAATGCCTTTTGAAGTTGTAGATCTGCTCCATTTTTCATTGTACGTGGTGGCATGTATAGTCTCTTCTTAGGCACTAACTCAAAGTGTTAAGGTCACTCTTTTTCATCTTTCAGGTTTTTCATGCATCATCGCACGTCCCGTCTCCTCTTAAGCAGCTATTTAGAGCATCAAGGTCATTCTTTTTCCTCTTTCAGGTGCATTGATTGGAGAATCTTGTAATTTTAAAGGTTTATCTCTCTTGTTCATCCATGGCTTCTTCACTTGTTCTCTTTTTTGACTTCCCTTTTGTAACCATTGCATTTGATCCGTCCATTTCTGTTTTTTCTCACGTGGTAAAGATTACCTTTTTTAGTTCATTTATTACCATGGTGGCTCTTTAATAATGACCTTTTTAACCACTAGATATCAAAAATGCACTCTTTAAAGGTGATTTATTAGAGGAGATTTATATAGAGGAACCTCTCAGATTTGTTGCTTAGGAGAGTCTACTAGGTTGGTATTTCGTCTTTTATGTCGTCTTTGCAAATCATTAACAATTTGGTGTCACTCAAGTACAGAAGCAGATATTTTCATTAAGTCTTTATTGATTATATTAGTTATAAGCTTGGTACACACGATTTGTATACAAAAGATCAAAACCAGGCTCTAATACCATGTTGAATATAATGAAAACTATGTATGAGATTAATCTCTCTTATGTTAAATATACAAATAGGGTCCTCTATTTATAATAGAAGAAATATGGTCTAAAGAATAATAACAAACTAACGAAAGATAAAAGATAAAGATAAGATAAACATAATATATCTAACAGTCTATAGGATAGATCGTCTAACACCTTCATGTTTTGATGTTTAATAATCAACGATAAACGAAATGAGTATTGGACAAAGTATTATCCTTTTGAAAATAGTATCATTGAATGACAGACATCTAATGAAACAGGCATTATGGAACCTGAATAAACAAAGAAAAGTTTCAGTAAATGTGCTAGAACCAAACGATCCTAATTATAATAGACATCTTATTACTAAATGATGATTTATTATTAAAGAGTCACTACATCAAACAATATTTTAGAAAAGGTTCAATCATTTTGATAGTTCCTATTCTCGGTGATTTTTCTCAAATAGGTGTTTCACTTCCTTTTTGTCTAAATTGGGTCCTATTTTTGAAAAATTGACGCAATTAGGTCCTTGCCATTAGTTTCGTACTAACATAGTTAAAAAGATGCCACATGTCAGCTCATGGTCTTTTTGAATTTTTTAAGTATTTTTTGAATTTTTTTTCATTATTTATTTATTTATTTATTAAATAAAAAAATTGTTGCCATGTGTCAAACTGACATTTTTCCACGTGCCATTGATAATGTGACATGACACTACTAGTGCCATGTGTCACTATCGGGCCACATGTCATTGCATTTGTCTCACTTTGGTTCTTGTATTTTTATTTTATTTCAATTTGGTCTGTATTCTTATTTTATCTCAATTTAAACTTAATTTTTTTTAAAGAATTAAAAAAAAATTCCTCCCCAAATTCAAACAAAATTTAATTTGTATATAAATATATACAAGTATTTTTATTGAAATTTATATTTTTTAAAAAAAATAAAAGAAAAATTGCTCATTCATTTTATTTAGGTTAAATAATTTCATTTGTAGATCACCTTCTTTATTCTTATTTGTCTTAATTTAATTTTTGTTTTAAAAACTTTAATGCAACTAAGTTAATTTCGTTAGTACTATATAAATAAAAATGTATCATGTATTAGTTCATAATTTTTTTATTTTTTCAATAAAAAATATTAATTTGTATAAAATATGTTGTAAAGATTTATTTGTAAATTAAATTTTGTTTCAATTTGGAGAGGAACAACATTGTTTATTTTTTTTAAAAACAAAAATATGACTAAATTGAAAAAAAATAAAAATACAAGGACCAAATTGAAACAAAATAAAAATATAAAAACTGAATTAAGACAAATGTAATAACACGTGGTTTGACAATGATACGTGACACTACTAGTGTCACGTCAAACTGTCATTTCCACGTGGCATAATGTCAGTTTGCAACGTGGAAAATAAAAAATTCAAAAAAACAATGAGTTGACACGTGACATCCTCTTTAACGATGTTAATACGGAACTAACAACAATGACCTAATTGCTTAAATTTTTCAGAAATAAGGACCCAGCTGAGAAAAAAAAAGTTAGGGATCTATTTGAGAAAATTCATCGAAAATAGGGATTATCTGAATGATTAAACCTTTAGTAAATGCATCAATATGCTACATGATAGTTTTGCTAAATGTGCTCTCGTTTTACCTTACTAAACAATGCAATAATGTGTTACATGATGTGTTTGGTAAATGCGCTAAAGTTGTAAACAATGCTTCAAAAACAATATGTTGAGCAATACTTTCCTAAATGCGCTCTTATACAAAACAAAGATCCCTAAACAATGAACTATTAGTAAACGACTTTAAAAGGTTAAACGATACCTTTTACTAAAGGATGTTCTCATCCAACGATGAAATCTTTATGAATCAATACTTAATATCTTTTCAAAAGTGCTTAAAACGATCTACATGTATAGAAAAATTGACAAGAACCAAGTTGTTTTGAACACTCAATGTAAAGCATTAAATGCACAATGTTTCAAACAATAAAAGTAATAAGAAAAAGGACATATCTGTCAGTATACATCTCTACTCTATTGCACGTATCCACCTACTCCATCATGAACAAGTCAGAAGTGGACATTAGAAACAAAGAAGAAATTCATGGAATGTTCTCTCCATTAAAAGTCGTGCTGAAGATTTCGTACAATTTACTTTGGTTATAGTATTGCAAAAAGCATGCCTTCTCTGACACGTTGATTTCAACCTAATGCTGCTACCTATGAAAAGGCTACGAAGATTTGAAGATTGAAGATAAGCATTGTCTAACGAATATTTTCCCACGAAGCTTATAAATAGAATATCCCTTCCAAAGAAGATCAAGAAGGATATTAGCACACGAATAACAAAAAGATCATCTAAAAACCGAAACCCACACTCGTGCAAGAACAAAAACTCTGAGAATACACCTCCAAGCTTTATAGATTCATAAAGGTATATTTGTAAGAAAATTGTTTTGAAATCAAACCCCATTATTCTTTCTATATCTATTTCAAAATTTCAGAGATTCCAAATTTTTTCCTACCTTTGCCTTAGTTTCATTATATATAACCTTTAGAAAGTCCTCATGATCAGTAATTGCATGTTTTTTTTCAAAAGTATGTGAATATTAGAGTCTTGTTAAATATCAAGCGTGTTTACTTAAATGGGTATTTTGAGTGTAAACACAAGACAAAAACACTTGAGAGAGTTGGGAAAAATTTTAATGGAATAATTGTTTCTAAATTGTGGTATTTTGAGTGCATATTTATGCCCACATTTTAGGTTTAACTTCAAACCTTTAGTGGAATAATTGTCTTTAAATTGTTGATTTGGATAGGATTTATGAAGTTTGGATTTATTGGTTTTGGAAATTAAAGAGACTTAAAATGTGATTTTTAGTTGCATAAATTATTTTGGATAGTCTAATTTTTGTTGATGCAACTAAAATTAAAGTTGAATTGACTCAAAACATGAAAATAAGTGATTGATGTTGAAAAATTAAGCCAAAAATTAGTCTATTCAAGAAATGAATACACAAGGAATTGAATGCAACCCTGAATTTTCATTTATACACTCCCTTCTTTAGATAATGGACCACTGATAATGCTAAATTATACCATATTTTAAGCATCATTTTAGTGGCAAAATCAACTCCTTTCTTACTTATAACTTGCTTAATCCTCTTGTTTTGCCTTGTTTTCTAAATAATTGTGTTTTTGGCTACTTTGATGTACTTTCATCAATAATCCCTTATTTTGTAGCTAAAAATGAGCTTGGAAGACTCTCCGACAAACTATAGAACTGGACCAAGAAATTAGCACGAAGAAATGCCATCAGCAGTGCAAGAACGCTCGTCCCAGGAGAGCGGACACTCGTCCAGAAGGCAGAGCGGACGCTCGTCCAGCCAGCAGAAGTGGACGCTCGTCCAGCCATGCAGAAGAGGACGCTCTTCCTGAGAGATGCTCAATGGACGCTCGTCCATTCAGAAGAAACGAGAGGACGCTCGTCCAAGGACGCTCGTCCGAGGACGCTCGTCCAAATGCGAGAGGGAGAGGACGCTCGTCCCAGGCAGAGGACGCTCGTCCCGATTTCAGTGGACGCTCGTCCATGAAGGCGTCAGTGGACGCTCGGCAGCGAGAAGGGACGCTCGTCCACTTTCAATTTTTCCAGAGAGTCTCGTGCCCAGGCGCGAAAATGGGGCGCCCGGGCGTGACTTTCCAGAGAGTCTCGCGCCCGGGCGCGACTGACAGAGGGCGCCGGGCGCAACTTTTACTGATGTGGCAGACAACTTATTTAACCCTAAAACGCGAAGGGGAAACGGTCTTTGGTCATTTGGAGGCGCGATTTCACGGCTGGAGCTCATGGAGGGCGTGAGGAGCTTGTGGGAACATCTCCTCCTCTTCCTTTGGGTCTCCTTCTTCTTCCATCTTCCATGTTTGTAAGCTTTAGGGTTCTCCATGGAAATGGAGAACCAAACCCATCTTGTTGGGATTAGTTGTAGCCTTTGAATTCTTGTGTAATTGTTGAATGATTTGAATTTATATATGCCTTTTCTATCAATTGCTAGTATTCTTGTTTCCAATCTTAAAGCTTGCATGTAATGGGAACGTTCATGACTTGATTTTGGGGTTTTATGGATTATGGGAACGTAAGATGAAACCCGGAACTGAAATAGGAGTCCCTGTGGGTCATTGATTCTAGGAATGGAAGATGATTCACATGTTGTCTTAGATCCCAGCTCTTTAATGCGGGTTTTGCTTGTTAGATTGCCAAGGAATTGGGGTTTGATAAGGAAAACCTAGGCTCTTTCATCTAAGGAATTAGGGCTAGAGTGCTTTAGTGGATTGACTTTAGTAAATTGATAGAGAGGAGATAAAATTGGTTATACACAAGAGTGCATTGGTGAAAACTAACCTTAGCAATGTCATTTCATACCATTTCGAGTCTTTTCTATTTCCAAGTGCCTTCAATACCAAAGTCCAACCTTGTAATTATGTATGAATTTAACATTTCTGCACTTGTTTGTAAATTGATGTTATGTTCTTGAGTCTATATGAGTTATTAATCCCACAATTCTCTAGTATTACGAGTCTCTTGGGAAAACGATACCCGGTCTTACCGGTTTATTACTTGAACGATTCGGTGCACTTGCTGAAATCGAGCCCAACAAGTATTTTTTGAGCTAACAACCACACCATTAGATTTTACTCCTACACCCCTACATTTTTACAAGTTCACCCTTTTTTAGCAATAGGCCATACAAGCAACATTTACTCCTACATTTATAGGCTAAAAAGCCTAACTTGGCTAACTTAGAGAGCAAAGAGAAAATCCTCTCCATCGGGAGGAGGACGTGTGTTAAAAATTCTCTCCAATGAGAGGAGGACATGTGACCACTTACAATGAAAAATCTTCTCCATGTGAACATGACATATGGCCACTTTCAGAAGGAGCGGAAGACCTACTTCTCTTGCTCACCAAGCTATTGAAAACTTTGACTCCCTTTCTCAACAAAAGCCTTTTGGATGTCCCACCTTTGTCAACATTGGGCCTTGTTCCTTTGTTAACTTAAGTGGTCAAAACCCTATTCTACTTGGCTCAAAATACAAGGCCTAATATTATTCTACTATATGATGGCCCAAGAAAAGAAGAGCTTGACTTCACCTTTCATGGTTGACTCTTCTTGGATTTTCTTGGCCATGCTTCTTATGATTGGACCTTTGGCTAAGGGTTTTCCATCAAGAGTTTAGGCCAACTCTATGAGGAAGGTGTTAGCAAAATGATGAAGATGAAGTTTTGATGATGTCCAAATCAAGTCAAGAGAAATCAAGATTCAAAATGTTATGAAGACTTGTATTGCTATGGAAAGCTTTTGTAATAATTATAGTTTAGTATCTAGGACTTAGATTATGAGTGGATTTATGTTTGCATTCAAAAGAGATGTAAAAATAAGCCAAACAGCAAAATCTGTGCAGTGTTAATCGATTAACACAGGGTGTAAATCGATTGTTCCAGAGACAAATGAAGAAGCACTGCATTGAGCTGTTAATCGATTAACAAGGGGTGTTAATCGATTAACGTTAATCGATTAACAAGGGTTGTTAATCGATTAACACAGGAACGTTTGAAAAACTAGCCGTTTTTCTAGCCGTTGGACTATCCGTTGGGGTGTTAATCGATTAACCACTGTAGCTAATCGATTAACACAGTGTGAAAGGCTTGAAACGAAAAATGGAAGAGCCTTTGGATGAGTCTATAAATAGACTCTCATTTCCTCTCAAGTTAGTAAAAACAACCAGAGACACAGAAACTCTTCCCTTGTGCTCAAAATACTCAGAAATTCTTGAGACTTGTGTGTTCTTGTTCGGCTTGTGAAACTCTTGTCTGTGGAGCTGGTGAAGTGCTGCTACGGTGACAGAGGAAATAGCCGGTTCATCCTTGGTGTGTCTAAGGAGGTGTTCGGAAGAGAATCATCCTTCGTGAAGTATTCGGAGGAGGTGTTCATCCTTCGTGAAGTATTCGGAGGAGGTGTTCATCCTTTGTGAAGACTCAAAGGAGGTGTAGGTTCATCTCTTGTGGTATCAAGAGAGGTGGTTTCTAAACTCTTACAAATTGTTTCTTTGTGATTGTAATTTGTAATTGTTTTGTGTTAGTGAAAAAGGTTTATCTTATTTGAGATAAACGACTGGACGTAGGATTGGTAAGATCCGAACCAGGATAAAATCATCTGTGCAAATTTCTCTCAACCTTACTCTCTTTGTTTGTCAATATTAATTGCTAAGTAAGTTTAACTGAGTAGAAATTAAAAGGCACAAGTTAGTATTAAAAACCCTCTTGGTTTGTTATTCCACGCTAACCATTCCGCTGCAGCCGCGCTCTGACAGAAGGTGGCTAAAGGAGACCACATGGGATGCTATCGCCTTTGGTGACCTAAGATAGGTAGTATAACACAAGAATTGCAGCATAACATCGCTCAAATTCAAAGGGGACTATAAGAGTGGTAGACAACTCTATTTATAGGCTAAGAATGTCTCCAAATTGTAGAACCTAGACCTACAAACCCAAACTTGGCTAGCTTAGAGAACAAGGTGAAAAAATAATCTCCTTTAGGAAGAGGAGATGTGGAAAAAAAAATCTTCTCTATTAGGAGAAAAACATGTGGCCACTATCTATAAGAGAGACTTGGAGTCTAAGTCAGGGTTGTATCCTTTTCAAGACACCTCTTTTAAATCTAATTTATAGAAGCTTGCTTTGCCTTTTTATACGAACACCCTTAGGCTTTGTTTTATTACTAAGAGATCCCTCATGCTTACCTATATAAGATGATTTTTAAGATTTGTAAAAAGGTTGAATATTTTTAGTTTATACATACATTTTGTTCAACCTTTGTGAGAGTGCTCTCTTAGGAGCGTTCTCTTAATTAGCCTTATATTGAGCTAAAACTCAAGTAGCAACATCCTCATTCATCTTGTCTTGGTGAGCATTTGTATCCGCCAAAGTGGTATGCCATCCTTGAGTTCCCCTCCACCTTTCATGACTTTCATCTTTTATTCATCTTTTCTTCTCCTTTGATGCACGTTCATTTCAGAATATACCACATTTTAGGTTCTTGTTTAAGTTATTGAGTAATTGAACTTCTTCTCTCATATAAGTCTCCTTGAAGTGTATCTTCACAACTATATAACATTGTTATCTTAATGTCTAGTAAAAATCTTCATGGAGTTTTCTTAATCACCAAAACATCATACAAAGCTAAACTCTAAAATGGGTATTTATCATTGCCCTGGGCCAAAATTCTAAACGGGTTGATCAAGCGAAAAATTGAGACTGATCAGCTCGGGCTAAAAGACAACGTTGGTTAAGTCAGGTTGAAGGTCATGATGAACCAACTCGAGCTAAAGGGTGAAATAGAGCGCCTTAGGAAGTACTTTGAGACGAGGTAGTCCAAACCAAAGGATAACACAAGTCAGTCTAAGACGAAGGTCAAGATGGATCAGCCTAGAACAAAGGTTGAGACACATCGACCTAAGCAAAAGGTTAAGATTGACCAACCTGGGGACGAGGGTCGAGATGGGTCGACCAAGATGGAAGGTCAAGACGGGTCGTATAGGCCAAATGTTATATGGGTAGACGCGAGTTGAAAGGTAAGATGGTCATGTTAGTTCGACATAGAGACAAGTTAGCCATAGTTGAAGGTCAACAAAATTTTGTCATAGTCAAAATTTGTGACCGACCTGGACCGAATGTGAACACAGCCTATCTCAGACCAAAGGTTGAGACTAGTGAACCTAATTCATAGGTCGAGACGAGTTGTTTGAGGCTGAATGTCAAGATGGGTCGACTTGGGCCAAAAGGCGAGATAGGTCGGCCTAAGTCAAGGTTTAAGACCTGTTAAGAAAAAATCATCTAAAGAGAATAGGTTATTTAGCAACTCGAGTTTTAAAGTTTAATAAACAACATTTAATGAAATATCGTTTAGTGAAGTATATCGTCTAAGCAAAGTGCATATCAAAACATCTTTATTAAACGCATGCAAGACAAACCATGATATGTCAGTTATAAAAGGTTAAACAATATTTGACAAAAGCACATCTAGAGAAAATAAGGATTAAGCGTTATATATCCTATCATTGATACTACTTTAAAGAGCATAGACTTGCGTTAAATGCTTATATTACAAATCATGCTTCAACACTTAATCAATGTATAAAATATTAAATGCATGTGTGTAATATACTTTGTGTACTTTGCTTGTTTTTTCTCTTTATCTATGTAGATATTGAAAATACTAAGCTTTACTCAAAAACACTACACATGAATTAGAAAGATATTGTGAAATAGGAAAACATTCTTGGAATATTTCCATAAAGCTTTGTGTCCTGCCATAGCCGAACAACTCTGAATATGAAAGCAAAGCTACTCTTCCCAAGGTGAAGACATAGTCTTACAACTCTCACTCTTAAAGCAATGCTACTCTTCCTAAGGTGCAAATAAGTAAAAATCTTCGTACGAGAAGCCACCTACTCTTAAGAATGTCGACTCTCTCTAAGTAACGATCATCTCTCAAAGAAAGTTATATAAGGAGGACTTACACAAGAGAATAAAAGAACTTTAGCTATCATTGTATCTTATGTTGTTATTCTCTCTATAAGCATACATCATTTGAATATGTTCATAGAACAAAAGAAAATCTTTCACGTTACCAGATTTCATTGTCTTGTATTTATCCTCTCTCTAAGAGTTACTCAAATTTGTACTTGTTATCAAACACTTATTATGCTTTCATATTCTAAATAGAATTAAAAGACTTGTACTATTTCGCTCAAGTGAGTTAAACGTTCTAAACGGTTGTCTAGGATTGAAACCAAAAGTTGTTAACCTTGGACTAGTCAGGTTGACTAGGGAAACCAAGAGTTGTTGATAATACTCGGTGTATAACGGGAGTGGCCTATACTTGTTTGTAATCTTGTATAAGATTAGTGGATCACCTTACGAGTTCTTAAGGGAGACTACATGTAGCTTAGGTTGAGTGAACCAGTATAAAACGCTTTCCTAAACGCTTACTTGAAAACACACGTTTTTAACAACCACTACAATTTAACTAACACTCACAACAATTATTAAAACTTGTTTTTGCGAAAAGTTTTAAAACACTATTTAACATCCCCCCTCCCCTTTCTAGTGTTTCCATGTATTTCAAGACTGATTGGCCTCGATCGATGGTCATGACAGGCCAACTAGGGCCGAAGGTGAGACAAGTTGACTAAGGGTGAAAGTGTGGACTGGTTGATTGGGCTAAAAATTGAGATGAGCCGATTAGGCCAAAAATTGAGACCAACCCTGCCCTTTTTATCTATCCTTTATGTGTTTCTATTCATATTTCACTAGATCATCTAGCCCTCTTACGCATTTCCTTGTGTGAATTTGTTCATATAATTCCAAAAATAAAAAAATCTATAATACACTTACCCTTGGGTTCATCTATAGTGACATGTTTTTCCCATATTTCTACCTTAATTTGTTTTATGTATTCAAATTTACCTTGCTTTTGCTCATCTTTGTGTATTGCCTACAAGCTTATAAACAAAATAACACAATACTTTAAAGTTCGCCCACAATCTTTAAGTTACATTAAATCTCTGCAGAAAACAAATCAAAGAGTTTCTTATGACCTCTTCTTAAGCTAAGATGATCTAAAGCATGAAGATGAGTCTATGAAGGTGTAATGTGTAGAAGCAATGGGGTTATATGGAATGGATGCTCTCAATATAGGTGATAAGATGGTGGGGAGGATGTGTTTGATGGTTCTCAAGAGAGATTAGGCCAACTCTAGAGGAATGTAACTAAAGGAGATCACACGAATGTTCTAGCCTTGACTTTAAAGACAAGTATGATGACACAATATTTGGGCAGCATAACAATATTAATCTCTTTACAAGGTATGATCACCTCTTTTTATAACAACCCTAAAGGTGTCTCATAAAAGTAGAAGCAAAAGATCTAAAAACCTTAACTTTGTTAACTTGGGTAACAAGACTAAAATCCTATCCACTAGGAGAAGGACACGTGACCATTACTATGAGAAAATCCTTTCTATTAGTAGAAAGACACATGACCAATACTAGAAGGAAATCCTCTCCATTTATAGGAGGACACTTAGCCATTACTCTCCACCAAAGAAGAGTCAATCATGCCCTTTCTCCCCAAGGTGGTTTAGGTGGATGTTGACCAAAGTCACCACAAAAGGCATCACCCATGGGGTCAACTTAGGGAGTTAACTTATGTTGATCCAAGTTGATCAAAACCCTACTTGACCCATGATACAAGGTCCAAAAAAGAAATCTTATACTACTTGGTTCATAATACAAGGTAAAGATTATTCCTACTCTACTAGATATGTTCGAAGATGGTCTAAGAGAATAAAAACTTAGCTTCACCTTTTATATATGTCTCTAACTTTTTTTGAATGTATTTGATTCTGTTTTTTTATAAACATAAATACATTATTAACCATGTTGTTTGTTTTCAATTTATTCTAAAATCAAGTAATTTTTAATTATCGTTCCTAACTACAAGTAAACAAATATATGATAACAATAATAATTCTTAAAGAGAAGATATAATAGAAACTTTTTTACACATAATAATTCCACAAAATGAAATATACAAATGTTAAATGCTTTCCACAATTAATAAATTACACTCAAATCTAGAATACTATTTCTATTAATGATTTGGTGTTAACTTGAAACTTTGACCAATATAGATTTCAATAAGAAAATTGTTGGTTAGTACAAATTTCAGTGATAATATCACTTTGTACTAGATTATGCAATCGCTCATTTTTTTTTTCATATGGATTACGTTATTCTAATATCAAGTCTTAGAATTCTTCCAATCTTACCAAGTTTTTATAATTTTTCTTATTATTAAAATTTAAATCCTATAGTTCATATATTAATTCATTATACAAACACTGAATATTTTTTAGTCGAAAATTAAAAATAATTTCAGGAATTTTATACAAGATTACATTTTGCCAATTTTAGAAACAGAAGCTTAGAAAGCTCTAAAAAGTACTGAGAAAGAAAAGTTAAGCACAATCCCCTTTAAAGAATGTAAAAAGGACAATTAACCTTTAACTACTACGTGTCATCATGCGTTTACTCAACGAAAGATTTAAATAATTTAAGTTTTGTAATCTGAAAATGACCAGTTTTACAGGGTCAAACCTTTTGCATTGTCAAAGAAGAATTTGAAAATCTTAAAGTTTGCACTAAAATTCCGTGGTCCGACACAACTGTAAACTAATTTTCAAATATGTGTTCATTGTCATATGCATTTGTTTTCGCCGACTGCTGAGGACAGAGCACGCTACGCGTTTATCGCATTATCATTTTTACACTGATTTCTCATTTGATCGTACACATCAAATAAGATAACGTTTCGCCATTTATTTATTTTTCTTAAGTGGTTCACATAGTTATCTTTTATATTCTTTTACTTGTTTAGGTTAATATTATAAAAATATTTAACTAATGTAAGATTTTTTTCTAACACAGCATGTCAGGCCTCGAAAAACGTTCGTCCACGTGGCGTCCACGTGGCAACAGGAGAGCGCGCCACATCAGCCGTGCACATGGCCGACAAACAGTGCCCGACACCACTGCCGAACGCCAGCTGTCGCACGCCGAACTGAATCAGAGCGCAGTGGGAACGTGCGTCCGGCGTAGTGGAATACACGTGTCCGCCTAGGAGTGGACGTCCGGCATCTACAGTCAGAACGAACGTGCGTTCGGCGTGGTGGAGTCCAGGTGTTCGCTCGGGAGTGGATGACCATCCGTTGTGGGCTACTGAGGCATAGTGGAGTGCGCTGGTGGGTGCGGACGTGTGCTGGCGGAGTGCGGACGTGCGCTGGCAGGGTGGAAAGCAAATATGAGAATTTCTGAAATACTCTCCACCCTCTGCACGCACCCCTCTTTCCTTCATTTCTGAAACACAAATTCTCTCCTCCTTCTCTCTACACCTGAACCTCTTTCTCTCTCTAAGGAACCACCACTGCACCTCCTCCGTTCCACACTCCGGCAAGATTGAAGGACGCTCGGCGTAGGAGTTCCAGAGAGAACGTTCGGCTGGTGACGCTGGTAGGTTCTTTCCTTCCTCTCTGACGTTCGTCCTTCATGCATGAAAACTGTGTTTGAATTGTACGTTCGTTATTCTCTTAGAGTAGCGTGGTTCTGACTTTTGGTGTTGGGGTCGTTCGCTCGCACAGTGGATTAACGAGCGTTAGCAAGTAGGATTTGAGTGGAGAAGCGTCTGTGTGCGTCTGTGAACGTTCGTTCATTTTCCAGGTAAGGGAAGCTTATTTAATTTAACTGGTTTGATGTATGCTATGTGAACGTTCGTTATTTGGCTGTATGAAAGTAATGCATGATGTATGAAATGATGGTATGAACGTTCGTTATTTTACTGTATGATGTTTCTAGGGTGATTTGCATGAACGTTTGTTCTTTTGATTGTATGAAGCTGTTGTACTTGATTTATGTTGAACGTTCGTGGTTATTGAATGAGAATGATATATGATTGAGTTACATATGATGCATGAGATGTTGGATAGAATGAGATATATGAAAGTTGAGATTTTGGAATGATATGAACGAATGAGATATGATTTTTCTGAGAAATGAACCTCCCATGAACAGTTGTACGTTCGTTCTGGACGGTCATTGACCGTTCGGTTTTCCTTAAAAAGATGTTTAGAATGTTGATTCTGTCATTTGACACTCTGTGGTTGAGAACGAACGTCCTCATTGTTTGAGCGTTCGGTTTGGCACTGTTGAATTTTGTACGTTTGATAAACTTCTTTCTTTTTGTGTACTTGTATATATATATGTAACAGTGCATTTTTCTCGTTCGTACTACTTCTCCAAACCTCTCTTAGTTTATTTTCAAGATTTATCAATCTGAGTCACTGGACGTTCGGTCTTACACCATACGTTCGCCCAGAATAGCGTTCGGTCTTACACTGGACGATCGTACTGGAAGGCGTTCGGTCTTACACTGAACGTACGCTCAAAGTGTCGTTCGGTTTCATACCGAGCGTTCGTCCTAATAGTGCTCAGTTTTCAATTGAGCGTTCGTCCTAATAGTGCTCGGTCTCCAACTGAGCGTTCGTCCTAATAGTGCTCAGTTTTCAATTGAGCGTTCGTCCAAATAGTGCTCGGTATCACACTGAGCGTTCGTCCTAATAGTGCTCGGTTTTGACTGAGTGTTCGTCCAAATAGTGCTCGGTTTTGAAAAGAGCGTTCGTCGTACTAGTGCTCGTTATTATTTTGAGCGCTCGTTCTTTTTCCCACTAAATAGCGTTCGTCCAATGAACAGTATATTATGTATTCCCGTACGTTATTGAGATTCTGCCGTTCGTACTTTGATTCGAACGAGTGTCTTTTAGTCTCGCTGACAGCGTTCGTCCTTGGTCTTATTGGGGACAGAACGTTCGGTTTTGATGATTTTCCTTATTAAGATGAAAATGATTATGGAATTGATGAATAGTGAATGATGAACAGTATCTGAGATGAAATGAAAGTTATGAATATTGAACGAGCGTTCCAGGTAGGAACGACTCAGATGAATGTTGAAAATTGTCAAGTATGACTGTGGGAAGTTAATGTTGGCTGTTCGATCCTGATGTTCCGTGAGTGCTCGTCCTCAAGTAGAGAACGCACGTCATGTGTGGGAACGGCAGGAGGTCGTCGTCCTTAGAGGTACTTTGGACGAGCGTACTAACCTCGGGTGGCAGCTGATGAGGATGCCAGTTACCACACCACCCGGGTGCGCGAACGCCTGTAACTACGTAGATTTCATACAGTCCGGACAGTCAGTCGTGTTGAGTTTTATTGAGTGAGTACGTTAAAGTGGGTTGTCATTTAATGAATGTGTATGTTGAGATATGCATGTATGTTGAATTGTTTACCTGAAATTGCATGTTGATGCATGAGTTAAATTACGTAAGCTTACCCTTTCGTTTTCCTTGTGTTGTCCTTTGTTCTTGTACGTCCGTCTTGTCATTGCAATGATCATCCGTGTGGATGTGAGCAGAGGGAGATGAGCGTTTGGAAGAGTTACTGGAAGAAGAGAATCTGGTAGATGTGGAAGTGAAGACCGAGCAGTGAGACCGCCCTGCCAGTAGTGTAATTTTGTTGAACTGAGTGGTTGTTCGACCACCTCTTGCTTCCGTTTAAGTTTAAATTCGACCGTTCGGTAGTTGTTTCTGTAAACCGTTTGGTCAGCTTTCTTGTACGTCCGATTTATTCACTTGTAACTCTTGTGGAGACGTGCGGTTTTAAGCGCTCGTCATTATTGTTGAAGTTGCACTCAAGGACGTTCGTCCTTGAGCGTTCGTTCGTTTCAGAATTTTAAACTTTTAGTGTAAAACTGTTTAAGATTATTATTAAATGTGATTTTTCTAAATTTATAGTTATGACTGTATTTTTGGGATGTCACATTAGTGGTATCAGAGCAGTTTTGTTCTTTTAAGGACATTGTAGGTTGTGAGTGCACCATGCATGTTTTGCTGTGTGCTCGACATTCGTCTATTGAGTAATATAGACTCTTTGAACTTATCTAACGATCATTTCCTCTACTTTCCAGAGAACCAATGGCACCTAGACTTCCTCCTCCTCCACCACAGACCAATGAACATGATGGGCCCAACAACAACACCAGGCTATTGGAATCAGTGATCGAGAAGCTACAAGAGCAGAATGCTGTTCTGATGCAGCAGAACGCGACTAATTCACAAAATCTCGAAGCTTCTCGCGCCAATTCTGAAATGACTCAGAGGCAGCTGATGGAGATTCTTGCAGCTACTAGGGGTACGCCGGGGGCATCTGCTTCGAATGCTACTCATCAGGTTGAGTGGACTTTGGAGAGCTTTTTGCAGCATCGCCCTGCAAGGTTCGATGGGAAGTGCCTTCCTGACGGAGCTGATCAGTGGATAAGGGACATGGAACAGATCTATGATGCCAAGGATTGTCCAAACGATCGAAGACTGGCATTCACTGAATATTTATTGACTGGAGAGGCCAGTCATTGGTGGTCGACTGCGAAGATGTTGCTAACGGAATCTCACAGCCCTATTTCCTGGAAAGTCTTCAAGGACAAGTTTTATGAGGAGTATTTTCCAGATAGTGTTCGTTTCGGCAAAGAAGTGGAATTTCTCCAGTTGGTGCAAGGTAATATGTCTGTTTCTGAGTACACCAACAGGTTCAAACATCTGGTCCGTTTTCATACCCTTGCCACCAGTGAAGTGTGGCAGTGCAGGAAGTTTGAAAATGGACTGAGAAGTGATCTTAAGGTATTGATATCCAGCCTCTGCATTAAGTCTTTTCCTGCCATGATTGAGAGAGCAAAAGTATTAGAGAAAAATGTGGCTGAAGCAGAACGACTGAAGAAGCAGCAACAAGCAACTAGGGGGCCGATCATGTCCAGGCCGAATCTGAATCGGAACAGGTTGCCGTATGCTCGCCCAGCACAACCATCTAATTCTCAGACTATGGTTGTTGCCGGACAGTCTGGACAGCACGGATCAGTCAAGTGTTTCCAATGTGGAGGACCACACTACCGGTCGTCATGCCCTCAGTTATTGGGAGCGAAGTCCTGCACTCGTTGTGGAAGGAATGGTCACATAGAACGCAACTGTAATATGGGTGGACGAGCGGCGATGAGACCGCCAAATGCTGGAAGGATGCAACAAGGAAGGGGTGGACGAGCACAGGCTGTTGGTAGAGTTTATGCGATCACGGCCGCGGAAGCTTCCCGTTCAGGTACGCTCGTCACTGGTACTTGCTTATTACATGGAATGCCTGTTTGTGTGTTGTATGATTCGGGGGCAACACACTCCTTCATTTCGAAGGCGTGTGTTGAGAAATTGGGATTAGCCGAACACGAGATGCAGTTCGACTTGGTAGTATCAACCCCAGCGGCTGGTGAGGTTAGGACGTCTACTGTATGTATTAAATGTCCTATAGAGATTGAGGGGCGTAATTATAAGGTGAACCTCATCTGCCTACCCCTAAAGGATTTAGAAGTGATCTTAGGAATGGATTGGTTGGCTGCCAATCGTATTCTTATTGACTGTGGTGCTAAGGAATTAGTGTTTCCGGACGAGTACGCAGTAGAGCTATCAGTAACGCTCGGTCAACTAAAGGAAGATATAGTGGATGGCGCCAGTTGCTTTCTGATCATGACGCATTCGGACGAACGACTTGAAGGTTTAAATCATGAGCAATCGTCCAGTAAGTCGAGTGGAGAACGATCAGTCGTGGATGAATTCCCTGACGTATTTCCTAACGAAGTGCCCGGATTACCTCCCCCACGCGAGGTGGAATTTACTATCGACCTAGTGTCGAATGCTGGACCTATCTCTATTGCACCCTATCGGATGTCGCCAGCAGAGTTAGCTGAACTCAAGGAGCAGATTGAAGAGTTAATGGACAAGCAGTTTATCAGACCAAGCGCATCACTTTGGGGAGCACCGGTACTCTTAGTGAAGAAGAAGGATGGCAGTTCTCGTCTCTGCATTGATTACAGGCAGTTAAACAAGCTGACTATCAAGAACAAGTATCCTTTGCCTCGGATAGACGACCTACTGGATCAACTACATGGCGCGACCATATTCTCAAAGATTGATTTACGGTCGGGATACCATCAGATTCGGGTGAAGGAAGAAGACATCCAGAAGACAGCCTTCCGATCTCGTTATGGACACTATGAGTATGTAGTGATGCCATTCGGTGTGACAAACGCCCCATCAATATTTATGGACTACATGAATCGTATCTTCAGGCCATATCTAGACAAGTTTGTGGTCGTATTCATTGATGATATTCTTGTCTACTCCAAGAGCTATGAAGAGCATGAAGATCACTTGAGGGTTGTTCTAGGCATCTTAAGAGAAAAGGAGTTGTACGCCAAATTCTTTAAATGTGAATTTTGGATGAAGGAAGTGCCATTCTTGGGACACATAGTTTCAGCTGGAGGAATATCAGTGGATCCGGCAAAAGTAAGAGCCGTATTGGAGTGGGAAAGTCCACGTTCGGTAACTGAAGTTCGTAGCTTTGTGGGACTCGCGGGCTACTATAGACGGTTCATTGAAGGGTTTTCCAAGATAGTAGCCCCGTTGACTCAGCTGACAAGAAAAGATCAACCGTTCGCTTGGACCGATCGGTGTGAAGGAAGTTTCCAGGAGTTGAAGAATAAGTTAACGAGCGCCCCAGTACTGATTATTCCAGACACGGCCAAACCATTCGTTGTGTATTGTGACGCGTCTCATCAGGGTTTGGGTTGTGTACTCATGCAAGAGAAACGGGTGGTTGTGTACGCTTCTCGGCAACTGAAGATTCACGAGAAGAATTATCCAACTCACGACCTGGAATTAGCAGCAGTCGTCTTTGCTTTGAAGATCTGGAGACACTACTTGTATGGTTCAACGTTCCAAGTATTCAGTGATCACAAGAGCCTCAAGTACCTGTTTGATCAGAAGGAGCTGAATATGAGACAGAGACGTTGGCTGGAGTTCTTGAAGGACTACGACTTTGAACTACTCTACCACCCGGGAAAAGCAAATGTTGTAGCGGACGCCTTAAGCAGAAAGGTAGTTCACGTCTCCTCCATGATGGTCCGAGAGTTGAGTTTGGTGGAAAGCTTTAGAGATCTAAGGTTACAGTTCGACTTGGAACCGAATGTTATTAAATGCTGTACTTGTAGAATCTCCAGTGATGTATTCGACCGAATCAGAATGAAGCAACGAGAAGATGAAGAACTGGTGAAGGTCTTGAACACACTCGGTACAGATCAAGCTAAACATTTCAACACTGGAACGGACGGTCTTTTACGCTACATGAATAGGACGTGTGTTCCAAATGATGGCGAGCTAAAGAGGATTATTCTTGAGGAAGGACATCACAGTCGTCTTAGCATACACCCTGGTATGACTAAGATGTATCAAGATCTCAGGACAACGTTCTGGTGGCCGGGAATGAAGAGTGATGTCGCGCGTTTTGTGGCATCATGCTTAACATGCCAACGAGCCAAGGCCGAGTATCAAAGGCCTGGCGGTCTACTTCAGCAGTTAGAAATTCCAGAATGGAAGTGGGACGGCATTGCAATGGACTTCGTGACACACTTACCTCGAATGGTCAGGAATCATGACTCTGTATGGGTAATTGTAGATCGACTGACGAAGAGTGCTCATTTCCTAGCAGTCAACCTGAAGATGTCTATGACGAACCTGGCTAAACTTTATATCAAAGAAATTGTTCGTCTACATGGAGTTCCGTCTAGCATTGTTTCAGACCGAGACACGAGATTTACTTCTCGGTTCTGGCGATCATTACAAAGTGAGCTCGGTAGCAAGCTCCATATGAGTTCGGCTTATCATCCACAGATAGACGGTCAGTCCGAGAGAACCATTCAGACGCTTGAAGACTTATTGAGGACGTGTGTTCTAGATCACATGGGCGTCTCGGATGAAGTCTTGCCTTTAGTGGAGTTCACGTACAACAACAGTTTTCAAGCCAGTATAGGAATGGCTCCTTTTGAAGCCCTATATGGAAGGAAATGCCGAACGCCCTTGTGTTGGTTTTAGGAAGGGGAAAAGGTGTTAACCGGACCAGAACTCATTCAGCAGACGACTGAGAAGGTGAAGCTGATTCAAGAGAGGTTGAAAACGTCCAGGAGTCGACAGAAATCTTATGCTGACAAGAGGAGAAGACCCTTGGAGTTCGATGCAGGAGATCATGTCTTCCTTAGACTACACCCGACCACTGGTGTAGGGAGAACTATCCGACCAAAGAAGTTGTCTCCCAAGTTCATCGGACCTTATCAAATCTTGAGGAAGATTGGGCCAGTTGCATACGAGTTGTCTTTGCCGCCTCAGTTATCAAACTTGCACCCAGTCTTTCACGTTTCTCAACTTCGTAAGTACGTATCCGATCCTTCTCATGTATTGGAGTGGGAGAATATTCGTCTTCGTCAAGATCGTACGTTGGAAATGCAACCGGTACGCATTGAAGATAGCGACACCAAGTACTACAAGAGGAAAGTAGTCAGATTGGTAAAAGTCGTCTGGGACGAGAAGACAGGCGACTCTACGTGGGAAGTGGAAGATGCCATTAAGGATTTGTATCCCCATCTGTTCGAGACTCAGTCCTAATTTTCGAGGACGAAAATTTTTGTAGTTGGGGGGAATGTCAGGTCACGAAAAACGTGCGTCCACGTGGCGTCCACGTGGCAACAGGAGAGCGCGCCACATCAGCCGTGCACATGGCCGACAAACAGTGCCCGACACCACTGCCGAACGCCAGCTGTCGCACGCCCAACTGAATCAGAGCGCAGTGGGAACGTGCGTCCGGCGTAGTGGAATACACGTGTCCGCCTAGGAGTGGACGTCCGGCATCTACAGTCAGAACGAACGTGCGTTCGGCGTGGTGGAGTCCAGGTGTTCGCTCGGGAGTGGACGACCATCCGTTGTGGGCTACTGAGGCATAGTGGAGTGTGCTGGTGGGTGCAGACGTGTGCTGGCGGAGTGCGGACGTGTGCTGGCGGAGTGCGGACGTGCGCTGGCAGGGTGGAAAGCAAATCTGAGAATTTCTGAAATACTCTCCACCCTCTGCACGCACCCCTCTTTCCTTCATTTCTGAAACACAAATTCTCTCCTCCTTCTCTCTACACCTGAACCTCTTTCTCTCTCTAAGGAACCACCACTGCACCTCCTCCGTTGCACACTCCGGCAAGATTGAAGGACGCTCGGCGTAGGAGTTCCAGAGAGAACGTTCGGCTGGTGACGCTGGTAGGTTCTTTCCTTCCTCTCTGACGTTCGTCCTTCATGCATGAAAACTGTGTTTGAATTGTACGTTCGTTATTCTCTTAGAGTAGCGTGGTTCTGACTTTTGGTGTTGGGGTCGTTCGCTCGCACAGTGGATTAACGAGCGTTAGCAAGTAGGATTTGAGTGGAGAAGCGTTTGTGTGCGTCTGTGAACGTTCGTTCATTTTCCAGGTAAGGGAAGCTTATTTAATTTAACTGGTTTGATGTATGCTATGTGAACGTTCGTTATTTGGCTGTATGAAAGTAATGCATGATGTATGAAATGATGGTATGAACGTTCGTTATTTTACTGTATGATGTTTCTAGGGTGATTTGCATGAACGTTCGTTCTTTTGATTGTATGAAGCTGTTGTACTTGATTTATGTTGAACGTTCGTGGTTATTGAATGAGAATGATATATGACTGAGTTACATATGATGCATGAGATGTTGGATAGAATGAGATATATGAAAGTTGAGATTTTGGAATGATATGAACGAATGAGATATGATTTTTCTGAGAAATGAACCTCCCATGAACAGTTGTACGTTCGTTCTGGACGGTCATTGACCGTTCGGTTTTCCTTAAAAAGATGTTTGGAATGTTGATTCTGTCATTTGACACTCTGTGGTTGAGAACGAACGTCCTCATTGTTTGAGCGTTCGGTTTGGCACTGTTGAATTTTGTACGTTTGATAAACTTCTTTCTTTTTGTGTACTTGTATATATATATGTAACAGTGCATTTTTCTCGTTCGTACTACTTCTCCAAACCTCTCTTAGTTTATTTTCAAGATTTATCAATCTGAGTCACTGGACGTTCGGTCTTACACCATACGTTCGCCCAGAATAGCGTTCGGTCTTACACTGGACGATCGTACTGGAAGGCGTTCGGTCTTACACTGAACGTACGCTCAAAGTGTCGTTCGGTTTCATACCGAGCGTTCGTCCTAATAGTGCTCAGTTTTCAATTGAGCGTTCATCCTAATAGTGCTCGGTCTCCAACTGAGCGTTCGTCCTAATAGTGCTCAGTTTTCAATTGAGCGTTCGTCCAAATAGTGCTCGGTATCACACTGAGCGTTCGTCCTAATAGTGCTCGGTTTTGACTGAGTGTTCGTCCAAATAGTGCTCGGTTTTGAAAAGAGCGTTCGTCGTACTAGTGCTCGTTATTATTTTGAGCGCTCGTTCTTTTTCCCACTAAATAGCGTTCGTCCAATGAACAGTATATTATGTATTCCCGTACGTTATTGAGATTCTGCCGTTCGTACTTTGATTCGAACGAGTGTCTTTTAGTCTCGCTGACAGCGTTCGTCCTCGGTCTTATTGGGGACAGAACGTTCGGTTTTGATGATTTTCCTTATTAAGATGAAAATGATTATGGAATTGATGAATAGTGAATGATGAACAGTATCTGAGATGAAATGAAAGTTATGAATATTGAACGAGCGTTCCAGGTAGGAACGACTCAGATGAATGTTGAAAATTGTCAAGTATGACTGTGGGAAGTTAATGTTGGTTGTTCGATCCTGATGTTCCGTGAGTGCTCGTCCTCAAGTAGAGAACGCACGTCATGTGTGGGAACGGCAGGAGGTCGTCGTCCTTAGAGGTACTTTGGACGAGCGTACTAACCTCGGGTGGCAGCTGATGAGGATGCCAGTTACCACACCACCCGGGTGCGCGAACGCCTGTAACTACGCAGATTTCATACAGTCCGGACAGTCAGTCGTGTTGAGTTTTATTGAGTGAGTACGTTAAAGTGGGTTGTCATTTAATGAATGTGTATGTTGAGATATGCATGTATGTTGAATTGTTTACCTGAAATTGCATGTTGATGCATGAGTTAAATTACGTAAGCTTACCCTTTCGTTTTCCTTGTGTTGTCCTTTGTTCTTGTACGTCCGTCTTGTCATTGCAATGATCATCCGTGTGGATGTGAGCAGAGGGAGATGAGCGTTTGGAAGAGTTACTGGAAGAAGAGAATCTGGTAGATGTGGAAGTGAAGACCGAGCAGTGAGACCGCCCTGCCAGTAGTGTAATTTTGTTGAACTGAGTGGTTGTTCGACCACCTCTTGCTTCCGTTTAAGTTTAAATTCGACCGTTCGGTAGTTGTTTCTGTAAACCGTTTGGTCAGCTTTCTTGTACGTCCGATTTATTCACTTGTAACTCTTGTGGAGACGTGCGGTTTTAAGCGCTCGTCATTATTGTTGAAGTTGCACTCAAGGACGTTCGTCCTTGAGCGTTCGTTCGTTTCAGAATTTTAAACTTTTAGTGTAAAACTGTTTAAGATTATTATTAAATGTGATTTTTCTAAATTTATAGTTATGACTGTATTTTTGGGATGTCACACAGCAGAAGTTCTATTTTAAATGACGAGTATAATTAAGGATGAAAAAGAAATCCACAATCGCGGATAAAATCCGTCGCGGTGAATAAGTAGGATATGGATTCTGTTACCCGCAAAAAAACTAATAAAAAAATTAATTTATATATATTTTAATTAAATTTAATTAAACATAAAGTTTAATTATATTTTATTAAGTTAAATTTAATTAAAATTAAATTTTAATTTATATTTAATTTAATTTAATTTAATTTATATTATATATATATATATATATATTTTATAATTTTATTTAAATTAATGTATAAAATTGTATTACTTATGTAAATATGAAGATATGTTATGCTCGTCATTTAAAATAGAACTTATGTTATAAAAAATGGGTTAAATATGTTTTTAGTCCTTAAACTATTGGCCGTTTCTGGTTTTCATCCCTCTTTCAAAATAAGGTACAATTTGGTTCTCATTCTTTTCGAAACGTTCGTTTTAGTCCTCGAAAACTAACACCGTTAAAAATTTGGTCATCATTTAGTCAATAAAATGAGGACTAAAACCAAAGTTTCGATGACTAAAATGAACGTTTCGAAAAGAATGAAGATCAAATTGTACCTTATTTTAAAAGAGGAATGAAAACCAAAAACGGCCAATAATTTAAGAACTAAAAACATATTTAATCCTAAAAAAATTACTAATGTAAAATGATGTGTAACTTTTATATGTATTAAATAAATAATGTTTTAACGATTTCGAGACCATCATTTACAATAAAATGAAGAGATCATTTCCGTTACTATCATTGTTTTTGTTATTAATACTTTTCCAATAAAAATAATAAACTTAATTTTTGTTACCTTACATTATATTATATTATTATTATTATTTTATATTAATCAAAATTCGGTGGAAACTAAATTAAATGAATAAAATATTATAGTATTTGTTTTGATACATTTAATAGTCGTATATATTTTAGAAATTGAAGTTAAAAAATAATTTAAATACATATTATTCTTTTAATTATTTAAAATGTTTTTTGAAAACAAAACAGATAATATGATAGGTGCACTTATAGACTAAAAATTATTAACTCTATGAATTTGAAGTCGAAATATTAGTGTTGTAAGGACAATGTTTTCTTAAGTTTTTATTGGAGATTTGGTATATATAGTAGTTTGATATTATTTAGTAATTGAGATTAAACATAATATAAATAAACATTTTTTCTTAAACTTTTTTATATGCTTTTTAAGAAAAAATTATAACAAAAATTTTAAGTTTAACAACAAATAATATATCAAATCTGACAATTTAATGGTTGTGACAATTTTATTTTTAACAACAAATAATATACACAAATGGGTGGTTTCGTACTTAATTCAATGTATTAGTTTCATGGTTGTTGAATGTTGAATCTATATTAAGATCTTAATGATCATCAAATATGTGGTTGAATAGAGTTCTGTGGCCTTTTAGGCTTCACCGTCAAAACAAATAATTTATAAATCCAAAACAATTCTGTATTATTCAAGAGTTTAGATTTAAGAATTTATAAATCCAAAACAGAGAGAGGAATGCTTTCTATCTCATGCTTGTCTTGGTCGGGCATCATTATGTATAGGAAAGTTTGTTTGGGTCATGGCTTCACCAAATCAAACTTTTTTCACTTTCTAAGATATTCACACACTCCTGTATGACCCTTTTCACACTTCTTTCTTCATAGGCAATAGCACTCCTTCATGTTATTAATTTGGTTTGATTATATATATATATATAAAGAACCTATAAAATAAAGTATTATAGTTGATAGGTATTTTAAAATAATGAGATCGAGTATTTTAATTTTAAAATAATTCAATAATATAAATAGAATTTCTTAAACTAGTCTCTAAAACCCAATCCTTGAGTTACTCTCCCTTCTCTCTACCTTTTCTAATTCTTGAGTTATCTCTATGATGATCAGGAGGTGCCTAAACGACCACAGCAGCGAGATCTACGTTTCTATGATCAATTTCTTCTATAGAGCAAGTAAGTTTCTACTCCTTTTTCCTTTCACTATTATGTTCCTAAAATCTCTAGTTTAGGGATGATGCATGTATCGTCCACCTCTATTTTCTTGTTCCTTGTTGATATGTGATCCTAAGGACACACTTTGTTTTCAATTCCACGGTTTATAGGCATCTTTGGAATCCTTGAGTCGGAAGCGAGAGTTTTGATATTTTTAGAGCTTGATAGCTTCAGTGTAAGGTAAGAGAAGCTAGACTCAGGTTCTAATGAGGTTTTAGGGTATGTTCTTCGGTCCATTATGACTTGTTCAAACTCTTAGTTTGCAAAGTTTTGGGTTATAAGATGTCACTAGTACAAAAACAGCGTACAACGTCGAATATATTAGACCTTTCACGTCGAATATTTTGGACCTTTCACGTAGAATTCGAGGTCGACGTCATATCGGGAGAATTTTGTCAATATACGACGTTAAATTAACGTTGAATTTTGTCAATATACGACGTTAATGAATTTCTTTTTGTTTTTTTAATTAATTGTGATCCTTTTTTTACAATTCTACTAGACCTGAAAAAGTAAAAAAATAACAAATTTCAGTTTTTGATATTTTATAAAGCATGAACTATGAACGTGTAGTGTAGTATCAACAACAAACAACAATAACCAACAAAAAACAAGTTCAATCAAACAACAACAACAAACAAATTTAACCAAACAATAACAATAAACAAGTTCAATAAAAAAAACAACAAACAAGTTCAACAAATAAGTTCTTCAAAACGAAAACGAAAACTAACCTTCAAAAGATGGGTTCGTCGGAATAAAGTGTCGTCACCAATGAGAGAGAAAGCAGAATGTGCCTATGAAGGACAAGAACACGAAAATAATCGGTCAAAACAAACGAAAATCATACATAAAGTAGTTAATTAACATGCATTTGTATCAAATGAAAGAAATATTACATGTGATGGTCGTCAAACTTCGTTCGAGAAAAGTTTGAGAAGAGAAGAAGGTCTCGCGTGCTAAGATTAAGTGAATGAATTTTCAAACTCCCGCTCAAATTTTTATTGAATTCACTAACCTTTTGACGTCTAACGTTGGGGCATTCGACGTTCAAACATCATTCTATAATAGATCTCTTAGGATTTTGATAAAACCACTCAATTAATACATCCAACCACTCTAATGCCCATCACGTCGAAGCCTCATGCAGATTAGACGTTCTATTGATGGTTTAAAAGAAAAAAGAAAAAAGAATTAAAAAGGAGAAACTTTTGGCTGACAAATAATACATCGAAGCCCCTACAAAATTCAACATATTATTGGTGGTTTAAAGGAAAAAATAAAAAAGAATTAAAAGGGTAACTCTTTGGCTTCTGGCTGAAAAATAGTACGTCGAAGCCCCTACAGAATTCGACGTATTATATGTGGTTTAAAAGAAAAAAGAATTAAAAAGAGTTACTTTTTGGCTTCTGGCTGACAAATAATATGTCGAAGCCCCTACAGAATTCGATGTATTATTTGTTGTTTAAAAGAAAAAAGAATTAAAAAGGGGTAACTCTTTGGCTTTTGGCTGACAAATAATACGTCGAAGCCCCTACAGAATTCGACGTATTATTTGTTGTTTAAAAGAAAAAAGAAAAAATAATTAAAAAGGGGTGACTCTTTGGCTTATTGATGACAAATATTAGGTCAAAGCCCCTATAGAATTCGACGTACTATTGGTGGTTTAAAAGAAAGAAGAAAAAGAATGGCGCGCTTGTTTAAATAATTACCATCACAGAATGTCGAATTGTATGGGCTTTGACGTTTTACAATTTTAAACGATGTCTAATAATTGCATTTATTTACAAAAATGCCACCGATCATTTTTAATGTTGAATATTTAGTGGTTGGGCGTTGAACGCGTGACGTTATACACTGTTTTTGCACTAGTGTGTAGATTTAAAATTGGGTACTTTTGGAGATGTCAATTTGTTTATAAAATATTACTGTAAATTAACTTTATGTTTCTTGCTTGTTAATTGATCTACTTTATTAATTATGTGATAGTTCTTTTATAGTTTTAATACTATAAAATTAGGATGTTACATTGGTTTTTCTTATAAACCTTTAGGTTATGAGTATACCAAGTTTATGTTGTGTTCTCTTAGTTGTGTTTAATTAGTATTTCAGTTTCTTTGAGTTGAACTGATGGTTTTTCTCTGTGTGAGTAGAAGATGGAACATAGGCCTCCTCCTTCCCCATCCATAAACCCCGACGTTCCCAATCTTGTAAGGATAATGGAGTCGTTTGTGGCGGTGATGCAACAACAAAATGCATCCCTTTTTTAGCAGAACACGGTAGCCCTACAACAATTGAAAGTTGTTAGGGTGTCAACTGAGAAATCCCAAAGGCAGTATGTGGAGTTGATGAACGTGGTGGAGCTTTAGTAGGGCCTTCTCATACTCCACCTGCTCAAGTCTAAGAGTGAAGTTTTGAGAGTTTTCTTCAGCATCATCTGGCCAAGTTTACTGGCAAGACCAATCTAGGTGAAATTGATCAGTGGTTTAGAGACATGGAGAGAATCTTTAATGCTAGGAGGTGCCTAGAGGAGAGAAGATTGGCCTTTATAGAGTACTTGCTGACTGGAGAGGCTAGTCATTCGTGGAGCAACATGAGGTTTTTCTTGGAGGGTAGTGGTACACCGATCATGTTGGAGTTGTTGAAGAAGAAGTTATATAATGAGTACTTCCTAGATAGTGTAATATTTGTAAAGGAAGTGGAGTTCTTTCAGTTGGTACAAGGAGGAATGACAGTGTCAGAGTATGGTGACAGCTTTAAGCATCTTATCCGCTTTCACGCTTTAACCATGGATGAAGAATGACAATGTAGAAAGTTTGAGAAAGTTTGGTAGGCCATCTAGGTCCAGGAGCAGAGTTTGTAAGAACTTCCTTAATTAAAGAACAACCATTTACTATGAGAAGATTCTTGTTTTATAAAATTAAAGTGCAACTGTAGGTTTTATGAGAGAAACGTTTAGGGAGAGATAAATAATAAATGCACAAATATTGTTTTATTAGTTCACTGCAACTAAGCTATGTTCATTCTCTTTTATTCACATAGGGTTCAACTATAATATTCAACAAGATTACACAACTCAGTATTCTCACCACTCTTGATATCTCTGGTCAGCGAATAACCTTCTGTTACCCTAGACCAGTTGAGTATTCACACCACTCTTGGTATCCCTAATCAACGAATAACCTTCCGTTACCCTAGACCAGTTGAGTATTCACACCACTCTTGGTATCCCTAATCAACGAATAACCTTCCGTTACCCTAGACTAGTTGAGTATTTGCACCACTCCTAATACTAGACAATCCTGGTATCCTCTGATACGCTGCCTAGATTTCCTCAACACTTCATAGTTTGAATAACAAGTGTTTTAATTCTTTTTGCAATCAATGATTGCTTACAAGTCATTTAGACTATTACTCTCGTAGAGAGGATATGTGTATAATAGAATACAAGCTAAAGACTCGCTGCGTGTTTCTCTCTTTTCTCTTTTTCTCTCTTTTCACAATAGTAAGCAAAAATTACAATGAAGCTCGAGTGTGTTGCTTGATGTTCTTCTTTTTCTCTTCCTTAGATATTTTCTTTTGCTTGAGCTTTTTTGTGCTTCTCTTTTAAAGCTTTTCGTAGACTGAATATTTTTCGTTGTAACCTTTTCTCTATGTTATCCTCTTGATTGTTCCTTTGAGTGATCTTCTATTTAAAGGCTCTTGAAAAGATATTTTTAATGCCCCAATTTACAAGGTGTCACAGATTATTCAAAAATCGGTAAAATTTTCAAACTTTAACATAATGCGAAAACGTATTTTCGAAACCTCAATATTTAAACATGCATAAAACATAATAGTTCCAAAACACTTATCCAATGAAAATAACGAAGGAATTAAAATAACATCAATTACATTGTCTCAAAGTTCAAAAGCAATAACTGTAAATAAAATCTCAAGTTTGTCCCCCGTCATCTCTCGAGTCTATCATGCTTCAACACCATCTGCAACATCATTTGCTCACGTATAACATCACACATGATACGATCATCGCATTCACATGCACACACAAAACAATGTATGGGTAAGCTACCGGTAAAACAATCATAATAACATGATATAAACATACAGATTAAATCAATAATAATCAGACAACCCATACATAATCATAATAACAATAACACTCCTAGTCCTTTAACATAACAATTCAATCAAATGAATAACTTGATCCCCGATCCTCAATTCTTGATCCCTGATCATCATCATCATAGGTACACCACCAACATGATTATCCCAATCATAAATCACACCATGAGCATAACCAAACCATGAACTTTAACATGACATGACTTAGTCACACTCTTGTACCTTACCTCACCGACTGTAGTCGCTCCTACAATCCCATTTGTAGCTTCCTCATACAGATACACTTGAGTCATCCTTCTTCTAGCTTCGAACCTGTTCTCCTATCACACAAGGTAGAACATTTATCCCCCTCGCCAAAGAAGATCCAACACTCGAATACCATTCTCTTTTCTACAACTACTTGCCAAAGAGAATGTCACCCTCTTTTCAAAAACCAATGCCAAAGAGAGTCATCCCCTTTTCAACAATCAATGCCAAAGGGAATATCCCTCCCTTTTCAACAACCAATTCCAAAGGGAGTCACCACTTTCTTTTCAACAATCAATGCCAAAGAGAGCACATATCCGCAGATAGAACCAGGATTTACTAGGTATAACAAGTAGATCTCATCTTCCACTCTCATGCTCATCAATCACCTACTAAGGTACATCCCAACACTCACACATGCTCCAATCTCATCCACAAGTCAAACCTGACTTTAAACAGAATTCCTAAACTCATTCTCTAATTCTCATAACGTTCTACAACTTCTCCAAAATAGAGTTGTTGATGTGAGACTGTTTTCTCCCAAACTAGACCTCCGATTGACAATCCAAACGGTCATAATGAAGAACCATATGTTTGGAAGCTATTGTCCGAAAATTAGTCTGATCCGAAAATCAATCCAATCCAACGGTGAATGGCTTCGCAACGACGAAAACACCAATGCAGGTTTTGTGATAAGCGGAAATAATTTCCGTTTAGGCTGTTTCTCCCTACGTAGACCTCCAACTGACGATCCGAACGGTCAAGATGAAGAACCATATGTCTGGTACCCACTATCCAAAAATCAGCCGATCCAATGGTGAACAACTTCGCAACGACGAAAACACTAGTGCAGGTTTTGTGATATACGGGAATGACTTCTTTTCTTTCCTTTAACCCAATACTTACAACATATATTTGCATGGAAACCCCCATGAATCATAACTTTATTCTCCCTTAACATCAAACCCTTTGTTGAGATAACCCAACAACCATACATACATTCATAGGAAAAACCCAACACAAATATTACATAAACCCTATGCCCATGCATACATAAACCCTTACCCAACAAGAGCAACATACAACCATAATCATAATAATATAAACATATATCAACAAGGATTATTAATCAAAAATAACAAACAAAGGTAAGCTTCCCATACCTTGGCCAAACCTAGGGCTTTATCTAACTTCAAAAATACAAGTCTTCCCTTGCACTAGGTTTTTTGTATCTCTTCCTCTTCTCTCCTAGAAACGTCTCTTCTCTCCCTTAACTCTCAAATTTTCGTTTTTGGATTTTAGGGTAACAATATGCAGCCCCCTTTTTCTCTTCTCCATTTTATCTTTTTCTATTCTATCTCTATCTTTTTAATTAAAATAATATCTCTCATTTAATCTATAAAACCACCAACATTTCCTTTCTTATTCTATTTATCTAATATTTAAACTATCAACAACCACCCAATAGCTCAAAGATTCACATAATCTTTCAATTGTGTTTCAGATTTTATTTTTATTCTCTTTTCTTTCTACACTCCCCTAACTTAATGTCCACACCACTTAATGAGGGTATAAGACTCTTTTACCCTTGGGCCCCAAAATACAAATTAAACCCAAAAGTTTACTTTAACTCTCTTTCTTTCTAAAATTTGGCCCACACCTATTAAATCTCAAATCACCCTTCTACCATCAATCCAACACATCATATTGGTAACAACACACTAAAGAAATCATCAAAATAACAACATATAAATCATGTGTTCCACTTAATCAATAATAACATTAAATAATAAACATAATAATTATAATTCTAGAAAACATTTAATCATCCAACAACAATTACCAATAATAATGTCCAAGTCTCATAACCACATTATTCCTTAATTACCACATTTTCCTAGGATCTTACAATATTCGTTAGACTAGCTCTTGGCCTTGAATCTTGTGTCTTCTCTTTCTTGCGAAGTAACTGTTAGTTAAAGTCAACTTATCAAAGCAGACATGCTTTTTCAGTACTTTGCTCGAAATAGGATGAACTTTCTTTCATACACTTCAGCTTTTAAAGAGAACATTTCATAAATGTCTCTTTTCTCTCTAGCGTCCACACTGATATATTTCAAATAAAGTAATGGACGCGTGTAATAGACTATATGCATAAAATAGAGTAGATTGTGCATGCAACACATATGTCTTATCTCTTATTACTTTTATTGTTTTTGAACATTAAGCATTTAATGACATTTAATGCTTCTTCAGAACAACAAATTTTTTTCAATTTTTTACCATTGAGGTAGCGTTTATCAATAAGGCTTTTTCTATGATATCAAATGTTGAGTTGGAACTTCATCGTTGGACAAAGTAAAGGTTTTGGCTTATGGTATTGTCCAGGTTGATGTAAACACTTTTTGGAATGTTTCCTTTAAAGGGTTGGCCATTTAGCATTTATCTCTTCTCTCTTAACCTTTTTTTACGCTTATAGAGGGTTTGGTCAAAGACATTGTCTCGACACCTTTTATTTGCTTCTTGAGAGTTTAAGTGAATAGGCTTGAGTATAGATAGCTTACACGTTTATCATAACTCTCTCTCTCCGCTTTGACTTGTTGGTCGTTTAATGTTGCATCTGGAAGTTTTATCCTACTTGTTTTCCTACGTGTTTTCCTAAGGTTTTTCTATGTTGATGGATGACTTCAGAATTCTGTTTCTATCGTTGGTGTTTTTATCTATCCAATTATTTGTGCTTAGATATTTTCAGATTCTCATCTCGTTTAATGTTATTTCATTAAACTTTAAAACCTGAGAGCGTTTGGACGTGTAGACGATGTTGTCTTAATAATCTCCCCCTTTTTAATGTTTAACAAATACACATCTAAACGATATGATCTTTCTTGGTTCAGCTTATAGTTTTATATTTATGTGTTTTTGGTTCTTGGTTATTTTAAGTTTTTGAATGTTTTATCTCTTTTATTGTTTTTATCTTGTGCATGCGAGTTATTAGACATAGTCGAAATATATATGGAAATAAATAAGTAAAGCAAGGTAAACGATCAAAGCATAAAACATAAAAGTGGCTAAAACAAATAATGATAAACAATTGGTATTTAAACACATAAACATATTACATGAATGTGAACATAGAATCCTAAGATGAACTTCTAAGAATCTGGATACTCCCCCTGATTTTGTGTTATCTTGGACTATTCTATCTTCTGGTGTACTCTCCCTGACTACATGCTCCTAGATGCTGACACTTTTATCACTTTCTCCCCCTTATTTGATAAACATCAAAAGGGAATGAGAGAATGACATCACAACCTAATGGAGGAGGGGTCATCTCCTTGGTCCACATGATATCATATTAGACAATGCAACAATATGATGATGGGAGTAAAGGAGAAGGAGGTGGAAATACATGGAAGGAGAGAAGGTGGGGAAAAGGAAGAAAAGAACAATGATGGGGAATGAAGGAAAAGAGATGGTAATAGGGTAGGCTAAGATCTGATGGTAAAGGAAGTAGGTTAAGTTGAAGAACTACTTGCGTAAGGCAGGTAAGTTCTGAGTACGAGGGTAGGAAAGGGTGTTAGATTATCATATTCATCTTCGAAAGAAAGAGATGATGATGACAATCTGGAGGTTTGGAAGAAGGCTTCATTGGTTTAGAAAGTTAAAGATTAGAGAGCTCAAGAGTTTGAGAGGACATGAACATGTGAGAGAAGAAAAGTTAGGGTTTTTGAAGGAGTGTGGAGTGAATGAGTCGAGAATGAGAAGAGAAGAGTCGAGTTAAATAGATAGCAGAGTTAGTCACGGACGATTGATTTGTCTCGTCCATTTAATGTGCTTAGTATAGATAGATTTTGAAAAGAGATATTGTGTCACTTAAAGATCGGAAAGTTTTGGAATAGAGTGTCGATCCAGCGGATAAGAGTGAGACGAGTCAAAAAATTTGTCTTTTAAAGGGAAAGAGAAAAATAGAGGGAATTAATGTTAGGGATCATGGTTTGATTGACACGTAGAAGATTTTGGATAGATTAGAGAGACAAGGATTTGGGTTTGGAAATCCTAGACAACTTCTAGAGATGGGCTCAACGATTAGACACAACCTAATGCATGTATACAAATGTCTTGTAGACGATTTTTCTTAGACGATACGTATCCTAGACTTTTTACTTTCTAGACACTATATGAACATACTTAACACGCTGAATCAAATTCATTCAACGATTCTCATACAAATAGTGGTAATTAAACGATAAAGTCTATCTTCAACTAATAGTTTACTGAAGATGTCAACAAGTTGATTGTTTGTGTTTACATACTACAAATCCATAGTACCCTTGTTAACATGATCACATATAAAGTAATGTTTGACCTCAATATGTTTAGCACGTGAATGCAATGTAGGATTGTTAGATAAACTAATTGCAACATTATTATTACAATAGATAGCAATCTTATCTTCAAAATGGTTGTAATCTTCTAGCTGATTCCTGATTCATAGAGTTGTGAGCAACATTGTGCGACATATATATATTTAGCTTCTGTTGTTGACAATTTGATTGTATTATGCTTTTTGCTAAGCCACGATACTAGGTTTTTTCCATTGAAGTAGCAGCCTTCACTTGTACTTTTGTGCTCAATTTTATCTCCAGCATATTTGGCATCGTAGTAGCTTTCCATCTTGAAGCTTCTACTTCTCTTGTGGCATAAATCGAGACTGGTTGTTCCTTTAAGATCTTGAAATATTTGTTTGACAACGCTAAGATGAGTTTCTCTTGGATCTAACTAAAATATTGCACATAAGCAGACACTGAACGTTATGTCAGGTCTAGACGTTGTGAGATACAAAAGTGAACCTATCATTTGTCGATATGTGTGTTGTCCACTTTTGTTGAGTTTTCATTTTCTTTTGAGAAGCTCCTTGATGTACTTCGTTTGGTGGATGTAGATTGTGTCTTTTTCTTGCTTGATTTGTAGTCCGAGAAAGAATTTTAGCTCACCCATCATGCTCATCTCAAATTCTTCTTGCATCATGATTGAGAAGTCTTGGCGTAACTTTTCATTAATAGCACCAAAGATAATGTCATCAACATATATCTGAATGATAATGAAGTCTTGATTGGCATTTTTTTCTAATTAGTGTGGTGTCTACTTGACCTCTCGTGAAACGATTCTTTATAAGAAAGACTTAACCTTTCGTACCAAGCTCTGGGAGCTTACTTTAATCCATACAATGTCTTGTTAAGTTTGAAGACGTGTGTGAGATTTGTTTAACTTTCAATTCCTGGAGGTTGTTCCACATACACTTCTTCCTTAATTTTGTCATTTAAAAATGCACTCTTGACGTCCATTTGTTATAATCTAATCTTGTTGGATGTTGCAAATGATAAGAGAATGTGAATGGTTTCTAACCTTGCTACTAGAGTGTTAGGTGGAGACAGTCCGAATGTTTAGTAGTTATAGTAGTTATACCTATAGTAATTATATTTTGGTTTAATAGCTTATTTTGTCCCTAGTTTTGCTAAATAATGTCAATTCAATGCCTCGTTTTAAAAGTGTGTGAAATTGGTCCTCACTTAGTAAATTTTGCGCCAACATCGTCTTTTTCGTTAAATACGCATAAACAGTGTTAGCTTTTTCTTTCTCTCTCTTTTGCTCCTCTGAACACAACAGTTTTTTTTCTATTTGTTAAACACATTTTAAATTTAAAAATCAAAGTGTATTGTTTCAAAAATTATCATTTCTTTCTTAGAATTTAAGAATTAAAAATATATTTAACTTTAAAAGTAACAAAATAAAAGAAACAAATGACAGTAAAATAATTAAAAATAAAAACAGGAAAAAAGTTCTTCACTTTCATTTATCCAGGCGCTGAATTGTTTCTACAATCACATTTTTCATTTCCCACTGAATTATCCATTTCATTCTTAGCATCTTCACAGCACCAACACAATCCAAACCCTTAATTCCCAATTTTCCACCGTTCCTCGTGCAAACACAATCACTCCCAACGATGAATAGAAGCTTCTCCCACCAGTAAGGTAACACCTTTTGAATTTCATCCTTTTGTAATCACTGTTTTTCATTCACTCCTTTTCTTTACCAATTATTCCTACTGAAATTGTAGTACCATTGCTAGTTCAAAATGTGGAATACATTCATTAAAATTGTATCAAATTTCCCATGGGTTGTGTAAAAGTTTTGAACTCTTTACCAGCTTAGTTATTCACTTTTGCAACTACATAGAACTTATCATTGTTTATAATAAATGGAATTTGGAGAATAATTATACCTCATTACTTACATAATTTATAACTACACTTTTGGGTATTCTATTTTATTTTTCTAATTTTATCTTTTTAATTATTATTTTGTTAATTTAAATAATTATTCATAATAAAACACTATTTTTCCGTCTTATCATAGTAATTTGTTTTTAATTAAAATAGTGATTCATTATGAAAAAATTATTTATTTTTTTATCATTTTAGTAACTATCTCTTAAAATTTAAGTAATTACTCTTAATATTACTTATAATATTTTTTTTATTTCAATAATTAAATTTATTTTATTAGCTATATATCTACAATTATATATACTTTTTTAATTTTATTATTTTAATTTTATCATTTTAATTACTATTTTTAAAATATATATAATTTATAGATATTTAAAAAATACATACACATACGCTATCGCAGCTTGTATTTATTCAATATTATAAATTATTTTTAAAAAAAATAATTATGTTCAGCGTAACTCAAGAAAATATAGGCAAAAGCATTCATAAAAATCATATATATAGTTTACCTTCAAATTTTAGCTTCTAAATAATTTATGCTAAGGGTAAGTAAAATTTAAGGTTGGCTGTAAAATATCTTCTTTTAAGAATATATTTACTTTAAAATTGTAGAAAAATTTAAGTAGAAAGAATCAAAATAAAAACGTCATTTCACTCTAAGTTTTATTTTTAATTATTTGATCGTTATTTGTTTCTTTTATTTTGTTATTTTTAAAATTAAATGTATTTTTAATTCTTAAATTTTAAGAAAGAAATGAAAGAAACAATACAATTTGATTTTTGATTTTAAAATGTGTTTAACAAATAGAAAAAGTTGTTGCGTTCAGAGAAATTCAGAGGAGCAAAAGATAGAGAAAGAAATTAATATTATTCAACAAAAACAAGGGACAAAATAGGCTATTAAACCTTATATTTTCTTTTGAATGTTTAGATAACCCTTCTTGTTGATAGTTTTATATAAAGTTGGTTTTTATGGTTATACTAGATGACTGTAAATTAACTTTATGTTTCTTGTGTTCTAACTGATCTATTTTATTAATTATATAGTTCCTTTATAATTGTAATATTATATAATTGGAATGTTGAAAAAAAAATTAATATATATATATATGCGTTTTTATTTAATGTTGGTTATAATATATGTTTTAATCAATCTAGAAAATTTGTTTTTTTCTTTTTCTTTATTGGTTTTGTTTTATTGGAAGAAAATTTCTTTCTTTCATTCACTATACAAATTTTTATTTTTACTTCCAATAATTTGACTTCTTCATTATCCTCAAAATTAACTTAAATCACCATATACTTCATTACATTTATTTTAATGATTTTATTTAAATGAAGTGTTGCATTTCCTACCCAAATCCCAATTTCATTGTATTAGATTACTTTTAGGATATACATTTGGTTACTTTTAGTTTTTTAATAAATCTTTTATTTTTTTATTTTTTAACTTGAGAATGATTTTCAATTTCAAGAATCAAAAGTTTATTTTCGACTATTAGTTTATTAAGTAACATAAAAAAAAATATCTTGTGACATTTAGTTTTGTTTAATTTAAATAACCTTTGTCTAATTAAGATACTTTACCACTTATCACAATATTAATTACATATACAATTATTTTTTACTTCTTTTAAATATTTTTATTTTTTGACTCTCAAGTTCTAATAAAATATTGTTTATTATTCCACTCACCTTCAAATTGTTTCAATTTTTTTGTTAAAATTATTATTGTTTTTGTTATGTCTCCTTTGCTTGAATTTTCCATAATGTAGTGGCTTTAATTTATGTTTTATCCTAACTCTAAAGTCACAAGTGTAATATTTTCACAATAATTCTATAAAGATGTAATATAATAATTTATTGCAATCATTATAAATTTAAGTTCAATTGAAAGATATATGTCTAAATTTTAAGTATTCTATTTTTACAACTTTAAATTATGTATTATAATATTTAGAAATGTAAAAATGTATTAGGGAGAACATATATGTGCATAAATACAAGTGTATTAAATATGAGAATGAATTTTTTTAAAGATAAAAATAGTCAAATTCATAACCACCTTTCTTTATTATTATTCCTATTAATAGATGATCATAAAACCAAATTTACCATGTCTTATATAGTTGAATTGATAAAATTTCCTTATAAGATTGTAATTTTTTATATAAAATTATTGAACTATAAGATTTACTGAAAATTATATTAATGCAATATGATGTATAACTGTTATCTAATTTTATGTTTCTAATATCCTTACGCCCTCCCTTAACGTCACGTCAGCAAAGTCCACTCGCTTGAGTTATATGTTCATCTTAAACTTTTTCATATTTTAGTTTCTTAATTTTATTCCCAAAACTCTAAATATATTTATTGTTCCAAAGCCTTATTAATTTTCTTTTCTATATTCATCCTTACTTAAGGCATAAACTATTATGTTTTATATTGAATTATAATATGAATAATAATAAGTATTATGTATTTGTTAAATACTACTACCATAACCTTAAAAATCAAGAAGTTTCGCAAATAGTTAAAAAAAAATAGTTAGCATTTTAATTAGATTCGGCAGCTCAATGAATAGAATTAATTGGTTGAAATATTCAAAGAAAGGATAATGAAAAGGTACATGCAATGATGAAAATAACTCTTATGAACCTAAACGTAATTAGTGTTTGTCTTATAATTCAACATCTAACGGTGTCATATCATCCATTTCATACATATTTCTCAGGGCTTCAAACATTCACAAACTATATTCTCCTTTATGTAACCTACCATACTAACAAAAGTTTCTTAATTTCAATAACTAATATTCTTCCACGTACATAGATTTTCTTTCATTGATAATGACTTCTCATACGTACCTTCCTCCCTACATTTTCTTTTTCTTTTTTCAGGAGCTTTGAATGTGTTGTGTTTTATAGACTCCGATACTTTCATATTATCAAGAGAAACTATAATAAATATGATAACAAAAATAGAAAAAGAATTAAAGAGAAGATTTTAAAGAAGATTCATTAAGGGAGATTAAAAGAAATAAATAGATATAATAAAATGACAGTCTTTCCCAAATTATAAAATATTATAAGAAAATTAAAGATTTTTATGTAAACTCTATTAAAGCCTTATTATGTTTTGGATGTTCATTAATTATCAATTAATTGGACTAAGATTGACAAGTTAATTATACTTAATTTTACTAATTACATATATGTGTAATTATATGTTTTTATTGTATTTTGTCTTATATTTATTATAGGAGAATAGAATAGTTGTCTAAAAAGTCACATAAGCTAAATATTAGACCTCATTTATACCTTCTTGAGAGAGGTATGTATTATTTTAAGAAAGAGTAAGAAGGTTAGAGAATAACGCCTCCACTCCATGTGATGTGGAAGGCTAGTCACTCAAAACAAAGTCATCTAGAAAAATAAACTTCTAAGTCTACCCAATGTTGATAAAATTGTAAGTAATAATGATATACCTAATAATATTCACTATTCTAAATCATTCATATATGAAGTAATCAGAGATATACTCTTTTACCATTAATATGTTGCAACATTCTTTAGAAGAGAAAACCCACCAATGCTCAATTTTTCTCATGGTTGTGAGGATATATTAATGATGGCTATAAGAAGACCAAAACATCAAATACATAATTACTTTATTGCAACATTATGAACGAGCAATGGTGAGTCTTCCAGTTAGATGCCTTGATCAAGACAAAAACTATTTAAAAACTAAGTCAATTTTGATTGTCCTTGAAGTAAGAGTTTGATAATAGGTTTGAATTTCTAACTAGTTCTCATTATTAGACTTAAATAACATATTACACAATGCTTGAGATTGTTCTAGTTAACACCAAAGGAATGTGAGTTCTTAAAGACCCTATAGAGGATCATATTCACACTAATAAACCATACTTGTAAGATTCGGGTTATAAATAATATTTGTATGAATTTAGTGTCATTTATTACCTTAGGCACGATGGCCCAATGGTGGAGGTCCTGGTCCAGCTTTCTGCACGTGGGGGAACCTGTTTGAACCTTACCTACATGGTATAATATTAAATTAAAAGGAATATGATAGGTTAAAAGACGAATGAGTTATGTCATTAGCAAAATGAGAAGAAACTTTTGAATTAGCATGGGACCTATTGGGTAATTAGCTAGGAGTGGGATTAATTAAATAAGGGTTGCGTGTTTAGTAAAGATTTCCCTATGTGTTTTGATTAACTTATTCTTGTTGTGATATTTGCTTTTAGAAAGTATATGTTTGACTATTTCGTATTTTTGATTTTGATTGATTCCAAATAGTTACAATAATTGTTAGACTATTAGCTTGTGACTATCACTATGTGATGAATGATTCAGGGATGGATTGTCAGACAACATGTTTTCCATGTATGAATTAACAATATGTGAGTTCTCACGTGGATGGATGCGAGAAGAGGATGTGTTCAAGTGGTAATGACTCTTTCAATCGTGGATGCGAGAAAGAGATTCTCTTCAGTTGTGCGATGTAGGAAAGAGGTTTTCTTCAGCTATGTGATGCAAACAGAGGTGGTTAGGATACTGATGACTCTTTTGGTCATGTAATACAGGAAAAAGATTCTCGTTGGCTATGTAATGCGGGAAGAAGGTGTTATTGTGACTCGTATTGACTCGGTTATGATGATTAGGTGGTATGGTAGGGTACAGGTAGGTAGACCACTGGTTTGTGATGAATGTATGTGACTGTGTTTCAGTTGTTGACGTGTTACGGTTGTGTTTAATATGTTGTGCGATTTGTGATACAACGTGTAACCATGTTTAAGTTTTTAGTTTAATATTGTGATGAATGTTTGGCATTTATGGGGTATGTTAATTTTGCTTGTGATTGATTCTCAGGTAGCTCACCCCTTATGTTTGTAGTTGTGATTTCCACCTATTATGATCGTTTTTATGGGAGCAAATGATCATGCAGATATTTCGCATGTTGTATAGCACGACGAGAGGATTGAGAGAATTGGGGAACTTATGGTTTTTTGAATAAACTATTTTTATTTGGAGTTTTATTTTGTAATTAAATTGAAATTATGGTTTATTTTTCTTTAATGGTAAGGACTTATTGAATTTAGATATCCCGAGTGATAATATCTTTTAAATTTTTGAATTTTTAGTTGTAACCACGACATCCCAAAACATAGGTTGTTACATCGAGAACATTGAAGATAAGTTTTTATTATTTATTGTTTATTCCCTTTTTTAAAAGGCCTAAAACAATTAACACCATCAAGTATGTGCATTTTTAGCCTCATGGGCTAGAGGGTGACAAATTTAGGCCTAGTTTAGATGTATAAATACTAAATTAATGAGGGTTAGCCTCATAATTAAATGATAAGCTCCCTCAATGGCTACATTTGATCTTTTAACAGTTGCAGATGCAAAACAAAGTTAACAAATGGATGAAGCAATAGAAATAAGGTATGAAGGGAAGGTATTTGAATGAATGATGAAGAAAATCTCTCGATGAAGTGGGTTAGTATGAGTGATGGTGCGAGATTAAGGCCTAGTCGAATTTCTAACTAAGGAAGGTGGTTAGAGGAGATAAAGAACTCTCTCTAGCTGTGAATGAAGCTGAAGTTATCTCAACAGTGGTTCATTACATAAAGCTTCAAAGTGAATACAATAAGGATGGAAAGGTAAATTTATAGAATGATCCAAGCCTTACCACGATGCCTAACCACTAGCCTGATCACCAGGCACACAAATACACATGGAAAATGAGCTACATGTGAAGGAGTGTACTTCAGCCACTAGCACAGAGCACTATAGGGTCTGCATTGGGCGCCTCTTCATTGGGCAAATCCAAGTGTGTGTTGAGCCAGTCTATGTATTTCCAAGTGAATAAATCCTTCACTTAATTTAAATTTTTAAACATAGTAATTAAGTGAGTCTGTGAGTCAACCCGTTTAACCCACCAACCCGTGGTAGGCCGAGCCGGGTTCAAATATTTTTTAGCTCGCTAATAAATGAGTTGAGCTAGGTTGGCTCACTAAGTGGCCAACCCGTGGTGGGTCGAGTCGGGTTGAGCTGGGTGGCCCATTTTGACAGCACTAATTGTGATACATAGTCTAGTTGAGCTTTACTCACTCCTAGTTTCGTAGACAATTCCAGTATCATTGTCATACATCATCTAATTGAGTTTCACCTGCTCCTGATTGTGAAGTATTTTTCACCACTCTTGGTATCCCTAATCAACAAATAACCTCCATTTACCCTAGACCAGTTGAGTATTTGCATCACTCCTGGTTTCCCAGTCAACAAGTAATTGTTAATTACCTTTGACTGGTTGAGTATTCGCACCAATCCTGGTCTTTAGTCAACGAATAACCTTCTGTTACCCTAGACTGGTTAAGTATTCGCACCACTTCTGATCTCCACAGTCAACGAATAACCATTTGTTACCCCAGACTTGAAGGAGTATTTGCATCACTCTTGGTACTAAGCAACCTTGCCTAGATTTCCTTAACTCTCCAAAGTCCAATTGTAAGTTGATTTTCTCCAGAATTGCAATCAATGATTGCTTACAACTCATTTAAACTATACTCTTGTAGAGAGGATTTAATTACAATACAAAGCAATCTAAACAAACGTAGGTGTTTCTCTCTTTACTCTTTTCTCCCATATTACAAAAGTAAGCAAATAATACAATGAAGTTCAAGAGTGTTGCTTAACGTTTTCTCTTTTCTTTTTCACTCTTCTCTTCGCTCACAAGATGAATGGATATGACAATGAGGCTTGAGAGAATCTTCCTTTTCTTGAATTCTTCTCTTCTACTGTTTCCTTGGTAAGAGGAGTTTTGTTTTTAGTAGCTTCAAGAGATTTCCTTACTCAACATATGATGGTATATTTTCTTGTTTAGCTTATCTTCATCATCATTTATTTCTTCTTCTTCTTGTCTTCTATTTATACACCTTGACAATATAGTCGTTTTAACGAAGCTTTTCTCGAGTTTTGACAATATGACCATTTTACAAAGCTTGTCTTGAGATTTGTTCTTTTTTGGCTATTGATGTGGATGTCTGTCATAGGATGGAGTCTTTTGTCAGGAAGGCGTGATTTTCAAAGCTTTGATCAAAAGCATATTTGACTTCTCATTTAGCACAACTTTTGATAACCTGATAAGTTCTTCTTTTATCTTCAACGTTCATTTTGATACTTCCAAGAAGAGGTAACTAATCGTTTGCAGTAATTGTCCTACACAAGATAAAACAGAAGTTTGTATAACAAGTATGTCATATTTCCTGTTTGTTTTGGTGTTTCAAAAACTTTAGTCGTTGGTACAAGATTCTAAGTTTTTCATTGTTTTGTTTGTGTGTTTGACTGATATTGTTTAGTCTATAAGATACTTCTTCCTAATTGGTGTTTTACCTATTATCTTTATGTTTTATTTAGGTGTAGGTATTGTGTCACGATTTCCTAAGATATAAACATTCCATTAATGTTTTTCTTGTTACTGACATCTACTACTGATTGTGTAAACTACTCGTTAGGTATCACTTTTGTTGTTTTTTAATGTTGAGCATTTAATGTCATTTAATTATTGGTTAGAACAACAAAATGTTTTTTTTATCTCCTACCGTTGAGGTAACGTTTGACAATCAATTTTTTCTTCTACGAATACTAAGCATTGATTAAAGACTCCATCGTCTGACAAAGTAATGTTTTAGCTCATGATATCATTTAGACAGAGTAAACATTTCTTTTTGCCTTTATGGACAGACAACGTTTAACTTTGTTTGTGTTTTCTCTGGTGTCTTAAGTTTTAGTCTTTTAATGTGTTTTGTCAATGACATCGTATTGACATAGTTTTGTTTTCTCGAGAGCTAAATTGAATACCCTTTAGGTATGATAAGCTTTATTCTTTTAGCTTCAACTCTCTTAGACACTTTTGACTTGATAATCATTTAGCATTGCATCTGGGTGTTTTGACTTGGTTATTTTTCTATTTCCTAAGATCCTAAGTGTTTACTTTAGCTGGTCTAATCCTATTTCTCCTATGTTGTATCCAGTTAGTGTTTTAGTTTTCTGCCTATCCTATTCTTCCTAATGTGATAGCCTAGTTTGATTTTTTCATGATTGTTTGGTGTGTTAGACTCCTTTAAGAGAATGTTTCTTAGCGTTTTCCCAAGTTTAGGGTTTTTTTTCTATTATTCAATGAGATTTTCTAATTTGTGGTTATCATTTATTTTTAACTTAAGATTTTCTATCTTAAATTTTAGTGTTCCAGGGTTCTTAGAGTTTTCTTTCCTATGAGTTTTCCTACTCTTCTATAGAACTTTTTCGTTGCCTTTTCTAACTTAAGGTTTTCTATCCTATGAGTTCTTCTGTGTGGTTTTCTATCCTATTTGGAGTTTTCTATCCTATGAGTTTTTCTCTTCTTCTATGAAACTTCTTTGTTTTATGTTGTTTCGTTAAACTTCAAAACTAGGGTTCTTATAGATAAGCTTGTTTTACCCAAGGTTCCTATAGACGAGCTCGTCTTATCCTAACAAGATCCCCTCCAACAAGCAGTCGTGATTCTTGAGAAATAGATTGGGTTCATGACAACGAACGTGCTCGGCTATGGGCAGAAATGGATCACGACTGTGATCAATGGAGGGCTCTCGAGAGAAAGCCCACTCAAATGCGATTGAAAGTTAATGAACTCAATTTAAAAAAGAGGGGACCTCTTATTAAGTTTAAGTGAAAAAAATAATAGATATTGACTTTTTTTTATCTCCCATTGCTAATGTAAGGAAATGAGACGACTCTTTCTTGAACTATATAATAAAAATATCACACTAATTAAAAACTCATTTCGAAACTTAGATATATAAAGTTAAAGGAAGGAGGTAGGTGATTGCATTTATTATGAATTTAAGATTCTATTGTGATAACCGATCGAGCACATATAACTGACTTGAGCATCGGAGTATCTTTGACAAGTACCCACCCGCTTGATTTATAGTTCGAAAATAGAACTGAGGATAACTTTGTAATAGAAACTGAAAACAATATTATAGGATAAATGTGAAGAAATGTTAATTGTAACTCTAGACCCTACATCCGAAACAACAAGACTCATAATAATAGTAATAATAACAATTATAATATTGGTAAGAATTTGTGTATATTTATTAATATGTATATATCATATTTTATTATTTTAAAAATGATTGTATTATTATATTATATATGAACCTTATAGCATACATATATGATCTATACGTTATGTAGACATTTTTAGAAATGATAAATGTAGATAAATATAAATATATATATATATATATATATATATATATATATATATATATATATATAACAAACTAACATTTTTTTTTTGAGACATTTCTCAGAATCACGATTATCTATCCCAAAACGAACTTCTCAAGTGTTTGTGATGGTGAGTTGGTAAAAATGTGAGAATGAGTTACTTGAGTAGACAGAGACCTTTTCGTAGACAACAATTTAACAAGACCTCTCATTTGTGTCTAGGAAAGGTAACCGACACCACCTTGGATTGATTGTGACAAATGTCTTCTTTGCATTTCTTTACATTTTTCACATCTTTCTCAGATCGAAGTTTGTTTTGAGAACGACGTTTTGAAGTAAAAATAGCTAAGACTTTGTCACTAAAAATGTATTTGAATGTTAAATTTTATACCTTTTGTAAGCTTTTAAATATATTAAATTCTCAATTGTTTTCTTCGTATTTATATCTATTAAGCTTTTGTACGATCTCAATTTTATATTACTTATAAATTTTTATTACGAATTGTATATTCCAAAATATTTATCGATAGTTGGATCTTAAACTCTAATTAAAACACAGAAAAAAACATACTTTATCATTTTCTATAAATCTTAATACAGTATCATTATTTATTAATTTTAGCAGCGGTATAATTGGAAGAAATTCTCTTTAAACATTTGTGATTCCCATTCTTTGTATTTCTTATTTTTATTATGTTGTATTATTGTTCATTCTCTCTCTTGACCACCACCTAACCAAGATGACACAAAAATCAGTCCAACGGTACATCACCACCAAAAAATAGCACTTAAGTCCTTCCAAGAAACACCATTCGGCTTTTCCACATTTTACTACCAAAAACTCGCTCATAATTCATATGAAGCATACCATCAGATTATATTGGGCTCGAAGGGAGCTATGGGAGACATTTAGACATTAACTCCAATTTTGGACACTTCTTTAACAACCTTTACTTTCACATACTGAATGTTAAAAAATCTAATTGCAAGTATAATCACAAATTCTCAAAGGTGTAGAGTAGAGGTTCCTGATCTACATTTTATGATAATCACAACCTTCAACTTTATCAAATTAGGTTTAGAGTTGACAAGTATTATGTAGTTAGAAATAATACTTCATTTGCAACAATAACACCCACATGAACCTTTGCTAATCAAATATGCCTCAAATATGTTATTTTACAAATTTACGAGGACAAATGTGTTTGGGTGTGAGTTATCATAAAATTGTTAAACTCTCCACCCTTTCTAGTGAATCCATGTACAAATTCCTGAATGCTACATCCATTTTACACACATCACATGCTTCAACAACTGTGTTGCCTAAAATTAGTCCAAAACGTATAATTGTAAATACAAAACAATTGATCTGGTATCATCCTATCTTCCTGACATTAGATTCACAAGATTTTGATTTTCATAGAAGGAACCAACATCCCACTCGTCTGTAGTTGAAGAAAGTGTCATCAGCGCAACCACAATAGATCTCATACTTGGACGGAGTTGAGGATTGTCTTGTGTACAGGCTTTGGCTAGTTGTGCCATCTGCAACCCCAAATAATGACCATATATTTGTTGATCCATGTTGAAATCACAAAAAACAAACGTTCAAAGGGTTTACTATTAACAAATTTCTTACCTTGCGGACAGAGTCAACTGGGTAGTTATCCCCAAGCCTTGGATCAACTAGTTTGCAGAGATCTTCAGTGTTATCCGGCTGACCAAGAACCCCCTCAAACTGCATTGCATAATAAAATTAAGAAAGTCACTTTCATAATTTAGATTGATGAAGAAGCATGATGATGATTTTCTTAATATTTGCAATGACTACAATAATAAAAAATATTTGGAGAAATCAACACTGACCAGAGCTACTAGGCCCTTTGAGTCGGTAACGGAGTCGTTTGTCTTGACAATTGCTTCCTTAGCCGAAATGAGTTCATAAAGAACAACTCCAAAAGCATACACGTCTACTTTGGGAGAAACATCCCCATATTGAGCATACCTTCAGACAAAGCCATGGCAATCAAAGGGTTGTGAGAAAACAAAGGGTTGAGATAGTGAAGGCTTGTAAATTAACATGTATTAAGGGGCATTATTCTTATGTAATCGCTAAATGTTTGAAGGGTCATTGACATTATGACCACTTAGGGTGTTATATGAAGAGCTATGAGGCACCGATAGTGTAATGGATACGACACGTATCTGATACACCGATAAGTTTATTTTAAAAATAATAAGATACATGATATATGCATATTGAAAAATGTAAAAAAATTCTTAAAAACATGAGAAATATATGATTGTTATTGTGTGAGTGCAAATTAAAATCATCTTTAACAAACGTTGTCAAAATAAAAGATTATAAATTATTGTCATCATAAAAGTACTACTGTTTTATAGATTAGATACTTCACTGATAAATATCCATAAAGTATCCTAATGTACCGGACACGAATACGTGACCCTGATAAATATCCATAAAGTATACTAATGTATCGGACACGAATACGTGACCCGAAGTATCGGTGCATCATAGGTGAAGAGTCATGTAATAGCTAAGGAGTTCAACTGCATGAACATTTGTCACAAAATTAGCCACAAGAAATCATGTTCTCCTATATTGGAAATGCAAATAAAATAGTTGCCAATTGCAATGGTAGTATTCAATCTATGTTTGAAAAAAAACTGGCATATGAACTTGGAAAGTTAATTTTCAATATGAACACCAACACTCTAATGTTAAAAGGAATATTAGTTATCATACTCCGGTGGCATGTATCCAAATGTTCCAACAAGACGACCCGTGGGAAGTGATGAACTTCCAACTTCTGTAAGTTTGGTTAATCCAAAATCAGCAACCTGCATATATGAGCATTGTATGAGCTCCCATTGCGATCCAAATAATAAAAGTAGATAAGATCTCAAAACATTCAACCTTGCCCCGGAAGTTTTTGTCTATTAATATATTTGCTGACTTTATGTCACGATGAATATATACAGGCACTGTGTGCTCGTGAATATATTCAAGACCTCTGGCAGAATCCAGAGCAATCTGAACACGAGTAGCCCATGGCAGTGGTTCTCTACTACCTAGGTAATTAAACACATCATAGTAATTAAACACACCAATATCAATTAACTGTCAACACGGAACAATTTCAACCCATCATGGGTAAACAAAAACTAAACTAAGGGTTATACAACCTGAACCACGCAGATGTTGACTTAGGTTTCCATTTTCAATGTATTCATAGACAAGAAAAAGAGATCCCTCGATGCTATACCCAATCAGCCGCACCTGCATAGTGATTAAGAGTTTAAGCCATTCCCTAAAGCAGATGTAAGAATTTATGTATAATAAAGTATGCCGAGTGTCTGTGTATAGTACAAACAGAAAACATAAATGTAATAGAAATTCTTTCAGGAAATATATGTTTAGCTTAATAACATTTGATCCCTATATCTTCACCAATTTCATTTTAGTCTATATACCTAAGAAGTTATCTCTCAGCACACTATAAAAGCAATTTTTTTATGATTTAGTCCTTATGCCTTCATTTTGTGATGGTTTCAAACAGCTAGAAAATTGAAACATAAACATAAAAAACTGCTTATAAAGGAACTAAAACGTAGAATTAGATATAAGGACCAAAATCAAAAGTAGGAACTGGTATAGGACCACATGATTTATCAAGCCGAAACTCCTTTGTCAACAAAGATAACTGTTTAGCCTTGTATATTGGTTTCATCATCTTATGTGTACAAACTCTAATTGAAATTTTAGATTTTGAGCCCAATTCACTCACACCATATAAACAAAACATAGATTCACCCTTTTGTTTTCTTGTTGTGATGTTCTTCAAGGGAAAAGAGGAAGACAGATGGAGATGGATCGATGGCTTATTTATGTGATAAATCATAGCAATATCCTTAAATGACATGTTAGTTAGTTTTAATAATTCGATAGCATTTCAGAAAGTAAGAGATGACAGGTCATGAATAAGAATAGTAAGAAAAGGACTGAAGAATCTTTGGTTTGAGAATGGATTTTGGGAAGTAAAGTCCAGGTCTGTTTAATGGAAGGACGAGAGGTGATTCATTTATACTGTACATTTACAGTCATTTAGATACTTGTTAGACGGTATTCTATTTGAAATAAAGATTGGCCCTTGTTGGGAATGTTATCGGCAACATCGGTGCACCAAATTGAATTCATAACTAAAATTGCATATAACATAATAAAGAGACTGTCACGAATAGAATACTTGCAAGATCAGAGGAAAGTTTGAAAAGAAAGGAAAGGAAAAAGGAAAAAGGAAAAAGTCAAAAAGTAGAGACAAGATAATCCGGATTCCAAATAGAACTACTTTAAAAACTTTTACTAAGCACATAAAACTTCCGTATATATTATGCACTAGAGAAACAAATGTTAAGGATAAGAAAAAAAAATGTAAATTGAACAAGCATGGAGGAAATGTTTGAAGATTTGTAGTAATATGGAATTAAAAGTTTCACATATTTTAGGGAAGGGAACCACTGTGGCGATAAATTGGTCAATTTAGGCTTGGTAAATAGAGAACAATTTAAATGGTATTCTGTTATGCCTCCTAGCATTAGTTCAGAATTTCTTTATAATAGGTACCAACTTTCTTTGTATAGGGGTGTTTAGCTTTTGTCTTGTATTTTTTATCATGGATTTGGTCTAGTCCCCTCATGATTCATTATTCTTTATTTTTTCCTTTAAACAATTTTTTCATGTGATGACAAATGATAGATGTGCATTGAGATGTCAGCATAGCTGAGATGTCACAGTGCATAGTGATCCCTAGTATGAGTTTTTGATTTAAAAAAAAATCTAAATCAGTTCCCAAGATGGACAAAATAACTGAGAAACAAAAGATAAGAGAAATTCACTATTTTCAAATTTAATAAATTCCTGATGCTACTCCTATCTCAAGATGACTAAATTCAAACCCAAATTATATGGGCCAAGCTAATGCTATATCCCATCAAAGAAATCACTTACAATCATCTCATAATAACTCTCCACGTGCTGATAAGCAATTCAATTGGAATACAGTAGTAATGCTAAAAATGCTTTAAGTTTTAAAGGACTGGTACCAGGTTTAAATGATGAACACGTGTCAAGACTTTCAATTCAGCAAGAAATTCTTTTGATGCTTGCATATCCATCTTCTTGATTGCAGCTTTCTGCATGGACAAATTTATTGGCTTATATAACAAGTATACTGACTCAAAACAAACAAGAAGAATGGTTCTTAAGAACAAACAGACTCCGTTCCATCATGTATCATTATAAAGCATAATATAAAGAAATATTTGAGCTTTGTTCATCGACTTAAACGCATCATGCTGCAATTCAAAACAAAGGAAAGACATGCTAAATGTTACTTTGTTCATAAACTGAAACGCATAATAATGAAATTCAAAACAAAGGAAATGCATATTAAATATTACGCAATAATTTCAAATTTCAAGCAAGGAAGCATAAAATAATTTAGTGAAACAGAGAAAACAGTAAGATAACTATTGATCAAATAGTTTAGTTGTTCAAGTTTCCTAATAAATTATTATAAACAATTAAGATGTCAATCCTTCCTCACAAGAAAGGATGTCAACAAGAAAACAATGCATCTCAAAATACCAAATATCAAAAGGTGACATTCAATTAAGCTTAAAATTTGGATTTTAGCCTAACTCAATCCCAAAACCAATCTCATAGGTGGCCCAACAAAGGATTCAGGATAGACCATATATTGTAACCTTCAGTCCCAATCTGGCAAGAAAAATATACTGATCTGAATTCTGATCAATCATTAATTATCAAACTTTTCAGTCACTCTTTTCTTTTTATTCAATGTTTCGATGATATTGTATAATAGCTTACCATATTAGATAAAAATGTCACATGGTATCTATAAAGTTAGTCTTCAATCTTCTATTTCAATTTATCTTCATTCTACTGGCAATCAGTTAAGAAACACAAAACACCGATTATATCAATTATGACAAAACCCTAAAAGAAATATCACAGTGAAACTGAAGAAAAGCTTCCAATATTGGCAGTTATAAATGTGATTACTAACCTCTCCCCTCAGCTTCGCATAATAGACTGACCCAAAACCTCCTTGACCAATTTTATTAGCCAAACTGAAGTTATCTGTGGCAGTTGCTAGTTCCTCATATGTGAATTCCACCGATTTGTCCACTTTTATGCCGGTGATGGCAGTAGGACCACCAGGTCGTAAAGTTTCATGCGCACTACTACGGGAAGCTTCATCTGGAAAATAAAGCACCAAGCCATTTATGTCGATATTTTAGAACATACAAGAGCCAGAGGTACTGCATGATGGATACAGTTCCAACAAGAAAAAAGTAGGTTTAGCAGAGATCTTGTTCTGGATGATTGGAACAAGAAAAGAGATTAGGAACAGATGTACTTGGGAGAAAATCAGGGATGAAAAGAATGTAATAGACTCCAAGATGTGGTCCCCCCAGGTTAGGAGAAAAGAGGATCCAATGGTAAAAGTAATTTAAAAGGAAGATAGTCAAAATAAATGTACTTTCTGAAAAAAATTGGAATTTGGAAAACCATAATGGCTTCATTTGATTTATGTAAGGTTGTTGCTGATAGTGTTGTGCGAGTCAAGAGCAAGAGGATCACAGTATCTGTTTTTAAATTTAAAAGAAACCATTTAGAACATTGAAAGCACGCAACTCATTTATATAGATGCACATAAGCTCATTATATATAGAAGAAAAAGTCCACATAAGTTCACACTAGTTTCTACTGACAAAATAAAAAACCCTGATGGAAACCCAATGTTCCAAGCGATGTGGTCAAAAAGTTAAATTTTTCTACAAGGACTTTACTAAAACTGAGATATGTAATCAACAGATAAAGGGAATAGAGTTTATTTCAGTTAGATCGTAATATGCAATAGGACTACAGTAGAACTGGTAATTCAGTTGTACTTTTTCAGCATTGTATTATTCAGTCTATCTAAAGAGTTAGATAGAGGGAGGTGTTGCAAGGAGAATAAGTAGAAAGAGCAATACCCTTCCCATCTTGAGCAAAGAGTGCACTAGAATCTCGTGAAAGTTCCTCCTTCTTTATCTTCTTCCGGAATATTCTGAAATATATAACAACTCCTATTACCAGAAGAACTGCCACAACTCCAACAGCTATTCCAGCAATAGCCCCACCAGCAAGTCCTGCTTAAATAGAAGAAACAATGAGCCAACATACGTCATCATCCTTCTGATTTTAGTACATACTGGTCATATGTTTAGTAAGAATCTCAAATAAAAACATCTCATAACCAATATTTTGAGAAGAAAGTCAAACCTCCTGAACTGCAGAAAAAAAAAAATCAAAAGATAGTCATTGGATATTGTCAATGTATTGGAGATTGAAAAGTAATGCAATCAGGAGTAGATTGTAAACAGAGTATTACCTGGACGGCAAAACCACATAGCTACCATTTTGATCTGTCAAAAAATGAAAAGAAAGAAGTTAGTGCTATATATTGAAATTTAGTTTATTGAAAAATATTCAAAAGATTGATCTATATATATGAAGTTTATTACGCATCCCAAAGCTTGAGTGAATATTAATAACACAATTCGTAGGCAACATCCAGCTGAAATGGTAACTGTTTCAGTAATAGATGCTTCATTCAAGTCATCAGAGAAAATTCGTTGCAGCCCTTTAAATAAAATGTTAGAAGACCTCAAAATTTTATTTCAACTTCCAAGGATAAGCAAAGAATATCAACAGCATGGCATGCGCCTAAACCCTAGCTGTTGGAAAGTTAAAGCAACACCAAGTCAAAGGAACACCGGGTGAAAACTAAGTTACTGTTGGAAAGTCACCTTTTCTTGCCACTCCAAGCCCACTCAGTTGTGGCTTCTTTTAGGGTTGCCTTAATTGGAACCTCAAGGGTAGTGATTTTTTTTTTCTCTGTCTTCTAAAAGAAATGACTTGTGTTTTGTTTCATAACTTGGGCAGTTTTCATCTAAAAAGTTGAGTTTGAGGAATGCAGTTAAGCCCTAAATGTCAATTTATAAAATGATACTAGAGTTTATCCTAAATCCATTTTTGGATCCACTAGCATTTTCCACGCTTTAGCTAGAAGTCCTGAGTGTGAGGGGGAAGGGTCAAAAAGTTGTCTAAATTGTAATAACGCTTTGATGGCATACCCATTAACCTTAGTCAAACATCTATAAGAAGAGTTGAAGTCATTTATGAAGATTGTCTAAACTCTACCTTTTGGATCACCTTTGAAGCCATCATGGAGCATAGCTTGGAGTAGTATACGTTTAATTTAGGCCATGTATTTCACCCAAGTAATGTAGGTTTGTTTAAGGCTTATATTAAGGCCTCGTTAGTGTAGGATTTTTCATTAAGCTAGACATCCAAACCATGTATTTCACCCAAGTAATGTAGGTTTGTTTAAGGCTTATATTAAGGCCTCATTAGTGTAGGATTTTTCATTAAGCTAGACATCCAAACCATGTGGAAAGTATGTGCCTTGGGTCATGCTTCCAATGGAGAGGATCTAGCTTGAGTAGTGGCCACATGACACTCTAGAAATTGAGAGGATTTTGCTTTATGAGTGACCACATGTCCTCCCCTCATTGGAGAGGATTTTTTGTCCACTCCTTAAAAAGCCTCATTTTTGGCCAATGAGTGCAAATGTGGGAGATCATGTTTTTAGGGTTTTTAGGAGACACCATTGCCTATATCTATGTGTCTTCTCTCTTGTAATCATCTTTGATGTTGAGTAATGTTATGCTGTCTCTTTTTGGCCATATCCTCATCTTAGATCAAGACTAGAGCAACCCATGAGGCCCCTTTAGTCACCTTCCTCGTAGAGTTGGCCTAACCTCTCTTAGAGTCTTCAAACACCACACCGCCACCATTTAACCACCATATGGCCATGAGCTTCTAGTCTCACAAACACCATAGCTTCCGCATTTCCAACCCCTATTCTTGATGATCCACCACATTTCCGCACCATATATCTTCAAGGCACCATCTCCATTGCATCCTTCTAGCTTTGGCCCAACCTAGCATAGGAGATTGTCATCATTTGGTATCAAGAACTTTGTTTCTACAAGAGCTAAGTCTTTTGGTCTTTATCTATCCTTTATTGTTCTGTGTTGTTGATGTTATTTCCTTACTTGTCTGGTTGTGTTTTTTCATCTGGCAGTAAAATGTGGCGATTTTGAAAGTTAAATTGCATGTAGCTCAAAGGTCCAAAAAATACGTATTTATAGTCAAATTAAAGCCCTTTGAGTCTAGTTTCCAACAAAAAAAAAGCATTTCATTTAAAGTTCTATGAAGAAAGTTAAGAGTAAATAATCAACAAAGGTCAGAACTGTCAGAATGTTGTCATCAGCGTTTTTTCAGGTTCAGTTTTGGTAGTTTGGCTATTTTTTTTGCCTTTTAAATGCTCCTAAATGTGTTGAATATCATGTTCTTAGTGTTTGTTGAGTCTTCATTCATCTTTTGGTTTGGTCATTTTGATTTTTAATCCATCCAAGTTATCTAGAGTCTTGTCCTTTATATGTCATTACTTCTTAGTTGAGCTTTGAAAAATCACAAAAATATGTGTTCAAGTGTGTTTTCTGAAAACGGAACCATATTTGTGCCTTTGAGTGTTTTTATTTTACATATTTGAATTCATACTTGTTGTTAGATCATGAACAAGTTTATAGAGTTAGGTTTCCATTATGACATTTTTTGTATTTCATGCTATATTTGATTCTAGTTGGTTTTCTTCCTTTTGGTGCTATAAGTTTGTGTGCTCTTCAAAACCATTACTGCATTTCAGATTTGAGGTGTGTTTTGGTGTCTGTGTGCTGAAAATTTCAAAGAAAAGAGACAAAAGGTACAAAAGAAAAAGTAGACAAAAAGTACAAAAAGCAAAAGCAAAAGGTAAAGGCAAAAAGCATATGCATGTACCATTTCCACCAACTTTGTTAGCACTTTTATGTAACTTTGTTAGCACTTTTATGTTGATGGTGACTGTTGTTTTAAACATTTGGAGCTACTGTTTTTATAGCCATGTCACTTGTAATTGGTGTTAAAAGTGTGGCCATAGGTCACCATTTGCACAAAATTTGCTGAAGACAAAAACACAATAATCTTGTCTAGTAATTTTTGGTTATGTGTATCTAATCTAGAGCTTTTATTTAGGACTTTCTTTTGTTGTGCCAACCTTCTTTCTTTACCATTTATTTTCTTGATTGTCTCTTTGTTATTCATGGCTTTGTCTATATCAAATCCCTTTTGAATAGCCTTTGTCATTTTAGACCTTTTTATTGCTTTCTCCTTGGACTCTTTTGGCTTTTGCGGGGTTATTTCTCTTTGTGTGGTGTAAATGTGTCGTTGTGGTGAGCCAACACTTGGAGGTAGCATCCTAGGTGATGGAGGCCTTGTGGTAAGCTTGAGGTCTTGGCTTGAAGACAAGAAGACAAGAGAGTAAACACTTGGTGAGAAGAGTGATTTGTGTGTATTTCTTTTTTAGTTGTAAAAATGTATTTGCTTTCTCTTGGACTTGTAATATTCGACCTTGTTAGAGGTGTGTCCTAACAAGAACATTGGACTTTGATTAATTAGCATTTTGTAGTGGGTAAGTGTGAGGGAACCAAAGTTTCTTCTAACTTCACCATTAGGCCAAATAGATTAGCTTTAATTGTTTTCCTTAGTTGTGGTAGCTTAGTGTGTGTCTACTTGTATTTCAAGTCTAAGTCTCTTTGAGAAATAGGGTACAAGAGGGCTTAAAGTTAACTTTGGCTAGAAAGACTTGGTACTTAAGTAATCCTTAGTAATTCACCTCTCTTTCCTAGAAGTGAGCTTAAGATCCTTTTGTCTCCTAAAGTATCTTAAGGAATTTTATTTGAAATACTATGTTTGTTTTCATAAACCATTTTCAAAAATCTTAAAAATGTCTAGGATTATATGTGAAAATTGTTTTCAAAATTCTTTTGAAACTTGAGTTTTTATAGTAGCTTGCATTTAATAATGGGGAGGATGAGCTACATTATAAAGTTAAGGGTGACCTTCCATTTTTTGGTAAGAATACTAGTGCATTATCATACCTAGCATGGGAAAAAATAGTAGAAGAGCTTCATCCATTCTTGGTTAGGCATGGTAAATATCATATACTTAGTTTATGCATCTCTAGGCTTGTAAGACGTTCAAGTGAATGGTGGAAAGAAAGACAATCTAAGGTTGAGAGAAGTAGAAAATCTCCAATTAAAGATTAGTGTGACTTGAGAGTATGAGAAGAAAATTTGTTCCTTCTTCCATTGTAATAAACCAAGAGCAAACATGTGAAATGAAAGAACTCATTAAAAGAGGAAACACTTTTCTAAAAAATGTAGAAGGGTTCTTTGAAAGAGAAGAGATGAGTTTGAAAAAAAAGTGAGAAAGCTCTTTAGTGACAAGAGAAAAAGAAAGATTCAAAGAAGAAGAGATGAACAAATGGGAGAGATAGAAAAGAAAGAAAGAGTTGAAAGAAAATAGTATCTTGTTACCTTAGAAGAAGGGCTTAGAATTCTTAATGAAAAACAAGAAAAAGTCTAAGAGGCTTTTAGGAAGATTAAGAGAAAAAGAGAGGAATACAAGAGAAGGAAGAAAGAACAAAGAGAGAAAGAGGAGCGAGTGAGAACAGAGAAAAAGGAGGTGGAAAGAAGAAGAGAGTACAAAGAGAAAAAGATAAAAGAAATGAATGAGAAAGAAAAGAGAGAAAAAGAAGAGATTGAGAGAAGAGAAGAAGAGGCAGAGTTACTAAAGCCCCCTACCACTTCCGCAATTATGGTTGAGACTAAGATCATGAAGGGAGTTTTCCAGTCCTTGAACTTTTCTCAATACATACAACCATCTTTCATAACTCCAACTTTTCACCTCCCACAATTTTTAATTCCTCAAATTTTTCCAAATCAAACATTAGGTTAATGTTACCTTCTAGGATACAATTAACTCAAAGTAAACACACACAATTTTGTAGAGTAGACCTTCAAAGTTTTCAAGTAAATTCTTTTGAAATTAACATAAGGTCTTCTTCAAATCTTTCATCTAGATACATGTTGTTTGTGGCATATAAGATTGTTGGATTTGTGTTTGATGACACTTGCATATAGATCTTTGATCCCGTTGGAAAGATACACAAATTAACCAATAATAAGAAAAGGGTTTTTGTCATAAACAAATATGAAAATTTAAGGACAAATCCTTTTCAAAAGGAGGGTATGATGGCATATCCCTAAAAGTTGACTCTTGTGTTGTAATGGATAGTCTTTCAAACACATACATCCAACACAAGACAAATAAAAGCTTTAAAGATCTCCTACTCTCCAAGACCTTGATCATTCATTTGATTTAAGATGTATCATTCTTGGGAGCTATATTCTTCATTTACTCATTATCATAAAACTTGTTATAACTTGTGTTATAAGATGGGTATTTGACCTCGACGGAAAAGAGACATAATGACTCCAAAAAAGATGAGGAAGTTTTTCTTAGCCCAAGTTGAAGATTTGAGGGTGTTAAGGAGTGAAAGCCTAACTCAACCCCACAAAACCGGCTTTTAAGGTGAGGTTTGCACCCACTTATATATTCTAAATTGGCCTTATCTCTAGTCGATGTGGAACTTCCAACACACCCCCTTCACGCCGAGGTATATACATCTCGAGCATGAGACTAGACATTAATGGATGGTCCGATAGCGGCAAGGATAGGCTTTAACCTGGCTCCGATACCATGTTAAGAAGCGGACTTTAAGCCTAACTCAACCCCACAAAATTGGCTTTTAAGGTGAGGTTTGCACCCAGTTATATACTCTAAATTGACCTTATCTCTAGTCGATGTGGGACTTCCAACAGAGGGCAAATCTTTTTCAAGAGGGAGGGGATGATGGCATACGCCTTAGCCACGGTCAAACATCTATAAGAAGAGTTGAAGTCATCTATGAAGATGGTCTAAACTCTACCTTTTCGACCACCTTTGGAGCCATCATGGAGCATAGCTTGGAGTAGTATAGGTTTAATTTAGCCATGTATTTTGGCCAAATAGTGTAGGTTTGTTTAAAGCTTGTATTAAAGCCTCATTAGTGTAGGATTTTTCCTTAAGCTAGACATCCAAACCATGTGGAAAGTATGTGTCATACTTCCATTGGAGAGGATGTAGCTTTAGTAGTGAACATATGGAGATGGTTTTGCTTTATGAGTGGCCACATGTCCTCCCCTCACTAGAGAGGATTTGTGGACACTTGTTCACTCCTTAGAAGGCCTCATTTTTTGCCAATGAGTGCAAAGGTGAGAGATCATGCTTTTAGGGTTTTTAGAGACACCCTTGCCTATATATAGAGGTGTCTCCTCTCTTGTAATCATCTTTGATGTTGAGTAATACTATGCTGCCCATTTTTTGTCATACTATTCATCTTAGATCAATACTAGAGCAACCCATGAAGTCCCTCTAGTCATCTTCCTCTTAGAGTTGACCTAACGTCTCTTAGAGCCTTCAAACACCACACCACCACCATATGGCCGTGAGCTTCTAGTGTCACAAACACCATAGCTTTCGCATTTCCAGCCTTTATCCTTGAGAGTCCGCCACATTTCCGCATCGTATATCTTCAACGGACAATCTCCATTGCATCCTTCTAGCTTTAGCCTAACCTAGCCTAGGAGATTGTCATCACCCTTTTAGGGGTTGCCTTAATTGCATTCTCAAGGATGGTGGTTTATTCCTACATCAATTAGAGTATGGTTTGAAAAAGTATTATAAAACTTGGGTAGCCTTCAACTTCAAAACCGATTTGTAGGGTTGAATTACACCCTATAAAACAAATTTCTAAGAGTTACAACACTACTTTGACCAACACGGATAACTGATGCAATACGAAGCAAGGTTTTATATGCCTATCCCCAACAGTAGTGCAGCTGCAACATCAATCGCATCAGCTATTCCAGCTGCATTAATTGTCCAATTTGAACGATTTCAGTTCTGCAACTACAATTAAAAACCTTTCCAAGTACAGAGAACCCATAATTCACATGAGAACACCAAAACAAACCAGAAATAAGTACCTTTTGCCAGTGATAGAAACCAAGTCACCAAACAACGCCCACATCCGAATTAGCATACAAAAAAACCCACCATTACAGTAAACTCAATCTTGAATACAGTATCCAAACTAAGCACAAACACACACAAGCTAAACATTCCAAACCCTCAAAGAACCAAAGTCACCACTTCCCAACACATACACAACAAATTCAATAACCAAATGCAGAACCCCACCAAAATCTACAAATATTGCCAATATCAACGATCAAAACAATATCAGATTAAAGGCAATATAATAAAGTGTCCAAACTAACACACAAACATCAAAACCCGTCTAGTTTCAAAACCAATGAAAACGTTTTAAAATACATCCTAGTGCCACAACATCAATGTTTTAGGGGTCTCTACAGCCAGATTTGCAACCACATTAGCTCCATTTATCCACAAATTTCCCATCCGTAGACCAACTTTAAAAGACTGTCTTATTTCTAACCACTTCCCCACAAAATTAAAAGCAACTGCTCTTTATCCGAATCGCTTAGATCGTGGACTCTGGGTAATTAGGGGAGGTATATGATCTGAACTTAAACAACGGAATCTAAATAAGAGGAGGGGTAGCATATTGAAACGACAACAGTTTCCATAAATAATCTTGAATGATCATAAGTAAGGTGACTCACTGTGAAAGTTCTAACATGGAGCCCACTAGCCTCTTCGGACTACAACTAGCATTTTTAGTGTAAACTAAATAAGGTATTTCTTTAAACCATAAGTGAACATCTACCTATTTCCAACATCTCTGGGAAAACTTGGTTGGTCACTTTCGTAGAATCTCCCTCCAACCACTCACAACGTTCGAAACCAAGCTTGCACTCGGAACACATGTTGGTACTTTGCTTATGTTGAAGTAAGAAACAGAATACACAAAAATCTTCCACTTCAAGAAAAGAAGAACAAACAAAATACACGGACCTTTTCCCGGAATATAAACGAGTCCACTCCCCTGGTTGAAATTGACGTCAGGGTTGTACCTCTGCAGCAACCCCGAGTCAAGGCTCACATCAGAAGCCACCGAGCCGAGAGTCTCCCCGGTTCTGAGAGGGTACGTGACGAACAGCCCATAATCGGCAACATCGGTGTTCCCACAAGAGCAATTCACCGTGACGTTGAGAGTGCCCGTGTCGGGAATGTTATCCGGTTCATAGCTGTTGAACCTCCTGAGCCAGGTAACATCGGTAAGGTTAGAGAAGACGGTCCTGGCGACTTGCTCGTAGGTGTCCTGCGTTTGAACATCGTAGTGGAAGGTGTGACCGAGAAACTGGCCGTCGATGCAGTCGCAAGGGAAGGGGACGTTGACCCTTATGAAGGCCTGGACGCTGTCCTTGTTGGGGATGGTGTCCTTGTTGTAGAGGACTATGTCGTCGGGAGTGGTGAGAAGAGATGAGGACATGACCTCGGAGATGTAGGTGAGGTTGGAGCCCGACCACATGTAGTAGGAGCCCAGCGCCAGAGAGCAACCCTTCTTGCACGCCGATTCTGCTGCCAACACGAGAGAAAACAGCACAAGGGGAAGCAGAAGAACCCCCAATCTGGGTTCCATCGGAAACAAAGAAAGAAGAAAACAGAGAATGGGGAAGAGGCTGTTGTTGAGTTGACCAGGTGAATGGTGATGTGGTGGAGAAAGAGGAGAAAGAGAAAAAGAAAAGGAAGAAAAAGAAGGAAAGAAGAAGATGATTTGTGTTTGAACAATGACTGATAACTTAATATATTGATTGAATATTGATTAACAGCAGACAGCCGTGGTGTTTGTTCTAGACTTATGGAAAGACTACCCAAAACACGACCAGACAAACGGTTAACAGGAATCTTCCGCGGGTACTAATAATAATCACAATGACATTCTCGTAAACAAAACAAGCTTATTTAACAAACTCATTCGTAATAATATATAAATAAATTTTTTTTTTCAGAATTTTGACAAAATTAAAATTTGATTCATTCAAAAATTTTATATATTTTTATTCAATAATAGATAACATAGTATTTTTAATCTAATTATCTTAATTTCTTTTACATGTCAAATTTTATGTATTTTCAAATTAATATTTAAGTTATTTATATAGTTTAATATATTTTTATTCAATATCGGTTAAAATACATCCAATTTATATATATATTTTAAGCTATCATTTGAATTTGTAACATTCCAAATAAAAATAAAAATTTTACACTTAACAAGAGAATAAAGAGCATTGTACTTTTTATTTTATGCCTTAACTCTATTGTTCACCGACACCTTTTTAAGATCAAATAGTTTATAAAACTTATATGTTTAAACGCTCTTATATTTTGAAGTTTAATCAAATAATATTAAACGAGATAAGAATTATAACTAGAAGAATAGTATAGGTAGAAACATAAGTGTTAGGCTCAAAATCCTAATCATCTAGTAACATAGAAAAACCTTAGGAAAACACTTAGATACATATGAAACATAAAATAACTAAGTTAAAACTTCCATTTGCAATGCTAAAAGACTCCCAAGTCAAAGCATTTATGAGAGTAATGCTAAATGTGTAAGCTATATTGTACCCAATGGTAATCAATTGAACTCTTAAGAAGTAAAAAGGTGTTGAGACAATGCCTTTAGATAAACCCTTTAAAAGCCTTAAATAAATATCTGAAAACATGTAGACAACAAAACTTGCTAAACGCTCTTACTTTAAAAAGGAAATATCCCAAAAAGCGTTTACAACAAACTAGACGATACCATGAGTTAAACCCCTCACTTCGTCCAACGATGAAGTTCTTATTCAATGCTTGGTATCTTAGATAAAAGCTTAAATGATAAACGCTACCTCAAAAGTAGAAAATGTAAAAAAACAATTTGTTGTTATGAACAAGCATTAAATATCATTAAATATTCAATGTTCAAAAACAATAAAAGTGATAAGAGTTAAGACATATTTGTTGCATGCACAATATACTCTATTCTATGCAGATAACCTACTACACGCATCCACCTGCTCTATTTGAAATATATCAGAAGTAGACGTTAGAGACAAAGAAGACATTCACGAATGTTCTCTCCATTAGAAGTCATATTCATTGTGATTATATATGTGATTATATTTGTGATATGCATATTCACTGTTTGAGAATGACTATTTGAATATCTTGTTTTTGATGATGTACATGATGATGAACATTGTATAATGGAAATTTTTGTTGATAGACATTAAGGACCTATTCTATTGTTATCTTGCACAAAATGGCATAACAAATGTTTGATATTATTGATGTGTGTGCTTGATACATGTATTCATTATTGGAAAAAGGTTTACATGTTTAAACAGATTGAAAATGTATTTCTGGTATGATTTAATCTATTAAGAAATCCATGTAATCTGTTAAATTGTCTCAGATTTCTAGTATGCTTTATTGGAGGCAAACTTTTCTAACATAATCCGGTATACTACAACTTAAGTAAGAAAGTTAGCCAATACATGTTTTCAAAAGAGTGAAAATCTGATTTAAAAGAAGTCTGAAATTGAATTTTTGCTTAAGTGTTGGACATAACCGATTACATGAGTTGTATAATCGGTTAAGTCATTTTGAAATGATGAATTCAATTTCTTTCAAGTCAATACTGTTATAATGGTCATATTGCATTTATTTTTGGCTGTTAAGAAGTGTTTAATCGACTGCATGCACCATATAATTGGTTAAAATTCAAATTTTGAAATGCTGTCAAAAATTGCTAAACTAGCAAGAAAAAACGTAGTGGATTACATTAATAACATAATCGATTAAAATTCGTCAGGATTTTGAAAAGGCTATAAATAACTGTCTTGCGCGCTGTTTCAAAAAAATTTCTGAATATATAATTTTATAACTAACATTGTGATTAAATTTTGTTAAAGAAAGCATCCAAGAACCATCTTGAAGAATCAAGGATCAACTTTGGGTTTATTCATCAAGATTTTATCAAAAAGTGTGTTTAAAGGTTACTGATCATATCTACTCTAGTGGAGAGTCTACTATGAAGATCATGTTTATCTTTTTCAATCTATAGATTGAGTTCTTGTACTGTTGTGCTAGGGAGAGAGAACTGTGATTGTTTTCATTGAGAGTTGGGATTGCTCTCAAGGTATTCTTAGAGTTGGGATTGCTCTAAGGTGACAGAAAGTGGGTGATCTTTCTGGGTTGCTATAGTTGGTATTGAGTTAAGAAGGAGAGTACATTAAGATGATTGTTCTCTGTATGTCTTGCTTGTAAGAACTGTAACACCCCTTGTAACACCCAAATATTTTAAAGGGTATTACTGATAGTAGAGACTAAATTAATTTAATATCTCATATAAACAATCAAACTTTATTTCAATTACTCCAAAGTACAATACCAAACATACAAACTTTAAACAATATAGTCTTCACCATTGAAATTTCAACTTATAAGTTTTACACAACATAATCTTCCCAATACAAATTTATTCTTTTTACAAAAATTCCTGAAAGTTTTTCCCCGCATCTCTCTCATCTCTAAGCTTTTTCAACCGCATCTGCAACATTATCTAATCACATATAACATGAGTTATATGATCATAGTACAAACAAATAAGGGTAAGCCAACCATATCATAAAATCATTAAACTTGTAATAAAAATATTATAATCATGTATTTTTGCAATTGATAAAATATCATTATTCCGATGTCATTAATTCATCATTATCAAGATCATCTTCCTCATTCCCATAAATCTTACAAGTGTACCATGCTTACTCATGAAGCCTTATGGTCAGACCGCTCTTTGCCTGCTTCCTTAAGCCTCACTTATATACTATGTCTTACTTTCTGAAGCCTTATGGTCAGACCCCTCTCTGCCTGCTTCTATAAACCTCAATGTTACTTTGTTCATACCAAACTCTCATGGTATAACTCGATCATACTACTCCCGGTAGTAACATCATTTCATAAGTAATGAATTTCTCATATCCACCCCAACATTTCATAAAACCAACAATTCATACCCTCTTATCCACCTAACTCAATCATGTTCATTCTTTAATCATGAATTCATAATAACCCGTTTTGGTATCAATAAATTAAACATATTGCCAAATATCATGCTTCATATTATAAACTCATTTTGCCCATAACGAGTATAACTCAACATATTTTCACCAAACAAAGATTATGGATCAACAAAAATATATCAACATATCTTAGGAACCACATAATAAAGTCTGGGCTCAATGTAATAACAAATAAAATATATATGAAGTTTTTACCATGATAACGTTATGCATCTACAATTGACTTATTTTATTTTATTTTCATCCTATTAGAGATCTTTCTTTACCCCAATTGGTCACCGGAGAGGACCCAGATGTCTGAACGCATCAAACTCACCTTCGACGCCAGCACATATGACTAGTCACAACTGACTGGACCAGGCCAGGGCTGCTCTATGATCAGGGATGTGCCAACTCAGGTTTTTAAGGTTCCTCTATCCTACCAACAAAGGGAGGCCCTTAATAATTTACAATTTATTTATTTAATTTATCTACCTTGTTCTCTTATGCTCTAAATCTAAAATACCTAATTTTAATATTTTACTTTCTCTCACAACAACCTCAAACAGTATCTGTATATTTAATACCCATATACAAGTTATTACAGAACCCTTTCTCCAAACCTTCCAACAAGATCAATTTCAGCCAACAAACTCATTCAATAAATTCATCACAATAAACATCCATAATAGAATTCATACAAGATAATTATAAATAATTAATAATAATAAAATATTACTATAAATGGTCATAGAAGAATACAATATTTGACAATCATAAAAATAATCTTAATATAAAATTTTATGGGGAAACAAGAAGTTGAATCTGGCAGAGCCGGTTAGACAACTTCTAATCCATCCAACAATACAATATAATTAAATAACAAGAACAATACATGTTTGGGGAAATAAGAAGTTGAATCTGGCAGAGCCGGTTAGACAACTTCTAATCCATCCAACAATACGATATAATTAAATAACAAGAACAATACATGTCTGGGGAAATAAGAAGTTGAATCTGGCAGAGCCGGTTAGACAACTTCTAATCCTTCCAAAAATTGCAATAAAATAAATAAGTAAAGCAATAAATAGTTTGGGGAAACAAGAAGTTGAATCTGGCAGAGCCGGTTAGACAACTTCTAATCCTTCCAAAAATGTAATAAAATAAGTAAGGAAAGAAATAAAAAAAAATTTGGGGAATCAAGAAATTGAATTTGGCAGAGCCGGTTAGACAATTTCTAATCCTTCCAAACTACAATGAAAATAAATAAGGAAAACAATAAAATGTTTGGGGAAACAAGAAATTGAATCTGGCAGAGCCGGTTAGACAATTTCTAATCCTTCCAAATTACAAAAATAAACAACTAATAACATACAAATGGCATAACATATTCAACATCACAATTTACAACTATCACACTCGGATATCAACACAAAAACATACTCTCATTTAAATTCAAGATCATACATAAACAAAATATTCCATATTCAAGATTTAAGATCAAACAAAAGCAAAATATAGCATATTCAAGACTCAAGATAATATAAAAGGAATTACTCAAAGTTAGCTCCCCTTACCTCTATTCCAGACTTAATTTCCTCTTCTCAAACCGTTCTCCGGAAACTTCCAGAATTTCCCCTCTTCAACTAGAATTTCCTCCAACTCTCTTCTCTCAATTTCTCTAGAATTTTGGTGTAAATCTTCAGCCTCCCCCCTTGGCTATTTATAGCCAAAATTTTTACTATTCATTTTTACTATTCATTTTTACTATTCACTTTTACTATTCATTTTTACTATTCAAAATTTATTTTTTATTCACCATTCTTATCTCTGAATGATTAATTCTACGTGGAGTGTTCTCTTCCACAATTTATTTTAATAATTTTTTTTTAACCATTCACTATTCACTATTCACTATTTACTATTTACTATTTACTATTTACTATTCACTATTCACTTTTCTAAAAAAATCCTAAATAAGTTATCAAAATTTTGAAGCTCTCCCTCTAGAATTACTATAATTTTATATCCAAAAATTTACATTTTTCTATCCATTAAAATTATTATTACTAATAAAATGCTAAAAATTACTATTAGAAATATATATATATTTTTTATGGGTCTTACACCCCTTCTCGGAATGTCACAGAAAATTTTTCAAAATAATTGTTTACATTTAAAGGCACAACATTTAATATTATTACCAAAAAAATACATAAAAGTATTAGAGAGTAATTATTGGATTACAAACCGAAATATTAAAAGTTGTTTTAAAATTACAAACCATAACAAATTAAAGTCTGCTTAAAATACAATACTTCACAACAATTTATTTTCACACTTTAAAATTTCCATGTAAATTTCCCAACATGCTCCTCGTTCTAAACTTCTTCAGCTTCACCTGGAACATCATCTACTCCCGTATAACGATACGCGTTATACGATCATCGTAGTCACACAAATAGGGTGAGCTAACCAACCATAAAAATAATAATTTACAGATAAGCATACACACTATAAACATCTAATAATATTAATAGCGTATTAATAAGATCGTAACACCTCTGCCGAAAGAACTTAATATCATAATGTAAAGCTAGATAACCAGAACAAGGAAATTTCTTCGGACACGACTCGAAGTCATCAGACCTAACTCGGTTCTTGTCCTTCACACGCAGCTATTGGACACTGGTCCTTCACACGCAGCTATTGGACCTATCTCGGTTCTTGTCCTTCACACGCAGCTATTGGACACTGGTCCTTCACACGCAGCTATTGGACCTATCTCGGTTCTTGTCCTTCACACGCAGCTAATGGACACTGGTCCTTCACACGCAGCTATTGGACCTATCTCGGTTCTTGTCCTTCACACGCAACTATTGGACACTGGTCCTTCATACGCAGCTATTGAACCGCAGATAAGAGTCGTCCTCCACACACCGCTTTAGACATATCTTCCTGGTTCTTCAAGGACTTACGAGTAAAAACATTGGTGAGTAACATCCATTCACCAAGCACAATACTCAGCACGAGTTAGAATTTTACGGGCTAGATATCTGTATTTCCCTCGAAAGGGTAAAATGACAGAACTCGTATCCACCTATCGCCTTATATAGGCAAAAAGGAAATTATCCTTTTTAACTACTGAGATAAAGCATAAAAAATATTTTTGATTATACACGATAAGAATATAAAATTCTTAAAGGCTATCTAATTAAATCCCACGAAAATAAAGTACATGCCATCTTGCATTAAATACAGAAATCACATTCAAGACAAATTACTGTCAATTTTGGCCTTCACTTAATATTTCACCCGTAACTCACTCTATAGAATTCTGAATGAATTGATTCTAGTTTTGTTGGATTCTAGACTTAAAAACCTTTCATATGAATACTAACTCGTAATTTTTGGATTAAAGGATCAGCTGCAGTAAAATTTTTAAAGTAAACATTTTCGTAACGTTTTTCTGTATTTTCAGCTATAACCTATCTTGATTGTTTTGTTTATTACTCTCTCCACATAATTCCAAATAATATGGTTCTTTTTGCGTTAGAAAATAGATTCAATAAGCTTTCATTAGACACTGGAATTAAAATTTTTGGACCACTGAACTAACTGCAGTGAAATTATGAAAAATTAGCTTTGTCTGAGCTTCCTGGACAGGTGTACATGACTCACGGTAAATTAATTATAACAAGTAAAAAAAAAATTGAACTTTTGCTTCAATTAAGACAATACCACATGAGAGGGTGCCTTGGTTACAAATCTGATTTCTAGGGCCGTGTTTGAGAAGTGATTAAATTGTATTAACCAATGTATGGTCCTATTCGGTGGTCTTAAAATTATATTGCAGCAGCAAAAGAAAAATCACTAGAGCTTAGACATCATATAACGAATGAGAATATGAGTTATCTATGCAAATAGATTTCGTGCACAAGAATTTATGATGCAACGCAGGAATAAATTGATTTGGGTGTAGAGTAAATTTCAATAAAACAATCTAACACAGAACAATTGATAGGCTAAATGAAAAATGAAAAGATGCTTAATGTTACTTTAAACAATTACTCTGGAAAAGTATAATAGTAGTATAAAATGAATTGAAATAATAAATTAAACAAGCGTGAGGTATAGACTTAAGATTTATCAAACAAAAAGAGATTGCCAAAGCTGACATAGCTTTCGTGATTTTCTAAAAAAAATATATCTAAAGTCCGCTTCACCTCCATAACATGATGGAGAAAAGAGTAAGAAAATTATAACAAGGTACGCTGGTTCTGACATATCATTACATGCGAATTCAAATAATTAAAATATAGTAAAATTATCTAGAAAATAACATAAGGAATATATATATATATATATACTGACATGTCCTCTATTTGATTGTAATGCAGAGGCATGGCCACATGAATAAAAATAAATCACCAAATATATTATCATTAATCAACAGCCAAACATGTATATATATGCCTATATATATATATATATATATATATATATATATATATAAATTGTGTGCAGTCATAAAATAGGTGCACGATATTTCATGCTCATGGAATGGCTTGTCGATCGTAACCTTCTAAAGGGTTTTATAAAATAAATAGGTTTAAACCCTCCCTTGATCCTCAAGTTTATATGAAAATCTCAGTTGGGTCCTCAAGTTTTTTTCTGTCTCAATTGGGTCATATTTTTTGAAAAAGTGAGCACATTTTGCCATAACCGTTAAGTGTTGTGAGACGGCGTTAAATTGGTGTGAGCTGGATTTTTTCATTTACTGACGTGGCATTGTGCACTAAAATTGAAAGGCCACGTGGTGATGTTTTGACTAGAACCAGATCTTCTCCTCCCTCCCCCTCTGCTTCCTTCCATCGGCGCCACCCACCAAAAATTGTTGTAAATTTGCTAGCTCTTATATCTTCTGGATTGTAAATTAGCAGGTTTTGCACTGTGGGAACTGTTATTCTGTGCAAGAAACTCTCATTTTCAAGTTATCAGTGTTTTGCTTCAAGTGGGTAGGGTAAAGTAGTGATATTTGTGGTCTCAGGTTTGATTTGTCGAATTGAGGGTTTATCTGATAGTTAGATTCTGTATCTTCTTGGTGTTTTATGGTTGAGTTATGTGTTTTGTTTTCTGATTTGTGACCAAATATGGGTTGCTACTGTAGCTAATGTTGTGATTTATTTTGTGTGACATGAGTTTAGTGATTATGGGTACTGAAGAAGAGGATAATAAGATAGAAATATAGAAATCTGAGATTATGTGGTAACAGTTTCCATAGCAAGAACAAATGTTAAAGTAAAATCAGTAGATGTAGAAATATAAGTTTCATGATTTTGTTAAAAACTGGTAATGAAACCAAAATAAAAGAAAAGTTGTATTGAAACTATGATTGGAATATCGTAAGCGAAAACGTTGATCTCCGTCTACGTTTAGGATGGAATTTGTTGGAGGAAAATGATGAATAAGAAGCAGAGGTGGAATGTTGATAAGAGACAGCGTATGTCCCATGATGAATCTATGTGTCGAAGTAATGTTTTTCTCTGGATGTGGTTAAGATAAAGGCTAATTGCCTATATTAGGAGGCTTACACTCGAACTTAATGGGCGCCATTTGATTCCCACTACCCTCAATAAGAAAGATCCTAGGAACCCAATAAAACAAAGTTAAGGTCCCCACTCTCTGGGATCAACAAAAATTGAGAATCCGGGAGGGGATTTGGTCCAATCACCAACCGCACCGTCGCTGTAATCTTCCCCGAGTCTCTTGATGCACCACAAATCCTCTTCGCAAGAGAGCATCTTCCAGTGTGGGATGGCGCAGCGTAGGGGCTCCTGCCCTGAAGGAAGGTGAATAGGTTGCAGCTGGGTGGTGCCGATGGAAGGAAGCAGAGGGGGAGCGAGGAGAAGATCTAGTTCTAGGCAAAACATCACCACGTGGCCTTTCAATTTTAGTGTACAATGCCACGTCAGTAAATGAAAAAATCCAGCTCACACCATTTTAACGCCGTCTCACAACACTTAACGGTTATGGCAAAATGTGCTCACTTTTACAAAAAATATGACCCAATTGAGACAGAAAAAAACTTGAGGACCCAACTGAGATTTTCATATAAACTTGAGGACCAAGGGAGGGTTTAAACCAAATAAATACTACATTTTGAATTCCAAGAACATCTCAGTATGGCCAAACCGACATGCTAGTTAGGATTCAGTATACGCACAACAAATATATTCTAACAAGGCTGTGAGGTTTATATCTATACCATAAAAAAAATTCTTTGACTAGAACATCTAGTAAAGCTTCTAAAGCTTTTATTATCTTTATTTATGCATATTTCACAGAATCAATAACAAGCAGATATGCATTTCGACATACAGATAAGTACGAGTTTGAAGACAGTAACACTATCATATCGCATCCACAGCATGACCACATTCACATACACAGATCGAAAGTTTCAAGGTGAGCATACAAGTTCTATACTGATAAAAAAAATGGTTTAGCTCCCCTACCTCTTTCTCCAGCAATGGTTGGTTGGTTCCTTAAGATTTTCAGCCCTTAGATGATCTAAGTCTCCTTCTTCCTTAGTTTCCTCAACCTCTCCGGCAACACTCCAATTTCAGATATCTCTCCCGTTCACTCTTTCAGTTTTTGTTATTATTTTTTTTTCTTTTCCTAATGAAATCCTACGATTTATTAGCAAACCGACGGTCCCTCCATTTCCAGATTAGGAATCAAGTTGGTCACTAGAAAAGGATAATATTGGTTCTTAAGGTCAAAATTTCGTTCAATGTTTCCCACAGAGTCATTTCATGATGAAAGTTTGTCTTATTGTGTGCACTTAAGAAGATATTGTGTTTTGTTTACACAAAAAGTGACCCCATGGTAAGGAAAATGGACCAGAACCGTGAAGAGTGGAGAAAGCAACAACAATAAAAAAAATTATCAGATTAAGTGGGGGAAAAGACTGGTCATGGTTGAAGGAGAAAAGATTCATACTACTCAATATGACCCTTAGTATGCACGAAAATAAATTCTTCACGTGGCCAATGTATGTACATCATAGTTCAAGCTTTTAGAACTAAAAAAATACATGAAGAATTAATTATAATGATAAAAGACAAATAAACAAAATAAAGAAAATTATGAAACTTTGGAAAGAAAAAAAATATGTTAACGGTTTTGCAGAGAAGTCAAGATGGAATTGTAAAAGTTCTAAGTATAAAAATACTCAAATAATAATACACAAAGAAATTATCATACCCTTACAGTAACACATATCAAGTGATAAAAATTCGAAGTGATTGAAAGTCACTTGTTCAAGAAAGCACACAAACAATTTATTCATAACTAAAGATCAAGTTTTACAGAGTCCTAAAGCCATTTAATTCAATAACCATGGTAATTTAACAAAGTAAGTAATATAATAGAATTACATCTTAAACACTTAAATACACAAATACCATCACAAAATAAGAAATTCTTACTAACTAAATATTAGTTGCAAAATAAATTATCTTATAGTATTAATTTATTTTTGGGTCTTACAAGAACTCTATCAATATAGTGGAATTCCTTCAACTAAGGTTGTTGAAAGAAGATTGAATGTAAGCTTGGCCGAACCAGTATAAATCTGTGTATTAATCTTTCTCTTCCTTATCTCTTTTATTTGTTGATTCATTTTATTTTTTATATTGTATTCCAAGAAACATCAAAGATTTCGAAAAGATTTTGAAAGAACATATTTTTAAAGTCAAACCAATTCACCCCCTCTTGGTTGAAAGTATAGACCTATCCTTTTCTACAACAACTGTCGTTAATAATCGATTATTTGAAGAGATAATCGATTTATCGTAAAAGCTTTTCTGAAAACATGTTTTTGTTGTGATAATCGATTACCAAAAGTGAATAATTGATTATCACATGATTTTTTTATGAAAATCTTTATTTTATTAGAATAATCGATTATCATTAGTGTTAATAGATTATCACAAAGCTTTTATGCGAAATAAAGCCTTTCTTGAGCGATTTTTGTGTATTTTGTTTTATGAATCTCTAAGCTAAGTTCTACACATAATTTGTTCACTAGTATATGACTTATTACCCAAACCTTAATCACATACATAAATAAAATACAAGTCTTTCAATATCTTTTGTCATCACTTTGAGTTCTTTGGAATTGCTTTTATCATCATCAAAATTTACTCTTTAGTATTAATCTTAATCATTTTCTTCTTTTGCCAATAATCTTTCCCCTTTTTAATGATGCTTAAAATATGTTTTAAGGTTTTTTTTAATAACATGCAAATACAACTATACAAGAGATAAACATTAAATAGTCTTTAAGAAATCATGCTTTGCTTTAAACTTTTCTCCCATTTTTTTTAATAAATAGAAAATGAACTCTTAAGATAACTCCCCCTGACTCAAATAACTTAATAAAATTGAACTCCCCATAAATCAGACAATTCATACAATATTGAAAGAAAAGGAAAAATTATTTTATTAATTTAAAATTTAGCACTTATATCATCATATCATCCTCAAAATAACTATCAAATTATTATGTCTATGCCTTTGACTTTGTTGAATGTTACCCTGTCTCTGTATTTAAAGTTAAAATAAAATACTCTTACCAAGTCAGCTAGGAGGTACCTTGGAATTCTACAAAGAATTTAAGCCATTGGTTAGTCAACAATTAAAGAAATTGGAAGTTAGATGCACTAAACCCGTCTGTGTCAATGAACTTGGGTGTAATTAACTTTTTGTCTTTTTAGAAAGAGATGAACTCAGCTCTCCTTTCTTGATTAGAAATTTATCCTTCAATGAAGGTTGTTCTTGCATATTGTCTAGTAGATGTGTGAATGATTTTCTTCTAATAGAAAACTTTTTTTTCTTGATTTTGTTACTTGGAATACAAGGTTTTTGCAAAATATATAAATAAATAAAATTTTGAGAAGAGACTCACTTAGCCACCCCTTGTCATTCTATTTAGTACCGCATTTATGCAAAGTAAGTATTATCAAGACATAAGAGTCATAAATACATCATAATCGAAATTAAAAAAAAAACATGAGTTGAAAAAGAATTGAATGTAACTAATAAAATATTTTAAATAATTTTAAAATTACATAATATAAAGATGTAAATTGTAAACTTAATATTCATAAAAGCACACAGAAATAATTAATTTTTATTTTATTTTTTATTATTCTTTTCTCTGAAAAATAAAATTATACTAAACAGGATTTGCTATAGGTAGCACCCACGCCATCTACTTGAAGACCTTTAGCCTTTTCGATTCTCAATTATTCTCTGCTATTCGCTCCTTCAAACAATCAAACCCTAACACGTTTCTCACAGGTTTTGTTATTATCATCCAAATTCATTAACTCATCTTTTTCATTATTTTTACTAAACTTAATTTGTTTCTTAGCATTGTAAAACTTGAGAGTTTACATAAAATTATAGGAACCTAATAAACTTTACTTGTAAACTCTAATTGTAAAAAAAGTTTACTTTAAATAAAAAATTTAAAATTATTTATAAAGAATATAATACTATATTATTATATGATTATGTAAATAACATTATATATTTTTTAAAGAAATATTATTATTATTATTACTATTAGATTACTATATTATATTTTAAATATTTTATATTATTATTCTTTTAGAATCATTTTAATTAGTTACATTATAATATATATATATATATATATATATATATATATATATATATATATATATATATATATGTATGAAGGTTACTGGATTGACGTCCAAATTATTTCTAATTAAAATTTAAAATTGAAACTCCTAACTTTTAATTATAAAATTCAATTAAAATATTATTTATATAATATAATATAAATTATATTATGTAAGTTGCCACACAACATCACTAAAATTAACACAGGTTTTTTTTATAACATTTTGATATAATATAAGTATATTTTTTATTACATTAAAAATACATCAACGTAATAACAAATAAATAATAAATTAGTTAAAAAATAACAACGTATACATTATATACCAAAATGTTATAAAAAAACTATAGCAAAATATTTTTTCAATATAAAATCCTCTTTCTTTTACACAGTACAATCCTATATTTTCCATCCTCTTCTGAAAATAATTTCTAATTCTAAACGTTAATAAAAAAATATATAGTAAATAATATAATATCATTTTTTAAGCAACGAAATTAGTGCAATGGAAGCAATTAAAATCAATTAAAATTGCTCCCTTTCTCCACCCAACCACAGCCACCCCAATCACAGCTTCTACTTCCAGACGACGGAAAGAAGGAACGGTGCGGGGCAGAAGAATAACAAGAGTGGAGCCCTAATCCCCTAATCAGTGAGTTTTCTTCACGGATGTTATTTTGGGTTTTAAAAAATCTTCTCTTCGAACTTGTCAACTCAGTTGCAAAATCGACGGAGTTCACGGATTCTATCCGATTCTACCGAGTTTACATCAAAATTGAGTTGTTTCCAAATTGACTCGGAAGCTTAAACTCGTCCGAGTTAATTCGCGAGTTTGATAACCATCAATCAATCAAAAATCCCAAGCACCATAATATTTAGCATTTTGCACTGCAAAAGCAATTAGGGAGAACCGCAAAGTGGAAATGAAGCGACTTTTTTTTTTACTCTTTTTTGCGATTGATATTTGGTGTGTTCAGGTTTTGTAGTAGTGTGTGGTGTATGGCCTACAGTGATGTGGTGAATTTGCTGTTGGCCGTTGCGGTTTGGTGTACTGCTTACATTACTGTTGCAGTTCTCGCTTCCTTTCGGGCAGTCAATTACCTCTGTACTTTCTGAAACCTCCTTGCAGTTTCACAAGGTTACCATGGGTTATGCACAACTAGTCATAGGTCCTGCTGGTAGTGGCAAGGTAATTCTATTGCTTTCACAGATTTTGCTGAGTAAACCACATACCGAGGTTTTAAATTTGCTATTTAACAAAAATGCAATTATCTGTGTGTCTTGTTTTTGTGCAATCAGTCTACCTATTGCTCGAGTTTGTATGAACACTGTGTGGCTTCGCGGCGAACGATTCATGTTGTGAACCTTGATCCTGCTGCTGAAAATTTTGACTATCCTGTTGCAATGGGTAAATAAAGTGTGTTATTATGTGGTTATTTCTTTTGAGGGTTTGGATTTTTGTTATCCTTGGAGCTTGACTTTTGTGGGCTGCGATGCTGGCAGATATTAGGGAACTCATTTCTCTGGATGATGTTATGGAGGAGCTGGGATTGGGTCCTAATGGTGGTCTTGTTTACTGCATGGAGTATCCTTTTTCCTCAATTATGTTTAGCAGTACAGTTTATCTCCATGTGTACCCATGTTAGCTTTTGCTGTTTTAAAAATTTGATTTAAGATTTGGTTGCCTTAATAATTATATTTAGGCACCTTGAGGATAACCTGGATGATTGGCTCACTGAGGAGTTGGACAATTATTTGGATGATGATTACTTGGTTTTTGACTGCCCTGGTATTCACGCTCTGTTCTCTACCTTTTTTGTTATTTAGTTATGTTTTAGTATCGGAAGTTTGATGTTTGAAGTTTTTGGATGATATTGTGATTATGAGTTGGTGATAATATTGTTATAGTTATAAAATGCAATAACACTTATGCAAGGCCACCAAATCAGAAGGGGTGGTATAATGAACTACTTTAATTTTGTTCATTGAGAACAGAACGGTAGTATGGCCAGTTTCTGTAATGTTGAAGTCTATATTACGGTTGTTTATCATGATTTTTGGTTGGCTTGACAAGTTGTGATAAATCAGCTTTACATTGTAATGTTTTGCAGGTCAGATAGAACTTTATTCACACGTTCCCGTGTTTAAGAATTTTATTGAACATCTGAAACGGAAAAATTTTAGTGTTTGTGCTGTTTACTTACTTGATTCTCAGGTTTGTGGTAGTTTGCTGAAATCATATTTTCTTTTAAGCTTTTGGCTTTCTCGTATTTCTTTAGGCTTCCAGCTGTAATGATTTTAAATTGTTTCCAGTTCATGACAGATGTGACCAAATTTATAAGTGGATGCATGGCATGCCTTTCTGCAATGGTTCAACTTGAACTACCCCATGTTAATATCCTCTCAAAGATGGACCTTGTGACTAACAAGAAAGATCTTGATGAGTAATCACTGTCACTAAATTTTCATTCCCAAATTTGTTTTCATATTTTCATTCATTTAAGTTTTAATATACTTTTGCTTTTAGCTTTTTGGATCCAGAGCCCACCTTTTTACTGTCTGAATTGAATCAACGGATGGGTCCTCAGTATGCAAAGCTGAATAAAGCTTTGATTGAATTGGTAGGTCATCTATGATTTTATGGAACTTATGCCATTATCCTCCTTTCCCAATAATATTTTAAGTTAATAAACTGTGTACATGTTGGTTTTCAATGTTAAACCATTTATTAATGTGATGGGAACCAAGAAGACAGAAAGAAAACAGATCACACAAGTAATAGAAAAGTATATGATATTATTGAAAGTATAGGAAAATCAATAGGAGTAGACTCCCATTTCCAGAGCAGAGCTCCTCAACAGAGAAATACAGATGATTCTCTATATTCCAAAAACCTTCCTCCTCTCTCTCTCTCTCTCTTCCCACATCCCCTATAACGGCATTCCTTCTTCTCTCACCCTAACAACCTCTAACAGCCTCAAGATATTGGCCCTACTAACCCTGCTAGCTCGGCACCTTGCATAGTGCCTTTCTTCCTTCTCCTCACATACATTTTCCATTTGCTAGGGTCCGTATTCTCCCACTAAGAGTGGACCAATGGTTCTTTGGGCCTCATCTCCCTACAGACCTCATCATAATGTCTGGGTTATATACCATGTCATGTTATATTTTCACAATTTGTTAGCAATTTACACTTCCGTCATATGTGTGTTGGGTTTATGTAGAATGTTGGACTACTACCAAGGAACATAGAACATAGATAGCTATATTATTAGAATTGTTATAGACTGAAGTATAGTGGATTTTTGTTGGCAACAATGTCTAAGTCTAAATAAGCAATTGAGTTTATCCTTATTTGTTAGGTTTCTTGGAGACAAGAAACCAGATTTATAATTCAGTTTAAGAAATTAACACACAAATCTTACTGCACAACGTAGATAACACTCTAATTCTGAAAAACATAATACAAGAAAACATCCAACAGTTTCCAAGGAAAGAAATTCCCTTCTACACAGGACAAGCCCTATTCTGAAACAAAATACACACCACCACCGGGAGGAACCGTTTCCTCCTTAAAAGATAACCCTTAGTAGATTAAATAACTTCTTCTAACCACCCATAAACTGTCCAACTACTGTTAACTGTTTTGTAACTTCTAATTTTGAACCTTTTTCCTAACATACACCGTAAAAGTCTTATTAATACTCCTTGAATTCCGAACAACCTTGTCCTCAAGGTGAAAATCTAGAAATTGATCGCGAATGGTCCTTATCTTCTCTTTCTTCAGGCTCCTCTTCCTCTTCATTCTCCCCCACAATTAACACCTGAAGGTTCTTATCAGGACATTTATGACCAGGAGTGTATGGTCCTCCACATTGAAAACATATGCCCTCTTCTCTACGCTTGACATATTCAGGGTAAGGTAAATTCCGCCATCCTTTGGTTTTGTTTTCTCCTGTATTCGTACTGCCCACCTTAGACTCCAAGGATACTTCCTCTCCATTTCTTCTAGCCGTGCTAAAATGATTGGAACTTCTTGGTTCAGTCTAGGTCTCGTTCACCGTTTCTACTCGAGAAACTATTCCTCCACTCCCTTGAAAACGACTAGGATACAAATTACTTCTAGTTGTTGTTGTCTCCCCTGACCTTACCTCACTTGAAACTCCTTCCACATCTGTAGCAATCTCCATGTCTCTCAATAGATCCTTGGGATTGTGTGGTCGGATCTGATTTCAAATATTAACATGCAAGCCTGCAAAAAGATACCCAAAAATTGTTCATCTGTCTGTCTGATGCTTGGCCTACTAACATCTCAAATTCCTGTATGTAATCTTCCACTTCTCCTTGCTGTTTGACAACAACCAATTTTTCATATACTGAAGATCTATCCCTTCCTCCAAACCTTCATATCAATGCTTCCTTCAATTCTTCTCACGTTGGTGTTTTGATTTTCTTCCTCCAAAAACTGAACCAGTGATTAGCCCTGCCTTCCATACTAATGAAGGCCAACTTGATTCTCTCCCTAGGTGAAACCTCTTGCACTTCAAAAAAATTTTCTCCATACATAGAACCTCTGCTTCCATCTGACTCTCTTTCCATGTTCTTGAGTCTTTGCAAGATATCCTCCATCATATCTCCAAACCTTTGAAAGTTGGCCCTATTTTCCTTTCTATTCTCGTCAAGAGCTCTCTCTAATGTACTCACTCTGCTCTCCATGGTGTTTGACTCATCCAACAGGTTGGGCCAATTGTTGTTTCTTGGAGACAAGAAACCAGATTTATAATTCAGTTTAAGAAATTAACACACAAATCTTATTGCACAACATAAACAACACTCTAATTCTGAAAAACATAATACAAGAAAACATCCGATCCAACAGCTTCCAAGGGAAGAAATTCCCTTCTACACTAGACAAACCCTGTTCTGAAACAAAATACACACCACCACCACCAGGAGGAACCGTTTCCTCCTTAAAAGATAACCCTTACTAGATTAAATAACTTCTTCTAACCACCCATAAACTGTCCAACTACTGATAACTGTTTTGTAACTTCTAACTTTGAACCTTTTTCCTAACATACACCTTAAAAGTCTTATCATTATTTCTTTTATGTAAAAGTAATACTTGGGTGATGTTAAGCAAGCATGAATTGTCATTAAATTTCTGGGTAACATTATCGGGCTGATGTTCCTTTTTTAAATATCATATTTTGTCTGACTGCAATCATACTTATGAGGTTCAGATAGGCCACCTGTGTTATTATTTAACTGCATTTTATTTCCAAATATGGGGCCAGTCTACTAAACTAACCCAATCTTGCTATGTTTCTAGTCACTGTATACTTATTAATCATCCCTTCAAAATAATTATATATATGAAATTTGCGTTTCCTTTGGGATCAATCTTAAAAAATAATTAAGGGAATTGGTTCTGCTTAATCCATTCCCATATATCCTCATGGGACAATCAGTCCCTATCATTTTATTTATTTCCTCTTTCTGAACAGGTTAGTAACTATAGCATGGTGAGTTTTATACCACTAGACTTGAGGAAGGAAAAAAGGTATGCTTCTCTCTTTCTTTTCCTTGCATATCCTAGCTACAGTTCATTTCTTGAGTATTCTTATATTTATATCGTTGGTATATAGCGGATATAATTTTGCTCGTGGCTGTGCATCATAGACTGGTATTGGATATATCTACCATGGGTGATGCTGAAAATATTAGATTTGAATGGTATGAACTAAAACAGGTGTAAATTATTTCTATGATAAAAAGAAAAAATATAATATGATATAAATTAAACTATTATAGTTGAAGATAGCACCATGGACAAACTGGAGGTTCATTGGCCAAGACGGCCCTAGTTTACACCTGTTTTCCTATGAAAAAGGCTTAAGCTTGACGGCAGTTCAGATGAGGCACTGGTCAGTGGAGGGAATGTTAATTATTCAGAGAGAAAGTATAGATATAGATGTCATAAACAGAAGATCTAGATTAATTGTATCAGTTTCTTATGTTTTCATTATATTTTCTTTTCTCAATCAATACAAGTCAGTTTTATTAGATAGGAAGAAACTGATTCCTATCAGATGAACTCAAATTATGGCTTTTGTAGCTTGTGCTTCCAGAGCTTTTGGATGACTGTGAGTTGGCAAATCGTTGCAGGCTTTGAGATAAATGAACTTTGACTTGATTTTGTATTAGAATTGCCTCTGTAGTATAATGGATGAAACTAATAGAACATACAGTTTGAATAGTGAGTTGGGGGAAGAATAAGTCTCATCGCTTAAGAAAATATAGATATAGATGTTAATTAAGTCTCATCGCTTAACATTCCCTAGTTTACACCTGTTTTCCTAGGAAAAAGGCTTAAGCTTGACGGCAGTTCAGATGAGGCACTGGTCAGTGGAGGGAATGTTAATTATTCAGAGAGAAAGTATAGATATAGATGTCATAAACAGAAGATCTAGATTAATTGTATCAGTTTCTTATGTTTTCATTATATTTTCTTTTCTCAATCAATACAAGTCAGTTTTATTAGATAGGAAGAAACTGATTCCTACCAGATGAACTCAAATTATGGCTTTTGTAGCTTGTGCTTCCAGAGCTTTTGGATGACTGTGAGTTGGCAAATCGTTGCAGGCTTTGAGATAAATGAACTTTGACTTGATTTTGTATTAGAATTTGCCTCTGTAGTATAATGGATGAAACGAATAGAACATACAGTTTGAATAGTGAGTTGGGGGAAGAATAAGTCTCATCGCTTAAGAAAATACAGTTTGAATAGTGAGTTGGGGGAAGAATAAGTCTCATCGTTTGAATAGAACATACAGTTTGAATAAAATTTGTTAGTTTTTTATGTTATGTAAAGTCTGATTTGTTTTCATCCAAACAATTCATTATCTTAAAATTGATTATAACAATAGATTTATTTTGGAACAATATAACTTGTTGGCATTACTAATCATGTTCACGGACTTAAATAACTATAGTAATATTGTGGTAAAATAATATTGTCAAACTACATGAATTACTCACTCTTATTTCTTATCTTTATAGGCCATGCTAGTCTAACCATTCCATTTGTTACCTTTTTTTTTACTTCTATCTAACCTATTTTTGGTGGATTTGTTTATCTAACCTATTTTTGTTTTATACTTTTTGTTGTATTCTTCTATCTAACCTATTTTTGTTTTATGCTTTTTGTTGGATTCTTATATCTACAGTATACAATATGTACTGGGCCAAATTGACAACTGCATCCAGTATGGGGAAGATGCTGATGTGAAGGTTAAGGATTTTGATCCCGAGGAAGATGAGTAGCAAATATCCTTCCACAATCTCTTTGTATTTTGTTTTACTTGGACATGATGGTGAATGAAGCTCACTCACATTGTTAATACAGTATCTCATTGGATTGCTGTAAATGTGAATTGGGAAAGTTAAACATTTATGCAATTTATCTTTCAATTTGGAAAGGTTGAGGTTGGTCATTCTCTTTCTATTGTTTGGTTGTGAAACGAATAGTACTAGAAACAAATGATGAAAACTGATATATTGCAACTGTGAAGTTTGTAATGGCAGATTTCAAGTATATTGAAATTAAATCTGAAACAGAGAATGGAATGTTTTAATACAATCATAGAAATGAGTATTTTAGCTAGAAGCATCAAACATAACCAACATGTACCTTCTGGAATTTCGTAACCTGATACAAGAGAAAGAATTTTAGAATAAGGAGGAGAAAGAATTTTAGAATAAGGAGGTGCAGAGGAACAATTGAGAGAGAAGCGTAACAGAATTCTTCAAAGAGAAGATTACCACACACATAATGACCTCAGAGCACACAATCTTTTAGAAATACATTCTCTCTTACGCCTCATGCTTTTCCTTCAGCTTTTTCTTTACTGATCTCATGTCATGTGTACTTGTAGTATAACTAACTTTTCTCGTATCCAGCTCAGTACTTTTTTGGTTTTCATTTTTCTTGCACGTTACAATACTTCCTTTATTGAAAACAACCTTATCCTCGAAGTTGAATTCTGGAAAAGATTTGTGTAACTTAACTACATCCTTCCAAGTGGCAGCAACTACATCCAATGAGTCCCATTGAATTAGTACTTGCGAAACTGACTGTGACTACTCATAATGATTTTGGATTTCAGAACTTGCAATGGATGAACACAAGGACCAACTTTAGTAGTCATAAGAGGCAAAGGTTAATAAGTGTGTGAAGGACTACCCTTACATGCCTTAAGCAAATATACATGGAACACAGGGTGAATTCTTAGTAGCAGGAAGCTTAAGTTTATAAGCAACATATCCAATTCGTGCCATGACGGACCAAAATACCACATACTTAATTTTTGATTTTTCCTTAAGGCAACAATGTTGTCTATAAGGTTGTAACTTTACTAAGACCAAATCACCTACATCAAAGTGCATATCCTTTTGTCTTTTATCAGCTTGCTGTTTCATGTACTGCTGAGCCTTAGACAAGTTCAGCTTCACATGCTGAAGGATTGTATCACGAGCTTTGAGCATATCTTGAACAGAAACTGGATCAATAGAAGTAGTTTCATACCTTATGACAGTAGGAGGATCTTTACCGTATAAAGCCTTGAAAGGGGGCATTCCAATACTCTAGTGCAAAGAAGAATTGTACCAAAATTGGGCCTATGGAAGCACATAGTACCATCCTTTTGGATTGTGAAAAACGAATCATCTAAGATACATCTCTAAAGTTTTATTCAAAATCTCTGTTTGTCCATTCGATTGTGAATGGTATGAAGAACTTATAGCAAGTGTGGTACCTTGAGCCTTGAAAAGATGTTGCCAAAATGGGCTAATGAAAACTTTGTCCTTGTCAAAGACAATGGAATGAGGTACACCATACAATTTAACTATGTTGTAAACAAAAACTTCAACAACTATCTTACTTGTATATGCAGCCTTGAGTGGAATGAAATGACCAAACTTGGAGAGTCGGTTTACTACGACCATAATTTTTGAGTACCCATGCGACAAGGGCAAACAAGTGATGTTGTTGACTACTCATACGACAAGGGCAAACAAACGATAAAATCCATTGCTATATCATCCCAAACATGTAACGGAATTGGCAAGGGCTTTGTTAACCCCGTGGGTAAAGCTTGTTGCACCTTAGCTTGTTGGCAAATTTGACATTCATGAACAAATTTTTTAATCCTCTGTTGCATTCTAGGCCAAAAGAATTTAGAACAAATTCTAGCCATGGTTTTTGCAACTCCAACATGTCCTCCTACCTTCAAAGAATGAAATTCCAACAACACCTGATTGATAATGTCCTCATCCATTGGTAGCATGATACAACCCTTCCAAAGCAATAACCCATCCTTAATCCTATACTCTTGGGACTGTAACTGATTTGCCAAACATTGATCATATAAGTCCTTCAACCTCACATCTTTTTGAGTTGCCGCAACTACCCTTTTAAACCATTGACTTGTTGGTTCTGACTATGCCATCATAACACTTCTTAATAACGCATTAACAGGTACACTCTCTTTTCCCAGTTTATATTGGATTGTGATATCAAAGCCCAAGAACTTCGGTAACCACTATTAGTGCTCTAGAGTTTGCAAACGCTGTTCTACTAATTCCTTTAAGCTCTTTTGATTCGTTTTAATAATAAACTTGTGGCTTAAGAGATAATGTCTAAATTTTGCCAACGCCTCAGTAATTGCATATGACTCACGTGTATACGCAGACTGCTTTTGCATTCTCAATGACAATTTCTTAGAGAAATAAGCTATGGGATGAGTACCTAGACTTAAAACTGCTCCTACCCCTAAGCCAAAAGCATCCGTTTCAAGAACAAAAGGAGTTAAAAAATTTGGTATAGCCAAAATCGGTGTTGTAGTGAGTGCTTCCTTCAATTGTGTAAAGGTCACGGTCATTGCTTTAGTCCATTTAAAAGCATTTTTCTTCAACATATCAGTTAATGGAGCTGCTATTTGGGCATACGCTTTGACAAATCGCTAGTAATGACATGTAAAACCAAGGAAACCTCGTAGCTGTTTCAAGTTAATTGGTCTTGGCCACATTTTGGTTGCCTCCATTTTTTTTACAATCCATAGCAAACCTAGATCCTGAGAGTGTGTGACCAAGATAGTCTATTTTCTCTACTCCAAATGAACATTTTGAGAACTTTGCATACAATTGATGACACTCTAAAATCTGCAAAACCACTTCTAAATGATACACATGTTCCTTTAGTGAGGAACTATATACAAGGATATCATTGAAAAAACCCAGAACAAATTTTCTTAATATTCCTTGAAAAATATGATTCATAAGACTTTGAACAGTGGCTGGAGCGTTTGTGCGTCCAGAGGGAATGACAAGCCACTCAAAATGTCTATGATGCATATGAAAAATATTTTTATAACGATCCTCTGGATTCAACAAGATTTGATGATATCCTGATATCAAATCTAACTTAGAAAATATCATGTCACCAAAAAGTTCATCAATCAGCTCATCAACACTAGGTATTGGAAAACTATCCTTTATAGTAATTGCATTTAATGCTCTATAGTCAATACAAACTCTCCAAGAATTATCCTTCTTTTTCACAAGTGTGAAGAAAAAGGACTCTTACTTAGTTAAATAATCCTTTCCTGAAGCATGTCATTAATAAGCCTCTCAAGCTCTTCCTTTTGACTATGAGATAGCGATATGACTTAACCTTTATTGGATTTGATCTTTCCATTAATAGAATAGAATGAAAATAGGCATGTTGTGGAGGCAAAGTTGAAGGTGTAGAGAAAACAAAACCATATGTATGCAGCAATAATGCAATTTCAGGTTCTATATTTCGTTGGTAATTCAAACAAAGGAAAAGATTGAATATTTGGGTCCACAATTTTCATGCTATAAACCTCTGTAATGGAATTAGTGTTGACCATTCTACGGATATGATGCAATTGAGCCTGCATTGGAACATTATCAACATCTCCTACAAACTTACCATTATACAAGAATTTTATATTTAAGGCTTCATAATCAGCCACATGAGGACCTAACATTTTCAACCAGTTAGCTCCCAAAATAAGATCTGCACCTAAAGTTGGAAGCAAATATACAAGCATTTGGAACACATTCCCCTGAGCATGTATGACCAATTTCTGAATTAAACCTTTCGCTGCCATATAATTCTCATTTCCTACAATTACTTTGAACATGGGGGCTGGTTTCACCGACACCTTCAAAATTTTTGCAAGAGGAGGTTGCAAAATATTATCTGAACTCCCTCCATCCACTAAAACAGTCACGGGTAGCTTGTCAAAATAAGCTAAAAATCGAATTGTACCCATCCCAACGCCACCTTTAAGTGCATTAAGTGATAAACGATGGTCCTCAATCCCAATTTATTCATTAACAACCTGCAGATCAAGATCAGGAGGTGGCTCATAATTAGGATCCAACAAATCCTCCTCTAGATTAAAAAACAAATACTATCTATTTGGGCATCAATGATTAAAAGTAAATTTGTCATCACAAAAATAACATAGTCCTTTTTCTCTGCGAAGTTGCATTTCAGTTGGAGTTATTTTTTTGACATATTAGTCAAGGGTAAAATTGTAGGTTTTGGTAATAATGGTGGAAGAGATGATTTAACCATAGGTTTGGGCTGTTGTTGTGAAGTATTAAAACTCGTTGAAGCCACTAGAGAATAACATCGAACAAGCAATGAATTAGATTTAATTGTGGGTGAGTATCGATCCTCGTATAACTTTGCCAAGACTATTGCTCTCATTAAAGAAGTAGCAGTTTGAACTACCACATCACGTCTAATTTCAGCATGTAAACCACTCAAGAAACAATTTAATAAAGCTTCATCAGATAAGCCAATTGATTGGTTTGCCAACAACATAAATTTCAGATAATAATCGAAAATTGTACTAGTTTGGTGTAATTTAAACAACTCAGCCATTAGGCATCAAAAGGAGAGGGACCAAACTGGGATTCCAAAGCGCGTGTCAAATCTATCCAGGATTGAACTACAGATAGACGTTGAAGCATTTAAAACCAAGGCACAACATCTTTTTCGAAATGCATTGCAACAATCTCTACTCTCTCTACATCAGGTGTATGATGATAGTTAAAGAATTTTTTTGCCTTAAAAGTTCGTTCTAACACCGATGATTGACCATCGAAATGTGGAAATCCCAAAGATATGTCCTTAGTCGGTAACGCAACATGCAACTGATTTGCTCTCGAAGCGACACCATGGAACAAAGATTGCGATTTCACTATTAACTCTAAAGATTGATGAAATTGATCCATACGAGCTTGCGCATCAGCCTGGACTTGTTGAGTATGAGCCCATTGTTCATAGTCACAAAATTCTAGTATATCTATTAGTTTTCGAAGTTCATCAGAATGACCATGTACTTCGGCCTATAATTCCTTCAAACGAGTGTTTTACGTTAGTGAAAACACTAATGAAACAAATAATACTAGAAACAAATGATGAAAACTAATATATTGCAATTGTGAAGTTTATAATGGCAGAATTCAAGTATATTAAAATTAAAATTGAAACAGAAAATGGAATGTTTCAATACAATCATAGAAATGAGTAGTTTAGCTAAAAGCAGCCAACATAACCAACATGTCCCTTCTGGAATTTCGTAACTTGGTACAAAACAGAAAGAATTTCAAAATGAGGAGGTGCAGAAGAACAATTGAAAGAGAACCGTAACAAAATTGTTCAGAAAGAAGATTACCACACGCATAATAACCTTAGAGAACATAATCTTTTAGAAATACATTCTCTCTCTTACACCTCATGTTTTTCCTTCACTTTTTCCTTGCTTATCGCATGTCATGTGTTCTTGTAGTATAACTAACTTTTCTCTCGCATCCAGCTCAATAATTTTTTTTGGCTTTCATTTTTGTTGCATTTTAGAGGTTGTAACATGTATTTGAACCCCTTAAAGTTGGTTACTACTACTTATAGCTTTCTATAAAAAGGTGATGGCAAAGTAGAGAATTTGGAACGACAATGGTTACAATTTGGATAGGTATAAATGAGGATAACAATTTTATCACCTTTGTTATCTTCACTTATGTTTTAAGTCAATAAATAAATATCAATTGGAACACTACTGGATGTATTCATCATGTTTTTGTTGTCTTCGGTTGCGTTCCAAAGTAAATAAATAAATATAATTTAAGAAAATACTAAAAATATATTGGATGTAATCGTGTTTGAGTTAATTTGTCTAAAATCTTTTGTTAAAGTAGAACATATACATAACGTATTTTTGTTATTTAATATACAAGCTTTATAATTTGTATGCATTTGTGATTGTACATATTTGATCATATTTTGCATTTAAATCCAATTTTAATTAGGAATTCATTTTATCTTTATATTAATTAAAATTTCATTCTTAAATTACCTAAATATAATATTTAAATTAAAAATATTCAAATATAAAATAAAAATTTCTCACCTAACATGAAAAAAAAAGATCGTCTATATATAAAGAGATGAAAATTAAATACCCAAGAAAATATTAAAAATCGTTATTTAATAAATAAAATTAATATATAAATATATTTATATAAATATAAATATGAAAGTTTAGATATTAAATACGTAGTTTATATAATTATTTACTTTCTTACCTCTTTACTTAAAATTTATATTTATAATTTTGAAATAAGAGTTTGATTAACTATTTCTTTACTTAAAATTTATATTTATAAATTTTTGAAATAAGTATTTTATTAATTGTAGTTTAATTATTTTTAATTGATGATAATCACACTTTATTTAAATTACTCAACATTAAAGTTAACATTTTAGACGACTAACCATTCAATCCTATTTCTTGAACGGCATAATTTTAAAAGTTGTTTGTGAGAGTGTTTGATTAATTGTTGACGGTTCGATCAGTGACTTACTAAACAGTCATATTATATACAAGATAAAATGATCAAACACAATATCTTTTTACAACTACTTATTCTCGTGAAAAAGCACATTACATATCAAATGCTCTCAACAATAATAATAATCAAATATATTCGCTTATGTTATCTCAAAGGGCATAAACACATGTCATTTTTAGATGAAGTCTTTCTATTTAAATATGCAAAATTAAAGCAACAAGAAACATTATGCCCTTTCAGCACTTTGAAAGTTTTTATATTGAATATAACTAAATATTCTTTTTCATTGTTTCATCAATATCATATGTTTATAACTATAAATCTAAATTTGATTTTTATTTACTTTAATATATTTTGCTCGTAGCATGCTTCTATCTTCACTTGCAATAAACAATAAATAATTAACCCATTATTTTTTTCTCTTGTAATTGTTATATTTACATTAAATTCATGTTGAAAGAAATTACAAAAGATTTTATTTTTTATGTGAGTCTGTCCACAAACTCATAACCCTTCAGCCTATTTAACCCGCTTATACATATAAATCCTCTTCAGCCTATTTTTAATGAACCAAATCAACAAATCTTACAAACTCCAAATTATCTAATTCTTTTACTCTTTTTTTTGTGAACTTGGGCCATGATTTTTTGTATAATACAGGGAAATCTTAGAAAAAGCTCAGCATGTGTTAGGAGGCTCAATTTTTGAAGAATTTTCCTTTTAAGAGAGATTGGAAGGAACTCCCACTAATCCTACTAACAGAAGTCTAAGATGTTGTAGAGGAAACTTGAAAGAAAAAGTAGAAAATTTTTTCCTAAGTGAATGCAGACACGAAGGTTAAAACATGCCCTAATATAAGTAAATTAGTTTTGTATATTTTGTTTACAAAATGTTAACAAAATAAACACAAAGTATATATAGAGGCATCCAAACAAACTACAATAAAAAATTATCCTTAATTGTAATATTTTCAGCAACAGATAACTAATGTTGCTGAATAAACTTGAATAAGATAATTAAAAATCCTTGGTTTCTGTTTTTCCACGCATAAAAAATGCTGGTTCTTGAGGTAAAGGCAGTTTTCCAACTTGATCACAGCTAAAATACGAAGCAATTTTTGCTATGATAGGCCTCTGATCTGGGTTTCCCTGCACACATAATAGACCAATTTGTACACACTTATTGATTTCTGTTTCAGACAAGGAGTGTGGTAATGAGGGATCCAACAATTCAAGTACTCTGTTTTTCTTCCACTTCTTCCAAACCTGCAATTAAGATGCTAAATAAATGCTCATTTATCTTTTTCCATGATATCAATGCTCTTTAACATCTTCACAAAACTCTTCTTATTACTTAAATCTATTGACAAATTACAAAATCATGAATAAAAGTCATCAAATCAAAAGTGAAGGTTAGAAATTTCACATTGACCAGTGATAAATTCAATTTACAGATTAAAAGTGATAACAAACCCCATCTTACAACTTATTTTATAGAATTGAATGTCACTCATATTTTTCTTGGAATCTAATATTAAGATACTCACATGGCTCAAGAGATCATCCAAATCTTTTCCATTCCCATCAACGTTTCTCTTCCCACTGATTATTTCAAGAATTATAACTCCAAAACTAAAAACATCAGATTTCATAGAAAATTGGCCAAGCATTGCATATTCAGGAGACATGTAGCCACTGCAAAACAGTAATAAATTCACAAACTCATCATCTGAAACCAAACAATTCCTTTGTGTTGTTTGAGAAGAAAGTTTCTGAGCATCAAAGCTTACTATGTTCCAGAAATTATACTTGTATTCCCTTGCATTTGATCAATGGAAATAATCCTTGCTAATCCAAAATCTGATATTTTTGCGTTCATTTTGTTGTCTAACAAAATGTTACTAGGTTTAAGGTCACAGTGTATAATGTTAAGATGAGAATCCTCGTGAAGATAGAGAATTCCTCGTGCAATTCCTCTTATAATCTCGTAACGTTCGGACCAACTTAATTTCCTATGATTTTGAGGGCCTGTAAAATTTAACATGAGACAAAACCATTTTTAATGATCAGAAATGTTTGAAAAAGAAAACAAAGATAAGGTTTAAAGTATCATACTGAATAGGTAGTAATCAAGGCTTTTGTTGTGCACAAACTCATAAATCAGTATCTTCTCATTCCTTTGCACGCAAAATCCTATCAGTCTCACAAGATTTCTGTGTTGAAGTTTGGAAATTAGCAAAACCTCTTTCTTGAATTCTGTAGCTCCTTGACTGGAATTTTTCTTTAGCCTCTTTACTGCTATTTCAAGTCCATTTGAAAACACACCCTGCAATATACATGCTATTAATAAACCTTAAATTGACATTGCAGCAAAATTCTCCATTACTGTTTAACACAAAGCATAAGCTAGCAACCTTGTATACTGCTCCAAAACCACCTTCCCCTATCTTGTTATCATCAGAAAACTTGTTTGTTGCTTCTTGAATAGTACTCAATTCAAATTGCAGAGAGTTCAATTCTGCTGAAATCTCTTCTCCACCTAAACCAAAAATGTAGTCAGTTATAAATCAGTAGTTGAGTGAAGAACAGAATCTCCACTGCTAAGTAAACTTGAACAGAATGGAACTATGATCATAGAAATGAAGATTGTTTCCAGTTCTACATTACAATTTCCTTTCCGGTGCTTGAGATCCTTCCTTAACTCCCTATGTAACAAATAGCAAACAAAAAACAAAACAATAACTGGAACAAGGCCATGAAAAAATATGATTGATGCAATTACTCCCAGATTCTTTCTTTTTCCTGCAATAGAGATTAGTATCAACATAAGTAACTATTTCTCTGAAATATGTTAAACAAAGGATACACATAATTAAAGTACGATCTAACCTCTAAGAAGTGGGAAAAACAGATAATGATCATATCTAACAATACAGCTCGGATATATAACTCTTCCTCCTATCTTGCCTCTTGCACATGTTTGAAGAAAATTCATGGCATCCCTAAGGCACTTTCTGCAATTTTCCTTGGAGAGGTATGGCATGCACTGAGCAAAGCCAAAAATGTGCTTGTCCTGAGAGAATGTTATTTTCTTCACAGCAAATTTAACAGAACCCATTTGAGCTTCAGTGGCTGCAGTCAGAAGATCCTCCATCAAGGAACTCAGCATTCTGTTGAAAATATCCAATTCCCCCTCATAATCCTCACTGTTCTTAACACACCATGATGGCTTTTTCTCAGTAGTGTTGTAGAAAAACCTGTTTGAGTAGCGAACCATGCATTCATGGGTCCAAATTATAGCCTCTTTGTTGAAGACACACTTTGATTTAAGTGTCTGGATTGAAGTATTCACACATTCTCCACATTTCTCCATATATCCATTGCACGTGAAGAGGCCATAGACAGTGTCTTGTTTGTTTGTTCCACTCACTGTGGTGTTGTAATAGTTGGTGGTGTTAACTTTGGATGTAAGTTTAGATAAGAGTTTATTCAGATTCAATTGGTAACTACTTTTGGGACTAAACTTTGGCTTGTCTGTGCAATCATAGTGCCTGAAAGTTGAGGCTGTTTCAGTTGCTAAAATGTTAAGGGTGCCAAGTAAGTACAACATAAGCATCGAGAACAATTTCAGACGGATCAAAGAAGCCATGTTTTGGGATATTCCTTCTGCTTAATGTTAATACTATGATACACCACAGCTGGATTAATCTTCAAGAAGTATTTGGATTTAATAATTAGTCTTTATTTTAAGCTAATATATGTGTCTTGAGTGAACTAAGTAAAATGTTAAAAGCTTATTTTTCTTTCATTTACTTTTGTGTCTGAAGTATAGAGATAATATTTGTTCGTTGTTTTCTAGGATGCTATCTATGTTAATTAACATGCTAAGTGTAAGTGTGATCCATCTTACATGATAGAAATTATATTTTCAAAACTTTTTAAAATTTATAATGAGAAATTATCAAAAGATGGTAGAAAATAAACCAAAAATCAGGGGTAACAAACATGTTAAACTTTATTTATTTTGAAATTTAAATAAAAAAAATATTACCTTTAATAGAAAACTTCACTATTTCTAATATAATGAAGTATATTTTATTTTCCTAAATATTTGTTAAAATTAAATAATTCAAATTTATTAAATCATACTTTTCTCTTTTAAGATAAAGTATTGCAATTATTAGAGATGTAAAATGCTATTTCAACGTCAAAAAATTATTAATAATTAAAAAAATATTAGTATTGAAGATTGTTTTAATCAATTTTGATTGATGGTAGTACGAAGTTTTTTCTCAATGGGTGATGTTGTTTTTGTTAATGTCAATTATAATTGTTTAGACTGATTTTAATTAAACTTAATACATTTTTTGTTTAAACCTTCGGATGTTCCTCGTATTTGTATAGAATCTCAAGTGAGCTCTCATGTTTGCAACTATCTCAATTGGGTCATAATATTTGTAAAAATAAGTCAATTTTATCCTAACCGTTAAGTTGTCACATACGACGTTAAGAGGTGCTGACATGGTACACATTGATGTAAAAGTGTCTGATTATGTGGATTTTTTTTAAAGTAAGAGTTTTTTATGTGGCAAAATTTATTCCTAATCTAACAAAGAAATTGATTTCTAATCGAAATTTACAAAGACTCGCTCCCCCATGGATCTTGTTGCAAGTCGTCGGCCACCAAACTTCCCCATGGAAGAAATAGGGAATGTAATTAAACCAATTTAATCCTAATTGAACCCAAAAAACCTAAATTGAACTCCAAATATTGCTTTCCTCTCTTTAATTTGAAAACCCAATATGGGTAGTCCCTCTTCCTCTTCTAAATACGTTAGGGTTTTTTTTCTCAATCTATCTTATGAACTCTGAACAAAAGGTTCATACTTTTGCTCCCAATCCTCAAAAATAAAACCTAGCTTGAGGGCTCTTTGATCTCGTGCAAGAGGACTTCTAGGGGAGAACCTATCCTTTTCCCCATATCTCTTTCGGTCTCGCGGACAACCCCAACTCTGGGAAAGGTTCTTCCTTAACGCGAGCACTTATCTTCTTTCCCATATCTCTTTCAGTTTTGCGGACAACCCCAACTCAATATTTTAATGCCTGTACTTATTGTGTATACGAATATGTTTTTCAAAGATACTATTTAGGCTCTGTAATGTCTTCATCACCCAATTTAAACACTGATCGTCACTTGAAAAAGAGACAAGGACCTGAAACCCATTGATTAATACCTATTCATTGCCCCCAATAACAGAGAACACTAAAAAGCAGATTCAACATCCTAGCCACAACCATGTTCAACCTCCAACCACCCGAAACCCCAAAGCTATACCCAATAAAACACAGTACAAGTAAGAAGATAATCGTCGGCGACATCGCCGACGCCGAGTGTGGATTCCGAGTAGAGGCGAATCAATCATGACGACTCAGGATTCGCATAATGGAGTGCGTTTTTTTCCTCACCGGTGATGCCTTCAACGACAACCAGGATTACCGGCAGTAATGTGACGATGAGCGTTGACAGTGACATAGTGTGGCGATTTAGTGGCGAGCCTTGGTCGTGGAGGTGGGCACAGTCCAGGAGTCGTAGCGCATGAAGGAAGAAACGTTGCAGGTGGCAGCGACTCATCCAACATGGGTGACGTTGCTGACAGCGATTTCGGCTGGCCACGGAGGTGCGCGACAACACTGGTCAAAAGGAGAACCCTTTTCTTTTTGAAGAAGAGAAACCCTCTGTTGCGGCTAGCTAGGAAGAAGAATGGGACAACCTCTTTTTTTCTCGTTCTTGGAAGAAATCCTTAAAGAAAGAGCTTCTTACTGCACCAACACAAATTTCTTAAACAAGACGAAGAGTATCAGGTTCTTAGACAAGACGAAGAGATCAAATGAAATCCATAATTTCCTAAAGTAAACAATTTGATTTGTGCTATGTCAAACACTCCTTATTTAAATAACAAAGTCCACATAATCAAATAATACACATCAATATATTATCTGTACACCACGTCATCATCACTTAACGCCATATGTGACAACTTAACGGTTAGGACAAAATTAACTCAATTTTACAAATATTATGACTCAATTGAGACAGTTTCAAATATGAGGACTCACTTGAGATTCCCGTACAAATATGAGGACCATCTGAAGGTTTGATGAAGATGATTTAGATTCTTATTTTATCACACGAGAAACACGAAATCATAACTGTTCATTTTTTAGTTATGAAAAGTATGATTTAGGGTTTGTGTAACCCTTGCTTTGGCTTTGAGAACTTGGTGTTGGCATAAAGCGAGAACTTTCACTAGGAGTGTGATTGAGTGATGTTGTTGTTGCTAAGTGAAGCTTGTCATCCTTTGTAAATATCAAAGGAAGTTTTCATTCTTCGTGAAACATTCGAAGGAGGTGTTCATCCCTTGGGACCTTGAAAGGAAGTGAGTTTCATCTATTGTAGCAACAAGAGAGGTGTTTTCTAAACCCTTAAACTTGTCTTTCTATATGATTGTAATAGTTTATTGGTTTTGTGATATTGGAACATTATTCTCCGTTTGGGATTAGCAACTGGACGTAAGATCCTTGTGATTTGAACTAGCTAGTATAAAATTGTCTGTGCAATTTTCTCTCTTTCCTTAATATTTTTTATTGTTTAATTATCTGCTAAGGAAATTAAAATTAAGAGAAAATTATTAAAGACACACATTTGTGATAAGAAACCAATTCACCCCCTTCTTGGTTTATTGTTCAAGTTAAACATTTTGTTGCACCGCTCTGACACTTTGTGCAACAAATTTTTTTACTTTGGATTGAATGAATTAAAGCTTAAAAGATTATATCCCCGAGAAACAAATTTAGTTCACAAAAGACTAGGGGGAGGGGGTGTTGAATAGTGTTGTGAAAAACCTTTTGCTAAAAGATGTTTAACAACCTTGGTGATGGTTAATATGTTGTCGTTGAACCTATCAAATTAATACTACTTTAAAAAGAAACTTCAGTATTGCCAAGTTAGTAGTTAACAAACTAGATAAGGTTAAAGTAACCTTGAGTCGTTTTTCAACGAATACAAAATTGGTTTTTAATACTTGACTCTTATGGAGACTTTGAAAGGTTAGTAAAATACAATGCAATGTTTAAAAATAAAAGTGAAAATATATCCTAATGAAATTAATATTGAAGAATGCTTGAGTTTAATTGAAGAACAAATAAGAGACTTTAAGGCAATTATTATGAAGTAGGCGATGTTTTTCCAAGATAGATTCATTATCGATTTTCTAGATATTATTATTCAATTAATTATTGTTTGAATTTCAAATTAATTTGAGGGCGATATTACAATTAATTAAAGTATATTCTCAATGTAAGACGTTTCTAGATTATTCATAATAAATTCAAGCAAAGTAAATTCTCAATTAAATCCTATTATGTTTAATCATAACTATTCTTAAATCTCATTACCAAATTAAAAGTTAATTAATCAAAGTAAAGTTTCAATTAATTACTGTTAAAATTCTTACCACCACCACAAAAATAAAGAATTATGGTAGGGGTTTCTTTCCCGAGGTTTTGAAAACCTCTCCGAATTATTGGTGGTTTCAATACAAAACCTCAGTTAAGTTAAATATCTAAAATATTTGGCGCTCAAAGTCGCGCCTCCATTACTTTCTAAAATATTTAGCACTCATCGCGCTTCCGATACTTGGTTTTATACTTTCATCAGAACTTCGGGTATTCTGGTCGTTTCCATCTTCACCTTCTCCTCTACTTCTCTATCTTCGACTCCTTCGTTACTTTCCAATCCCTGATTCTCTTGCTTCTCCTCTTCTCTAAATCTCTAATTTCGAAAACAAACATCAAGAGCGCACCGACCTTGACGTTTTTAGGAGCTCTCCGATGACAATTTTGAAGAGCTTGTGATTATCTGTAGGTTGTAGTGGTAGAAAATTCGCACCACTCCTACGGCAGCGAGTTCTCGCAAGCAGGTGGCGCAGTAGGAGGCTGAGCGGTCCAAATTCGTTGTGATGAAGGCTGAGCAGGAGCGACGGGCAGCGATTATCCACGATCCGGCAAAGCTAATCACTGACTACTTTGACTAGATTTTACAAATATTCTTACTTTATATTTTTCCCTGTTGCAGAATAAATTTAGATGTTCCCGAAAGATATCAGTGAGTTCACCTTGCTCAGTTCTCTGTCATTCTTGACATGATGAGATTGCAACTTTCTAGCTACATTTTATATTTATGTACTTTTTAGTTCATAGTGATATTTTCTTGACTCATTTGCTTATATTTTCGTAGTCTTTGAAAAGGTCAATATCGAAGGCAACCTTGAAGTGAATGTCTGGTTTGTTTGGTTCCTTAATATATATAACTATTGCATCATTGATTTTGATTGGTACTTTCTTTTGAAGGAATTATGCGTCAACAAAGCAGTGCTGCTGAAAGTCTCAATCCTTCAAAGCTTAGGAGGAATGCTTATGCTGCATCTGATATAAGTAGAATTGCTTCTCAGGTGGCTTAGGAGGAATGCTTATGCTACATCTGATATGAGTAGAATTGCTTCTCAGGTGGTTGAACACTTCCAGGTTATACTTTAGAAATATAGGTTGCCTTATTAAGCAATAATGAAGATGTACTCACTTTTAAATCTTGCATTGCATTTCTAGTCTTATCTTAATATTTGTTTGAACCAATGCATCTGTACTTCAACTCCATTCATATTAGTTTGCATCTAGCGACCAGTATAACAGATCAAATTCAAAAAAATATACTGAAGGGGTGGTTATGTTCATAGCTTTCCCTTCTTAGATAGTTCAAAAAGTGGTTCTAAAATAGTGGTGTGGCGGATAGCAAAAACTGTGGCATTACATAGGCATTTGAAGTGGGACACAAAACAATATATATAATCAACAGATATATGTAATCAATGTTAGAATTACCTAACAATTAAGTGACTCATGTGAAAATAAATAAAGGTTAAAATGTGATTTAATATATTTGAGGAACTTAATGGCAATTACAACTTGATGGAAGTTGTATAAGAATGGTTGAAGGGTTCTGTCCCTGATGCACACAAGCACAATTAAGAAGCTCTCTCTTCCATTAGAAAGCCATCAAGAAAGTCTTGAGAGAATTAAGGTTGCATCAAGGGATAGATTGAGTAAGGAGTTAAAGCAAATCAAGAATCAATTAGCATGGATCAATGTTAGTAATTTCTTAACTTACTTATGTAATTATGTTTAATCTAGTGACAATCATAAATTCTTAAGATCCTAATGTCATGTAATCAAGATCAATGAAAGCTTACATGTGGTATCAGAGCTTAGGTTGTTAAATTTATGATTCTCCTAGAATAAAGAAATTTGATTCATGATTTTTTCCTAAAAAATGATGAAATTGTGGTGCTGGAATAAATCCTTTAAGTTGTATATATAAAAAACTGCATATTGGAATTATGTGTTAGAGGTAGAAGATGATGAATAATGTTTTTGGGAAGAGGATGATGATAGTTGTTGGATGATAAAGCTTATGGGAATGGGAATGCAAATGATAGAAGTAATGCCCAAATGTTAATTATTAAAGTTTAACAATTGTAAGAAAGAGACAAATGCATGTGAATAAAGAAAAGCAACCTTCCTTGCTTATTTTATATGAATGATAATGGTCCAAGCATCACATAAATGAAAACCAACATGTGCCACATTCTATGATTATGTGCATTATAATAAAATATTAGAATGGAATATGTATTGTCTACCAAACATGGTCTGCCACATGAAAGGCTACTTTCCTTGTTTTATATGGAAAATAATGCAAACTTTGCAAGATGAAAGTTTCCAACGTGTAGCATACTGGAGAATTAAAGTTTATGTATGTTCTTCATTACGAAACATTTTACCCACTTAAATTGAAATTAGGTTTTTTCAATTTTAATTATGACACATATAATAAATTTTATGTGAATAAATGTATATTGTTAAATTAAATTTAACAAGGATGTTATGTATGGTGAATAACAAATTAAGGTTATTATTATCATTATTATTTGAAATTAATTATGGTAAATTTTGTTAGTCACCAAAGTGACCAAAATTTTAAAGTTATTTTAATTTCAAATTATTAATGATTTTATTTCAATTACCCATTATATGGATGCTAAATTATGAATAATTAATCTATGGGTTAATTGAAAATTCATTATTATAAGATATTTTGTATCATCCAAAGATGATTATTTGCTCTTATAATTAATGAGTACAATTGTAGATAATTTTGTATGCTCGCTAGATTTATTTATATACCCAAAGGTAGTAGATGATTCTAGTTGATGCGTATTTTAATCATCAATAAAGATTTAAAATTATTAGCATCATTATGCTTATATATGTGTATTAATGGATCTCCCAAAAGAGAACACTAATATACATAGAATGATGATTAAAGTCTAAATCTGTATTTATGACTCAAAGCACTAATGATTAGCATGTATTAATTACAGTCCCCGTTCTGGTATCTTTACACTCGCTCGCTACGTCTGTTCCAGTCTTTAATGGATTAAATTTCCCTGATTTGAGTGAACAAGTCCAATTTCACTTAGGTGTATTGGATCTTGACTTGGCTCTTCAAGTTGAGAAACTGGCTGCTATCACTGATATTAGTAGCAATGAAGAGAAAACTCATTACAAAGCTTGGGAAAGATCAAACAGACTTAGTCTAATGTTTATGAGAATGAGCATTGCAAGTAACATCAAATCTATTATTCCGAAAACTGAAAATGCAAAAGAATTTATGAAATTAGTGGAAGAGCGCTCCCAAACTGCTGACAAGTCCCTTGCTGGGACATTGATGAGTACGTTGACCACCATGAAGTTTGACGGTTCACGTACTATGCATGAACATGTGATCGAGATGACAAATATTGCAGCAAGACTTAAGTCTTTAGGAATGAAAGTGGATGAAACGTTTCTCGTGCAGTTCATTTTGAACTCGCTACCATCTGAGTATGGTCCATTTCAGATGAACTATAACACCTTAAAAGACAAATGGAATGTGCATGAATTGCACAGTATGTTAGTTCAAGAAGAGACCAGACTTAAGAACTTAAGAAGCCACTCTGTTCATTATCTAAAGAATCAAGGAGCTGGAAAGAAATTTAAGAAACATGTAAAGGGTAAAGGACCATTAAAGATTGACGAGTCCTCAACCAAAATCCAGAAGAAAAATGATAAATGTCATTTCTGCAAGAAGTCTGGACATTTTCAGAAAGACTGCTTAAAGCGTAAAGCTTGGTTCGAAAAGAAAGGTAAGCATAATGCTTACGTATTTTTTGAATCAAACTTAACTGAAGTTCCCCATAATACTTGGTGGATTGATTCTAGATGTACGACTCATGTTTCTAATGTGATGCAGGGATTCCTTACAATCCGAACCATAAACCCAATTGAGAAGTTCGTCTTCATGGCAAATAGAGTGAAAGTTCCAGTGGAAGCTGTTGGGACTTATCGATTAATTCTTGACACTGGATATCACTTAGACCTGATGGATACTTTTTATGTACCCAGTATCACTAGAAATTTGATTTCTTTGTCTAAGCTTGATGTTGCTGGGTACTCTTTTAAATTTGGGAATGGTTGTTTCAGTTTGTTTAAGCGTGCCTGTATGATTGGATCTGGTACACTTTATGATGGTTTATATAAATTGAATTTGGATAATTTATATGCTGAAACTCTTATGACCTTGCATCACAATGTTAGCATTAAACGCAGTTTAGTGGATGAACGATCTGCTTATTTGTGGCATAAACGTTTGGGACATATTTCCAAAGAAAGGATGCAAAGATTAGTAAAGAATGAAATCCTTCCGGATTTAGATTTTACTGATCTGAATGTATGTGTGGATTGTTTAAAGGCAAACAAACAAAACACACAAAGAAAGGAGCCACAAGAAGTACGTAACTTCTTGAAATTATACACATTGATATATGTGGTCTATTTGATGTGAATTCCTTCCATAAAGAGAAATACTTCATTACCTTCATTGATGATTTTTCGCGTTATGGATATGTCTATCTATTGCATGAGAAATCTCAAGCAGTGAATGTCTTGGAAGTTTACGTAAATGAAGTAGAAAGACAATTAGACAGAAAGGTGAAAATTGTCAGGTCTGATAGAGGTGGTGAGTATTATGAAAGATATGATGAAAGTGGACAACATCCTGGTCCATTTGCTAAATTTCTTGAGAAACGTGGTATGTGTGCTCAATACACAATGCCAGGCACACCACAACAAAATGGTGTATCAGAAAGGCGTAATCGAACCTTAATGGATATGGTTAGGAGTATGTTAAGTAATTCATGTTTACCTGTATCATTGTGGATGTATTCATTAAAGACTGCCATGTATTTGTTAAACATGGTTCCTAGTAAGGCTGTTCAGAAGACTCCTTTTGAGTTATGGACAAATAGGAAACCCAGTTTGAGACACCTACATGTTTGGGGTTGTCAGGCAGAAATAAGAATTTATAATCCGCAAAAAAAGAAACTGGATGCAAGAACAATCAGTGGATATTTCATTGGTTATCCAGAAAAATTAAAAGGGTATATATTTTACTGTCCTAACCATAGTACAAGAATTGTTGAAACTGGAAATGCTCGGTTCATTGAAAATGGTGAAACTGGTGGGAGTGTAGATTCATGAAAGGTTGAAATTACAGAAATTAAAGTACAAGTTTCTGTAATTGGTACCTCTTCTTCAAGAGTTGTTGTTCCTCATGTTGTAGAAACACACAACAATCAAGAAGAACAACACATCAATACTCCCATGATTAACAATGAACCATTAGTAGAACAATCACAAGAAATAGTATTAAGAAGATCTCAAAGAGAAAGAAAGTCTGCTATTTCGAATGATTATGTGATTTATCTACAAGAGTCAGAAAATGACTTAAGTATTGATAATCATCCAGTTTCATTTTTCAGAAGCCGTTAATGGTGATAATTCTGATAAGTGGTTAAATGCTATGAAAGATGAGCTTAAATCGATGGTACAAAATGATGTATGGGATCTTGTGGAATTACCAGAAGGATGCAAGAGAGTTGGGTGTAAATGGGTCTTTAAGACTAAGCATGACTCTCATGGTAATATCGAACGCTACAAGGCCCGACTTGTTGCCAAAGGTTTTACTCAAAAAGATGGCATTGACTATAAGGAAACATTTTCACCTGTTTCTAAGAAAGATTCTTTCCGAATTATCATGGCATTAGTAGCTCATTATGATCTTGAGTTGCATCAAATGGATGTCAAAACTGTTTTTCTGAATGGAGATTTAGAAGAGGATGTCTATATGGATCAACCGATGGGGTTCACTGAAAAAGGAAAGGAACACATGGTGTATAAACTAAAGAAATCAATATATGGACTTAAACAAGCTTCCCGACAATGGTATCTCAAGTTCAATGATACTATTATATCCTTTGGATTTAAGGAAAACATTGTTGATCGGTGTATATATCTAAAGGTCAGTGGGAGCAAGTTTATATTTTTGATTCTATATGTTGATGATATCTGATAATGCTAAATATTACCATATTTTAAGCATCATTTTAGTAGCAAAATCAACTCCTTTCTAACTTATAACTTGTTAAATCCTCTTCTTTTGTCTTGTTTTCTTAATAATTATGTTTCAGGCTACTTCGTTGTACTTTCTTCAATAATCTCTTATTTTGTAGCTAATAATGAGCTTGGAAGAGTCTCCAACAATGTGTAGGGCTGAACCAAACACAAGGAACAAGCACACATGCAGAAACGCTCGCGCAGTGGAACCAAGTGGACGCTCGTCCCGCTATCTGAAGAGGACGCTCGTCCTGAAAGCAGAAGAGGACGCTCGTCCAGGACGTTTTTAAGAGGACGCTCGTCCAGAGGGAGAGAAGAGGACGTTCGTCCAGGACGCTTAGAGAGGACGCTCGTCCAGGGCGTTAAGAGGGGACGCTTGTCCAGAAGACAGAAGAGCGGACGCTCGTCCAGAGTGGAAGCACGAGCGGACGCTCGTCCCAGCAGAAGAGGACGCTCGTCCCAGCAGAAGAGGACGCTCGTCCCAGCAGAAGAGGACGATCGTCCGGAGAGTAAGCGCAGTGGACGCTCGCACAGTGGACGACAGAGAGGGCGTTCGCCCAGAAATCATGGACGCTCGGCCAGGTAGAAGGACGCTCGGCCAAATCCAGATGGTCCGCGCCCGGGCGCGACAGAGGGGCGCCAGGCGCGACTTTTCGCGAGTTTTGAAGATTTTCCAGAGAGTTTCACGCCCAGGCGTGAGAAATGGGGCGCCCGGGCGTGACTTTCCAGTGAGTCTCGCGCCCGGGCGCAAAACAGAGGGGCGTCGGGCACGACTTTCGCTGATGTGTCAAAATGCCTATTTATTCATGGGGTTTGGATGCATTTGGGGATCTTTGGCTGCCCAGACACGATTTCTCTCAATTGGAGCTCTTGGAGGCGAGCTAGGAGCTGTGGGAACAGTCCTTCTTCAACCTTGGGTCTTCTTCCTTCTCCCATTTCCACCATTGTTGTAAGCTTGAGCTCTCCATTCATGGAGAGCTAGTTTCATTATTGTTGGGGGATTGATGTAGCCACTGAATTCTTATGTAAACTACTATGTTTTGAATGAATTTATGCCTCTTTCATTGATTGTTAGTGTTTAATTCCCTTTCTTAATGCTTGTTGTGAAATTGCTACCCATTACATGATTTTAGGGTTTGCTTGATATTGGGAAATGTTGGGTAAATCTGGACTTGGATTAAACACCTAAAGGAAATAGTATCTAAGGATAGAGCTAGGACCTTTGGTTGTCTTAAGATCTCAATTCTTAATGCAGAAATAATTGTTAGGTTTTCCAAGGGATTGGAGCCTAATAAGGAAGTCTAGGCTCTCTCTACCAAGGGATTGGGTTTGAGTAATTTAGTAGATTGACATTGGCATATTAATGAAGAGGAAGTGATTTTCTATACATAAGAGTGAAGTAGGTGAAATCATACCCCCAACAATACCATTCCATATCATTTCTAATCTTTCCATTTCCAAGTGTTTGAGTATCTAAGATCACTTTTATTAATTATGTTTCATGTTTACTTTATTTGCACAAAAACACAAATTATGAAGCATTCTTTAGTCTAAGTTAGTTGGAAATTATACGATTGTTTGGTGACACGAGTCTCTTGGGAAACGATATCCGGTCTTACCGGTTTTATTACTTAGAACGATTTGGTACACTTGCCAAAGTCTCAACAATATCTTGCTTGAAACTAATGACCTTGGTCTGTTAAGTGAGACTAAGAGATTTCTCTCTAACAACTTTGAAATGAAAGATATGAGTGAGGCATATTATGTGATAGGAATAGAAATATTTCGTGATAGATCACAAGGATTGTTAGGTTTGTCTCAGAAAACATATATTAATAAAGTTTTAGAGAGATTTAAGATGGATAAATGTTCAACATCTCTCATTCCAATACATAAAGGAGACAAGTTTAGTCTCATGCAATGTCCAAAGAATGATTTGGAACGAAAACAGATGGAAAATATCCCTTATGCATCTGTTGTTGGGAGTTTGATGTATGCTCAAACATGTACAAGACCAGATATTAGTTTTGCAGTTGGTATGCTTGGTAGATATCAGAGTAATCCAGGAATGGATCATTGGAAAGCTGCAAAGAAAGTTTTAAGATACCTACAAGGAACAAAGAATCACACGCTTACTTACAAAAGATCTAATCATCTTGAAGTGATTGGATATACAGATTCAGACTTTGCTGGTTGTATAGATACAAGAAAATCTACATATGGTTATCTGTATCTTTTAGCCGGAGGAGCAATCTCATGGAAAAGTGCGAAGCAGTCCATCATTGCTACATCCACTATGGAAGCTGAATTTGTGGCATGCTTTGAGGCCACTATTCAGGCTAATTGGTTGCGGAACTTTATTTCAGGACTTGGAATAGTTGACACTATTGCCAAGCCGCTGAAAATTTATTGTGACAATTCCGCAGCAGTCTTCTCTTCTAAGAACGATAAGTATTCCAAAGGTGCTAAACATATGGAATTGAAATACTTTGTCGTTAAAGAAGAAATTCAGAAACATAAAGTGTCAATAGAACATATTAGCACTGATTTTATGATTTCTGACCCTTTAACAAAAGAGTTACCGCCCAAATTATTTGTTGATCATGTAAAGAATATGGGCATTATGTCTACCACTGAAAGTTGAATGTTAATGTTATTAATGCTTATGTGACACTTGAGTTCTTTAATGTATAAGTTTCTGAAATTTGTATTTGTATTTTCTTCTATATGGTTATGTATACAAATTATGATGAAGAAAAAGAAACAAATTATATTATTCTTATTAAAATGACATTATGTTTGAACCCATTATGTATTTAAGTTTTGTAATGTCATATTAAAGAGAAAGAGATAATACAGTAGTACATGGAAGGAGACATATTGGTTGAATGATGTGCGACCGCCATGACTCTTATTATTTTTGTATCTTTAATTATGAATAATGATGAAGCCAATTATATAAAGTCCTTAAATGCGCATTATGATTATTTATTAAATCACAGAATGTTATGATATCACAAGAGTCAAGTGGGAGAATGTTAGAATTACCTAACAATTAAGTGACTCATGTGAAAATAAATAAGGGTTAAAATGTGATTTAATATATTTGAGGGACTTAATGGCAATTACAACTTGATGGAAGTTGTATAAGAATGGTTGAAGGGTTTTGTCCCTGATGCACACAAGCACAATTAAGAAGCTCTCTCTTCCATTAGAAAGCCATCAAGAAAGTCTTGAGAGAATTAAGGTTGCATCAAGGGATAGATTGAGTAAGGAGTTGAAGCAAATCAAGAATCAATTAGCATGGATCAAGGTTAGTAATTTCTTGACTTACTTATGTAATTATGTTTAATCTAGTGACAATCATAAATTCTTAAGATCCTAATGTCATGTAATCAAGATCTATGAAAGCTTACAATCAAGAGATTCAGATGTGATTAGTACCGACTCAACACTTTTAAGATTGATTCAAGAATAAGATTTTTCTAAATAAGATTTACAAGTATGTATAAGTAAGAGAACTGACAGCTCTGTCATTAAATAATGTTTTTATTACAACAATGTCTTTAAGATAATGTGTTTATGGAGCACTCTTAAATTCCTTCTAGAATTGAAAATTTTCTCACTATCGACATAAATCAATTCAGAACATACCAAATGATTTGGTGTGTATGTGTTTGATGATGCAGCTAACGAAGCACGTTTTTGGGGCATCAAAGGTAGCAGCCACAGCCAGTACTGGGAAACTGGACTTGTTAAGGAACTTGGGAGCAAACTTAGCCATTGATTATAAAGGGGCTGCTTGAAGATCTAGAAGAAAAATTTGATGTAGTGTACGATACAATAGGTGAGATATTGAACTCTGAACCTATATTTTTGTTGTGTACAATTAATATGCTGCAACAATATACAGATAGACCAAAAATAATATTGTATAAATGATTGCATTTGTATCAGATTTTCTATAATAACATTATTGAAAACTTGTGTATGATTGATTCTAAAATCAAGGCAGAGTGAGATTGATAGAACATTGAAGGCTGTTAAAGAAAATGGGAAAGTTGTGATAGTAGCAGCACATGGAAGTTCTTCAGATATCTTCGTAATGCTCATACAGGTAAGATAGAATTCAGTGTTTGTTTTACATATCTAACATTTGGATTACCTATGCAAAATTTAATTCATTGGTAAGATAGAAAATTACTATGAATCGGTAATTGGCTGCAGTGTGTCCTATCTTGTGTCATGTTTCTAGGTGATGTTCTAGCATCAAATTACATCCATTGCATTACAGGACAAAATTAGCAACGGTGTGAAATCATATTCAGAAAATATTGTTTTTCCTAGAAAAAAAATTATGAAATATATTGGTGACCTCTCACACACATGCATGATGATGTAGCTAACATTCTTCTTCACTCATATTGGCTTTGAGAATTGAGATAAGAAAGCAGTGTCCTAATATTAACTTACCTTTCGCTTTTTTTATCATCTTTTGGTAAATAAATGATTCCCTTCAAACTCATTTTTCATTCTCATTCTCATTTATTAAACATTTAATTCAATTTTACATTTCTTTATATATTTTTAATTCACTTTTTATTAAAAAAAATTGTTGATTGAATATTAAAACCTTATTTAATTTCTTTCATTAATTGAATGATATAATTACTGTTATATTATTTGCTTATCTCTACATCTTGACAAATCTAGAATCCCTAAGTTGGCTTGAGCGATGGAGAAGTCGAGGACAAGTTGGAGAAGTTCATTGCAGAGGGTCATTGGAACAACATGATCGTTGGGTCTACTATGAACTTTATGCATCAAAATCAACATTGTTAATAAACATCTTTCTATTTTAATTTAGTATTGAACATTTTCTTTCTTTTTAATTTTCATGAACAATTAAATGTATGAATTATATTAATATATTGAACAAGTTTATTTTATATATAATATTAAGTTTTAGTACATATTTCATTACCGGTGTGGTTAAAAAATTAATTTGAATTTTATCACCATCAAAAACTAAAAACCCTTGTAAGTATCAGCGATTTTTGTAAAACTTCCGTTAATACCGACGGTTTCAGTAAAACCTTCGTTAATACTAGTGGTTTCTGTAAAACCTCCACTAATACTTGCGGTTTCTGTAAAACCCCACTAATACTGGTGGTTTCTGTAAAACCCCTACTAATACCGGCAGTTTCTGTAAAACCTCTGCTAATACCGACGGTTTTTGAAAAAATCGCCGGTAATTACTTAGCGACGCAGCTTTTTCCAGGGGTTTTTTAAACCGCGGGTAATGCATTTTCCAGGGGTTAAAACCATCGGAAACGGAAAAAATAACCCCCGAAAAAATTAAAATTTTTTGTAGTGCACTAATCAAAGTACATTATCAATTGATAACAAAAACTCATTCAATCATATGAAAGTTACTAAATTCAATCAAAGTACTTTCTTAATCAAACCTAGAAACCCTTGAACTCATGATAAATATGAATGTAAATTAAAACACTTTATGATGTAAAAACCATTACTTTTGACGTGATTAAGAGTAGGGCTGGACAAAATTAACTCATCTGTACTGTACTATAGTTAACTATACTATATTATACTTAAAAAAACTGATCCACTTTTACTAAAAGTTCAGTATACTATTTTATCGTTTAGTTTTTAAAAACTGAACTTATAACAGTTTCGGTTCAGTTAACTGTGAGAGAACTGTATCTACACTTTTCTCTTCTCTAGTTCCCGTTCAATTGTTCTGTCTTGCTAAGAAAATATTATTTAATAATAAAATATTAATAAAAGAAACCGTTCAAATAAAAAATTAATAATGAATTTCTTAAGACAATTTTTTTATCTCAAATTTTTATATTTTTTTCATCAATAACAATATATTACTTTTTAAATAATATTATTTTAAGTAATAAAAGTAAAATATATTTTTTTAAATTTAATTTTATTAAATGATTAAGTAATATAATTCATAAAAAAAGACTATATAAAAAAATAATACTTTAAATATATTATATTCTTTAACATATTATTAAATATGTAAAAATATGTTAAATTTGTTTTAATGATATTAAAATGTGTGTAAGCGCACACACTAAAATAACTATTTATTTTAAAAATCAACTTACTTTAAAATAAATATTAATATTATTATTTTTAAATGATAGTATTTTACATAGTAAAACTAAAATATATTTTTTAACGTTAAATTTTATTAAATGAATATAAAATGAAATATCATAAAAAATAGTAATGTACTAAAAATAATTAATATTATAGAAATATCAAATGACAAAAAAATTAACAAACGTTTATTAAGAGTAATTTTTCTAGTATCATCTTTTATTATATTATAATAATTAATAAATATTACTTTAATTTTTACATAATAAAATATAAATAATAAATAATTGATTAATAAAACAGCTTTACGAGGGAACAAAATAAATATAAATAAAAGATTATTTTAAAATAAAATAAGTAGATAAAAAGATAAAATAAATTATATACACATATAAAACAAAAAAATATAAATAAAAAATTAAAAAAATAATTATAAAAGTAAAATAATATTCATGACAAAATAAATAATGAAATAATTTCCATACACATATAATAATAAAAGAAATATAAATAAAATAGAAAATAATAATATCAAATAATTAAAAAGTTAATTTTTATGACACTTATGAATAAAATAAAATAAATATTAAAATAAATTTCAATTAAAAAGAACATGTATTGTTATACTATTCAGTTTGAAAACTAGTACAATTCAGTTTAAAATTAGTATAATTCAGTTTAAAATTAGTATAGTTAGTAGTTCAGTTTAGTTTATATTGTAGTTTAGTACAATTTAGTATAGTTCAGTTCAGTCCAGTTTGATAAAACAAAAAATAGTTCAGTTCAGTTTGTCTGAATTGTTTTACAGTTCAGTTCAGTTTATACAAATTAGTTTTTAGTTCAGTACATATTTTATTAGTATAGTGCAGTTCAGTTCTATTTGTCCACCCCTAATTAAGAGATGAAAGACATAGAAGAAGGATAACCCAAATCAATAATGAAAAGAAACAAAGATATTTAATTCAATTTAACCTCAAAACCCATAATGAAATTAGAGTGGAATAATCTTATAAGTTTAGCCCTCCACGATTTGAGTGGAATACATGATATAATAAAAGTAAGAGGTAGTGGATGATTACTTCCTAGTGGAGGAGTTCGAGTGAATGAGTGATGGGTCTCTTTTGCTTCCCTTGAGTCTCATTATATAAGAATTGATTGGACTTCAATTCTGAATATTTTGTTGATAAAATCTTTTATCTTGTATTGCAATATATTTCAAATAATTAAAATTTTTAGATAATTATAAAAATATTCGGGAGATGTGTTGATAAAATCTTTTATCTGATATTGTAATATCTCTCAAATATTTAATAGATTTAGTTAGTTTTTAAATATTTGGTAGATATTTCTGTTGATATTTTCAGATATAATTATCTTGAAAAATATTTAATAAATTATTAACAACTGATTTTTCCCCAAAATTGCATTTCAGTACTTCTTACTTTTCCAGAATTGCAGAAAAGCCCATAAAGTTTCAATTATTAATAACCATTTATCTTTACTAAATATATTGTTATATTTGATAGACACATGTTTCATCCAGTATAGTCCCTTAGTATAAGTAATCGTTTAAACATTATATCTTGTGATTATTATTTTATTGAGTGTTGTTTCTTAAACCTCAAAATCCGAGTTGTTAAACAATCTAGTCTTCCTAGACGATCTCTTCCCAACATGGGTAAAACATCCTCCTCACTAGTTGCTTCTCACCCCTTGCCAGGTTGAAGGATACCTTAGCACAATGTTGAAACTCCATGCTAAAGACAACTCTAGTTAAGGGCCTTGAAAGTTTGCGAAGTGGAGGACTTCTCACCTTGAAGGTGAGATTTCCTTTTTTCCTTTTATCCCTTAAAGGAAGCGTCAAACAAAGAAAATAGCCACCTCCCCATTTTGGATATTAGGGAGACCCAACTCTTCTTGGCGTTCGGGCAAGTGTGAAGGTAGTGGAGGAAGATGTGGGAGGAGTAGGAGTGATGTCTAGAGTCGAGAAGAGCACCCTAAAGGCATGCATCCAAGCTCAACTGTTCAGGTGCAGTTGAGTGGGTGCCATGTTGAAATCTTGTACTATGCCCATTTCAAATTCATAAAAAAGAAGACGAATGAATAGATCTTAGAAGAGACAGACATACATGTAGAAGAAGTCCGTAGGAATACTCTCTCTCCAATGAAATACTCGTTCATTCCTTGTGAAAACGATCAAGCTAAACATCTTGGCGCTTCGGTTAGCCTCAATAAGGTAGGTTTGCCTTAAAGTACCGGAAAACACTAGAAGGAGGTGTTGAATAATGTTAATGGAAAAAAATTTTCGCAACCTTTCTCATATAGCACTTTAGTCGAGTACAAATTTTTTCTTGTAAGTTGTTAGACGCTCGACCTTACGATTGGGTTTAAACAATAAATTCTTTTCAAGTGCTATTCAGAATATTCGTTGCATCATTTGTAAAGACTTCCTTTTAATGAATAATCGTTTAGTATGGAAAGCTCTTATATTTAAAACGAAAATACAATTGTAGATTTTATACGAGAAGTACTGAGAGAGAAGTAAAGGCACATATATATATTTATACTGGTTCACTCCAACTAAGCTATGTTCATTCTCCTCTAACATGATAGGGTTCCACTATTATCTTCAACAAGATTACAACTGAGTATTATTACCCCTCCTAGTATCCCTAGGCACTCTTGGTATCCTTTGATACACTACCTAGTTGAGTTTCACTACTCACTGTTGGTTGTGTAGTATTTTTCACCACTCCTGGTATCCCTAGTAAGAGAATAACTCCTATTACTCTAGACTAGTTGAGTTTCACCCACTCTTGGTTTCCACTATACCATCCTGGCATCCCCCGATACAGTGCCTAGTAATCCTTAATTAACTCACCTGAGTTTACGACAAGTGTTTCAATTCTCTTTAGAATTGCAATCAACTAATTGCTTACAAGTCATTAGATGATTACTCTCATAGAGAGGATATATGTTCAATACAATAAAATTTATAGACTTGATATTTCTCTCTTTTTTATTTTTGCTCTACTTATAAATCGTAAGCTAATTTTACAATGACGCTTGAGAGTGTTTCTTGACTTTGCTTTTTCTCTTTGCAAATATTCTCTTTGAGCTTGAGCTTCTCTGTGCTTTTCTCTAAACGTTTTTTCTTCTCTTCATAGGATGATGTTTTTGTTGTGAGTTATCCTCTTGATTCTTAGTTCAAATCATCTACTATTTAAAGGCTCTTCAAAAGATATCCGTTAGACTGAGCTATTTTCTTGAATCTTGTGTCTTTTTCGTCTTGTCGTGTGAAACAGTCATTGGTTAAAGTCAACTTGTCAGAGTAAATTTGTTTTTTCAATACTTTGATAGAAATAGGTTGTACTATTTTTCTGGCATGACTTTTGACGGTAAAAACATTCCGTGAATGTTTTCTCTGTCTCTAACGTCAACTTCTAATATATTTCAAATAGAGCAGGTGCATGTGTGTAGTAGGTTATCTCTTGAGTAGATGTGCATGTATCATATATGTCTTCGAATATTTGATATATTTCAAATAGAGTAGGTGGATGCGTGAATGTTTTCGAACATTGCGCATTTAATGACATTTAATACTTGTTTATAAAAACAAAGTGTTTTTCACATTTTCTACCGTTGAGGTAGCGTTTATCATTTAAGCTTTTCTCTAAGATACCAAGCGTTGAATGAGAACTTCATCGTTGGACGAAGTAAAGGATTTAACTCATGGTATCGGCTAGTCTAGTTCTAAATGCTTTTTGAGATTTTCTTTCTTTAGCTAGAACATTTAGAAAGTTTTAGTTTCTACATGCTTTTGGATTTTTACCTGAAACACTTAAGTATTTTACCAAAACATTGCCTCAACACTTCAACGTCCTTGTCCATTGAGAGTTTAACTTATTACACTTTAGTACAATATAGCTTACGCATTTATCATAACTCTCATAGACGCTTTGACTTGGGAGTTGTTTAGTGTTGCGTCTAAATGTTTTAACTTTGGTTGTTCTACGTTACATATATGCCTAAGTGCTTTCCTAAGGGTTTCTTATATTTCTAGAAGATTAAGGATTTTGAGCTAACACTTATGTTTCTGCTTATTCTATTCTAGTTATAATCATCTTTAGATTTTCATTTCGTTTAATATTATTTGGTTAAACTTCAAAACATATGAAAGCGTTTAGACATATAAGTCTTATAGATGATTTTATCTTAACACGCCCAACAAAATCCATTAACTCCTACCCCTAATAAAAGTGGGTCACGTATTCTAACACGTATCAGGATGCCCACTCATAGCTCGGGACAATCTAGAGATTTAACTTATCACCCTCGTTGGTTGTGTTGATGTCCAACTCAACATCAACCTCAGTGTTGTTCGAGCTAAAGACTTATTTGGATCTACAATTGGCCACACTACCGACCGAATCCATGTCTCGCTCTATTAATCTAAGAATGAGAAAGGCAACCAACAATGACATTGATTATGAAGAGGCATCATCTACATATGATGGCATACCCCCTAGTCGTGACCAAGCACATTCAAGAAGAGTTGAAGTCATCCACAGAAGATGAGCCTAGACTTCTCTCTTGGGCCATTATGAAGCATCTAATAGAGTAAGAATATTTTGGGTCTTGTATTTTGGGCTAAATAGTCCAAGATTTAATTGGCTTTATATGGGCCTAGTAGTGTAGGATTTAGTTTGAGTCTTATATTTTGGGCCAAGTAGAATAGGGTTTTGACCACGTAAGTCAACAAAGGACCAAGGCCCAATGTTGACCAATATGGGACGTCCAAGCCATGAGTTGACCAAGGGGTCAACGTTTTTAGCTAACTTGATGGATAAGAGAAAGGTAGACGGTCAAGACATGTGTCCTCCTACCATTGAAGAGTTTTTCCTCTTAGTTAATGACCACATGTCACTCTGGAATGAAGAGTATTTTCCATAGGTAGTGGCCACATGTCATCCTCTCATTTGAGATGATTTTTTCCACTTATCTCCCTCATGTTGGAGAAGATTTCTCCTTGCTCTCGAAGCTAGCCAAGGTTGCTTTTTTAGGTCTAAGTTTTTGTCCATTTGGAGACACCTTAGCCTATAAATAAAGGTGTCTCCCCCTCACGTAATTACCTTTGATTTATAGTAAAGTTATGTTGCCATTTTTGTGTCATATTATGCTTGTAAGGTCACTCTAGGATAAAAAAAGCAACCTAAGTGGTCTCCTCTAGCCACCTTCCTATAAGAGTTGGTCCAACTTCTCTTAGAAAATCACTAAACACATAATCCCTAACCATAAAACAGCTTATGACCGAGACACTTAGCTACCTTCCCCCATCATGATGGCATATGCCCTAGCCATGGTTAAGCGTACTTAAGAAGAGTTGGATTCATCTATGAAAGGTGGGTCCGAGCTCTAATCATCATGAGCCATCAACATGTTCTTAGTAAAATTGTGTGTATTTTAGACCTTGTATTAAGGGTCAAATAGTATAGTATTTAATTTTAGGCCTTGTATTAAGGGCTAAGTATTGTATGGTTTGTAATCTTATTTTTAAAGAGTGTGTCCCACCATGGGACATGATGGCCACATGGCAAGCTCTTAAGTGAAGAGTTTTTCTTAAGAAGGAAGTGGCCATGTGTCATTTTCTAAGTGGAGAAACTCTTACTAAAGTGGATTGCCATATGTCACTCTAAGAGTGGAGAAACTTTGCAAAAGTGGATTGTCACATGGCACTTTAAGAGTGGAGGAACTTTGCAAAAGTGGATTGCCACATGCTACTTCAAGAGTGGAGAAGACTTTACAAAAGTGGATTGCCACATGGCACTCTAAGAGTGGAGAAACTTTGTAAGAGTGGATTGCCACATGTCTCTTTAAGAGTGGATAGTTTTTAGGGTTTCTTGTCTACTTTGGAGACACCTTTCTCTATAAATAGAAGGGTCTCCTTCCTTGTAAAATCACTTGATGAATTTGAATGTTATTATGCCAAAATGTGTGCAAACATATCTTGTCTCAAGTCAAGGCTAGAGCATCCCATGAGGTCCCTCTAACCACCCTTCTCTAGAGTTGGCCCAACCTCTCCGGAGATCCATCAAACACCTCCATCCTACCACAAATACTCACCAAAAACCTCACCAAATTTGTGAGCCCACCACCATATCCATCGCTTCCGCACAAATTTCACCTCCATAGCTTCATCTTCGTGCTTTGGCCCAACCTAGCTCGAGGAGGACGCTATCACATCATCATTTCTACAAATCACCATTCATGACCTTTTCCATGGTTTTCCTTCTAGTTTTGGTCTAACCTAGCTAGGGGATTGCCATCAACCTACTCCCGACTGCGCCTCCCCAAAGACTCCTCAAACGAAGAAAATTGAACAATCGACATTATTACCTGTATATATTGAATGATCGATCTATAGCAAAGAGATGAAAAGTAAATGTGAAAGTAACGGGGAAGACTTAACCCTATTTATATGTGTAATCCTCCCCTGTCAATCATCCTTAGTTGTTGGATCAAGCTGAATTGAACGACTCAAAGCATCCAACTTTGCGTATTCTGATAGGTGCAGGATTCAAAGCGTTATGCGCTTCCCCCAACGATAACATTTTCAAACACTTCGAAGGGTAGTTGGCCAATACATCGAACGATTTTGGTGCACTTCGTGTTTCTTAAATAGTCGTTCGAAAGATTTTAGCCACCTACTCTAACCTTGTGGCCTATGTTGAGGCAATTATCTTCCCAATGAGAAAAACCTCTCACGGATGGCTAGAGCTAAGTGTCTAACATCAAACCCCTTTGTCACTCAAGCTTGGGCTTAGGAAGCTTGTGTACCGTATGAACGTCTAGTCAATCATAGACCAAATGGTCACCCTTATCTCAGATTATTTAACAAACAATGAGTGAACCCGATTGACCACCAAGCAAATCAGTCTATCATGAGTCAACACACATTAACCTTAATATTGATCAACTTAGAGATAAAGTGTGATTACTCGCAATTGAGTTATTATTAGGCTAGTGTTAATTAAAAGTTCGCCCCAAAACCTATAAATAAAAGTTTGAGGTAAGAAGGTAGATAATTTATATTTACTGCATGATAATTCTTAACTGTAAGCTGAGTTGACTTTAGCATTGGAAGAATGTCTTGTGTAGGTACCTTCCAAACTGTTTCGACAATCTATTAAATGGAAAACTTAGACTTCAAAACAATTTTTAAACCCTAAACGAGTCATTATACTATTTACCTTAACAATAGACACGAAACAAGAATCATCATTAATATTCATCCGAAGTTTTCATACAATCTTCACAACAAACTATTAACAAATAATAACATTAGTATCAATAATAATAAAAATAATAATAAATACTATGAACATTAAAATATAAATAAAATCTGACATTATAAAAAAAAATCTAGTTCACATCGTCATCTCTAATATTAGCGGACAATTCTGACTAACATCGAATAAAAACAAATACCAAAATAAAAAACAAGAAAATTTTGTGAACCCAAAAAATGGTGAACATGAGTGTTATTCTTGAGAGGTTTGACGTTACACTTGTGCCAATAACATTTTATTCGTTTCTTTAGTTTTTGTGCATGAATGTGATCTTTCACATATATGAGAAGCCAAACGCAAAGGGTTAATGATTTAGCTGCACTCAGGATTACATAAATAAGAAGAAGAAAAAATTAGCATACACACATTGAGTTCGGTTATCTCTATTGCAAAGATATACCTGAAATTATAATTTTAAGTCATATTGACGTGATATAAATTGAAGATCATAAAATTTTAAATAAACATCATAACAAAAAAACTTTTTTATCCAAAAGATAATATTAATATTCTCAAGTCTTTTTTCATAAGATGTTGTTCTCTTTATTAAGATTTTCTAAATCCATTATTTCTAATATGAACAAACGATTGAGATGTCTCGAAAGATATAATGAATTTGTGTAAAGAAAATTATTAGAAAGATATTACATATATAGAACACTTTTAATTTAACTTATATAAATTGTAAACGATATTGAGTTTATGAATTTCTTTTCTTATATAATATTTAACTTTGTTATTTCCTTATATTATATCTCTAAGTAAATATGTATAATAATATAACAGTTAATAAATAGTGTATACTCATAAAATAAGTTTTATTTACCGAAGTCTAAATAATTATTATTTAGATGGACTTAGATTAACTAGGTCCGAAATACTTAATCGTTGACTAACAATCCTTATCCTACTTTAACAAGTGATTCTATTTTAGATAAAGATCATCTTGTTTTAAGTAGACAACATAATTTAGGTTTTGGATTATACAATTAATAATTAAATAAAATTTATAAAATATAAAAAAAAATTCCTATAACAATTAGAAACTTAAATTAAAACCCAATGTTGGTAACATTTGCAATGGTTATAACGTTAAAATTTTTTACATTGTGCTAATAGTTAATTTAGTGCTTCATATGTCATAATCGCTAAAGAATTTACTCAACATGCAAAAAAAAATGGTTAAATAAGAAAAGTAGCTCCTCACGATAACAAATTGCAAAAACAGTTATATTTATGGCCATGGAGTTAAGTATTGAAAGAATTTTCAAGAATAAATCAACTAACCGTTGGTGAAATCAAATGGTGTGATAAACACATTCAAAACAATATAAAAGACATGGGAAAAGTTGTCCATGAACACATATAAATGAAAAAAAAAAGTGAACAATAAACTTTTTATTAACTAAATTAGATTTATATATAAATTAAAAAAATTATTTTGAGAAAATTAAAAATTATTACAAATTAAATTATATATAAATTATTTTAATTTATCAAGAGGTTATTCATTTTCAATTTTAATTTCTTTTTCTAAAAGTGTTGACATTCATCCAGAGATACGAATTGAGTATACTTGACAAAGTGTTTCATAAAGGTTTATAAGAGAGGGAAAACAATATAAAAATGAAACAAGTTACATCATAAATTAAAAAAATAAAATAAAACTTGGAGATTCTATAAGAAGTAATTTTTGCATATGAAAAAAGAGAGTATATTTTGATAGAAGGAAAAAGGCTGTTTGACACCGATAATTACCATTAAAATAGTTTTAATAAAAATGATATTTTTATATTTTTAAAGAAAAAGAGATAATAAAGAATATTAGTGAAAGATAATGTTAAACTAATGTAAGATAATTTTTTTGTGTTAAAGTACCCTTCTTAATGGAAATGAGAGTATATTGGGGTAACTGAGAGGGTAAGATTTGTGAAAATAAAAATAAAAATGAGACACCACTGCTATAAACTTAACTAATGTAAAACATATTTTTATATATTGATTTATACTTTAATTGATATAAAAGAAATAGATGAATTATGTAAAGTGTTCCATGATAATATCTCTACATTTTTCCTAATTTATTTAGTTCATAATCAATGGTGTGCTCTAAAATACATATTATGTCTGATGGAAAGTTAAATTGGGAAGTTGAATTTTTGATAACAAAAACTAATATATTAATTAATAATTAATATTCACAGACTATTCGTTAACCGTGGGATATAATATAATGGTTCAACTACGTAATTGGTTCGTCATAATCTTTTCCAGGGTTTTGCGGGATTGTTCTATTACATGATATTTTATTTTTTTTATCAAAAGGAGTATTTAATGAATATTATCCCATTAAAATAATTATTGTTATAATATTGTCTTTGAATAAAGAAATTTATAATTTATAAGATATTAAAATATATTAAATTTGAATTTATTTGGTTTTAAATTATTTATTTGTCAATGTTTTAATAAAATAATTTAAATTTAGTTAGTTTCTTGTTTTGGATAAAATACTTTAATTTAGTAAGTTTAGGATCATAAGGTTGGAGTGAGTTAATCTAGACCAGAGTTAAGTCAAGTTGGTCAAAGTCTAAGACAAATTAATTTGGTCTCGAATACTTGTGTCAAGTAGACTTGGCCTTGATCAAGTTACATGTCCTAGTATAGAATCGATCTTATTCCAAATTGAGTCGATCTAAGTGCAGGTTAAGCCAAGTCAGTTTGGATCCAAATTGATATGAGTAGAGGCAAGCTTACACTCAATCAAGTTAGGACGAGTCCATGTTTATTTGAGTCAAGACATAGCCATATTCATCCAAGTTAGGCTAGACCTAAGTTAGTCATAGTTTGATTAAGACTAGGTTGAGTTGAGTCCACGTTAGCCGGTCAAGTTGGCTAGAACAAGTCGAGTCAAGCCAAGTCAACCTAGGCCCAGGTCAAAATGGGTTAGTCCAAGATGAGTTGGGACAATTCACGTTCATCGGAGTTTCTCTTGACCTACTTTTAGTAAAGTTAGGCTACATACATGTATGTCTTATTTTGATTAAGATCAAGTTAGACCTAGCATGGTCAAAATCTTGTCAAACCAAGTCTAAGTTAAGTCAAGTTAATCCTAACCTAAGTCAATTTAAGTAAGTCTAGGTTTGGTCGAGTCAAGTCAACCTAGACGGGTCAAGTTGTGACCTAGGTACAAGTCGAGCTAAGTTGGCCTAAGCTGCTTAAGCCAAGTTAATATAGATCCAAGTTGAGTCAGGATCACGTTCAACCAAGTTGGGCTAAACTCATATCAAGTCAAGTTTGATCAAGTGCAAGTTAAGTCAGGTTGGATTCAACTACGACCCAGACAAATCAAGTTAGATTTGACCCAGTTAAGTTGAGTCTGTGTTGGGTCGTAACATCGAATTAGGATCATTAAGGTTGATTCTACATTAAATCGAGTCAACTATATCCTAATCCAAGTTAAGTTAGATTGACCTAAACCTATGTTGACCTAAACTAGAAAGATCAAAATATAAATTTTAAAATATGAAAATTTTCAAAATTTTACTTTTTTTTACTGGAATTTAAAATTCTTTAATTTTCTGTAATTTATTTACTCTAATAATGAAAATTTAGAATTTCAATTTTTTTATTTGAAAAATATATTTTATTATAAACATTTCAAAAAAATTTAGAAACATTTGCTCGCTTAAATTGATTTATTCAAATAAACTATAAATACATGATTCAATACTCTTATTTACGAACTTGTAGAAAAAATTCATAAGTTAAAAGCTTATTTTGTACAAGGTAAAAGTAACATTTGGAATAAATTATGAGATAAATCCTCTTGTAAAATCCTACTGCAAATACACTTATACAAGTGAATTACAAGTCAACAGAAAAAGTAAGATATCATTTATCCGTCATTATGAAAACAGGTTAAACATACATAAAGGTATGGTTGAATTATATATTATTATTTGTTTATTTATTACAATAATTAGCAAGAACGACGTCTAATATTGTAAAAGAAAAAGTTTTAAGTCTAATGATTGATTAGACGCAATTTTTGTTGAATGACTATGTGAAAAAGACTTTCGCAAACCTTATAAAAAAGTATTTCCCTCTTTAATGTTTAGAACACGCTAATATGAAATGGTTACCATAGCTGAACCAATCACCTACAGACCTCTCATATTTTCAAGCTTTCGCACCATGCTCCATTCATTTCTCACATTGGATTCAAGATTGTTTGGAGAAAGGCCATCATATAATATGAAATTCTTTTTATTAATGTAATCTGGAGTATTATAGAACAAAAAACCAAAGCAATCAAAATGAATTTCATACCTTTCGTAATAAAAATAGAGACAGAATACATGGTTGTTGTTGTTGACAACAACAATGATAGCGGTGATGTTGATGGGGTCATAGTAGCAATATGGATCAATAGCATTATATAGAAATCACATCCATGATATGTAAGTGTAAGATGTCTATCTATTTCATAAACCAATAACATTATATATTGATTTTAACTCACAAGAAACTTTAGTTTACGAGTTAATGGCCTTTTTTGTTCTAACTTTTGTTGGAATTATTCAATGTAGTTCCTCAATTTTTTTCCTCAACGTATTTTTCATTTTTGTTGAAAATAGTCGACGTAGTTCCTTCCTTTATATTAATTGTAAGATCGTTTTAGGAGTGATATTATGATTGTATAAATGACATCTCACATTACAATGATAATACATGACAATTTGAATAGCACATGACAGTCACATTGAATATTTATAATGTCACCTGTCATTTATATTATCATGTCATCTTTTAAACAGTATCAATAACAATTTAACAAAATGAACAACAATGATTTAATAATTTTTTAAAACAAAAATAAGGATTACATTAAGATAAATAAACTCTTAAACCTTGATTTATTTTGGTAAATGTTGGAAAATTGTTTATAGACACCTAAATTATTAATGTTATCTAGATATTAGCAAAAACAATATAGAGAAAAAGTGATAAGACAAAAGTAAAGTATTTATTTATATATCACTACTAAAAAGTATTTGTCAATAAGCTAATGAATTAAAAGTAAAATAGTCTGAAGGATTAGAGTTATTGTATTTTATAAAAAATGAAAAAAAAAATCTTTCATAAATCTATTTCAAGCACCTTTACAATTGTTTTAGTATAGAGCACCATTAGACAAGTAACCTTTTTTCGTACACAAGACAGTTTACTACATAGTTAAAAAAAGTAACAGCCATTACAAACAGTACATCAGTTATCACATACAAATGCAGCTACTGCAATGCTATTCTTAAGAGAATAAAATCATACAAAAATTATGTAAACGAAAAACAATTATAAAAGATAGTACGTCTTCATACATTAGTATAGACTAACCCCTTCAAATGGAAATAACTGTAACAACTTAGTACTAAGTAAAAGTATGACTTCAAAATCAATTGCAAGCATCCTAATACGCCTGAAATTGCCATCAAATCGGTTAACCTCTATACACGATATGGGAAGAAAGAATATGACGATGCTGGAATCAGCTTTTGTAAAAAAAATTATTGTTACAACATGCCTTGACTCAGGTAGTGTGGTACAAAGCAGGAATAATTTGCTATTTTCAAAAGATAATTATAGAAGAGCAAAAAGGCACTACGTTCAAATCGTAGTAGACTGTTCCCCTAGACTCAGGTAGTGTGGTACAAACAATAATGAAGTTCAACGGGTAGCACACTTAACACATCCATAAATTTGAAAGAATTGCCACAGTAAAACATAGAACAAGTGACTGAACGGAAAATTACTGAGTTAGAAAACTTGCCGTCGTTGTTTTACAAGTTTACAAAAGGAATGGCATAGGACATAACCCAGTATGCACGATCACTACCATCGGCTGTAATTCCTACCATACCCACCACCACTAGAATTTCCAAACCTAGATGCTGAAAACCTATGATGATTTAACCAAGCTGGACCTTGGGACATAGGGGTTCCATCATGATCAGTCCATACCTTGGAAGATTTATAACCTGGAGTATGACTTCCACTACCAAAGGAATGAATTGCAGTGCTTCTGGAATATGGTGACCCTGAAAACCTATAGCTGTTCCTCATTGCCATGGGAGGAAAGAATTCTTCAGGATGCTCAGTGGTCCAGCCATCTCTACTCTTGGATTTCTTAGGAGTTGTATAGCCTTTATGTTCTGCCGGATGTTCCGTTGTCCAGCCACCTCTACCCTTGGATTTCTTTGGAGTTGTAAAGCCTCTTTCCTCGGCAGGATGCTCCTGCATCCAGCCACCTCTACTCTTTGATTTCTTGGGAAGAGAAAAGCCTCCTCTTTCTTCCGTAGGCAATCGTTTCTTTCTGCGAGCTACACCCATATCATTAGGTGCTGATCTATTTCCTATGTAATCATTTTCTTTGTGGAATCTTTTATCTTTTGTGCGTGATGAGTCACGACTCCTCTTTCCTGTCTGCAGAGGAAAGGCACAGCATCCATAAAACTACTTAGTCTAAGCCACAAGATACTAAAGACCAACAATAAAAAAAAAAGGTAAACAGCTGTAATAAATTAAAGAAACAATAATCGGTCAATAAAATATCCTAAAATGTACCTTGACAGCACTTGTGCACTCCCGGGCAAAATGCCCTTCTTCACCACATTTGAAGCATGAACTAGGTGTCGCTCCACTTGCAATCTCATCCTGCAACCTTGAGCATGCCTGCATCGATTAACACATAAATTTAGATATGCTAGCTATAATCTTAAGTTTCAAGAACTGAAAATCTTTAATGTTTAAAAAAGAAAAAAAAAAGACAGTTTTAACAAAGCAACAGAAATATACGTGTTAATCACAATAATCCCCTAAATGTTCTTCAAAATGACATTCAGTCAACTGCAGACTCAACTATCGTTTAATAATTCTATTGAACCATAGATCTAACAAGAGAAGGTTGATAAACACCAGTAACCATTAATGCCATCAAAACATGATGGACAAACACATGTAAGAAGGGTTGAAGTTATTTGTGGAAGATGGGCCTAGAATTTCTCTCTTGAGCCATCATGGAGCTTTTAGTAAAATAGGAATAACTTGGACTTTGTATTATGAGCCAAGTAGTCTAGGATTTATTTTGGACTCTTTATTTTCTTGGGCCAAGTAATGTAGGATTTTTGGACCACTTGGATCAACAAAGGTCAAGGCCTAGTATTGATCCAAAGTGAATGTCCATTTGCTAGGTTGACCAAGTGGTCAAAGTGTTTAACCTACCTTGGTGAACAAGAGTGTGGGACGTCCCACCTATGTGAGTGTGACCATGTGTCAAGAACTCATTGGAAAGGATCTCCCATAATTAGTGGCCACATGTCACTCTAAGATTATCTTTGTATTTTGTTGCAGTAAATACATACAATACATACATATCCATTGTTATCTCTTGTTTATGTGATGTTGTGTGTTTGAATATTGTGAGGAAATTAGGTTTTCTAAATCGGAAACCTAACAAATTGGTCCGACCTGCCGGATCCAATTCGGAGGGAAGTGCGATGGAGGGAAGACTTGATGGACGGCTCAATTTGGTGGAGGGCCAGCTGGAAGCGGTGGAGATCGCTGCCAAAGGAATGAAGGCGTAAACAACGGCAATTAGACAAGACTCGACAGCCATACGCCAAGATCTTTAAGAAGTGATGTGGTTACTGGGAGGACGACACCGTACTCAAAAGGAACAGTCTGATGGCAGTCAAGCGTCTATAAATGGCAATAGGAGTACGAGACGCGAGGACGACATTGGGAGCGGAGAAGGTGAGTGGTTCAATTGGAGGAAGAGGGTGGAGTTGCCCGTGTTCGAAGGACTAGATCCATTGAACTGGATCAATCGGGCGGAGCGATTCTTCGAGATACAAGGGGTAGAGGAGAACGAGAGAGTACATTTGGCTTATGTCAGTATGGAGGGAAGTGCAGGATATTGGTTTTGGTTCTGGCGGGAGAAAGCAAGGGACCGCTCCTGGGAAGGACTGAAGAATGTCATGATCAGGAGGTTTGGAGAAAGAAGGCGAGGATCGATCTTCGAGAGACTCGCGGCAAACAAACAGACGAGAACGATGGAGGATTACGTCCAAGACTTTGAGGTTTTGGTAGGTCAGACGCGGGGCGTGTCCGATGAGCAACTCATGGGGTATTTTCTTGCAGGATTGCAGGAAAACATCAGAAATCGTATTAGGTTGCACGATCTGCAAGAACTAATGGTGGCGATGAGGCTCACAAGGGACGTAGAAGAGAATCAAGGGGGAGCGAAGGCTTGGAGTGGGAACACGAGTCAAACCCAAACATCTTGGGGTAGGCCGACAGGGGTGGTGACGAAGAGTCAAACTAGTCGTAATATCGCAAATCGAACAGGAGGCGCTGAAAGTGTTGGTTCCGTAAGGAAGAAGGGAAATTACTTGGGTAGTACTGGGAAGACTGCAAACACCATGGGGAGTGATTTTCGAGGTCGGGGAGCGAGGAACTTGCCTTATCAGGTGTTCCTCAAACGAAGGGAAGAAGGGTGGTGTTTCCGATGCGGGGGCCCCTCTAGCCCTGGCTACCACTGCCCAGAATGAAGTTTGAGGGTGGTAATTTTGGGTGAGGACGAAGACGGGGAAGCGGACGAAACAAAGGAAGTGCTAGAATAGAAACCATTGGAGTTGTCAACGTTTTCTGCAGGGGGATTGACGAAACCTAAAACGTTGAAGCTACCGGGGAAACTAGGAGGGAAGGAGGTGTTGGTCCTCATCGATAGTGGCGCGAGTCATAACTTCATATCGAGAAGAGTGGTAGAGGAGATGGGGTTGAACGTGGACAACACCAAGACGTATCATGTTAGTTTGGGAGACAGACAACAAAGGAAGACTCTGGGTGGATGTACAGGATGTTGAAGTTGGGAGAAGTAGAAATCACAGAGCAGTTCTATGTATTTGAGCTGGGAGGTGTGGATATGATACTGGGGGTAGACTAGTTAGCCAAATTAAGGGAAGTGGTAACCAACTAGGGAAAGTTAACTATGGGGTTTAAGCAAGGAGGAAGAGAGATAACTATTCGGGGGGACCCAAAGTTAGCTCGAGAAGTAGTTGCTCCAGAAGCACTGCTCAAGATTACAAAGGTAGAGGCAGTGACGATCGTTTGGAGTTTGAGGTCAGTGGAGGTAGATAGAAAAGAAGTAAAGGAGGAAGGACTAACTGGAAAACAACGGGAAGAGTTGGAAGAGATGTTGGTGAGGTATTCGCAAGTGTTCCAGGAACCTCATGGATTACCTCCAAATCGTGACAGGGTGCATAAGATAATTTTGGAAGAGGGGGTTGGGCCTATAAATGTTCGTCCATATAGATATCCCCACCTGCTAAAAGGGGAAATTGAAAAGCAAGTTGAGGAAATGCTAAAAATGGGGATCATCCGACCTAGTACAAGTCCATATTCCAGCCCAATTATTCTTGTCAAGAAAAAGGATGGAAGTTGGCGATTTTGTATAGATTATAGAGCCCTCAATAGAGCTACAGTCCCGAACAAGTTCCCCATTCCAGTAATAGAGGAGTTACTTGATGAGTTGAGGGGGGCACGTTATTTCTCAAAAGTGGACCTCAAGGCAGGATATCATCAAATTAGGATGGGGGAAGAAGATATCCAGAAAATTGCATTTAGGATGCATTTGGGGCACTATGAGTTCATGCTGATGCCCTTTGGCCTTACCAATGCTCCTGTCACTTTCCAGAGTGCCATGAACGAGCTGTTCAGACCTTACCTGAGGAGACTCGTCCTGGTGTTTTTTTATGACATCCTAATTTACAGCCCTACTTGGAGAGATCATTTGCAGCATATGGAAAGCATGTTGGACATGCTGTTACAGCGGCAGTGGGTAGCAAACCGGAAGAAGTGTGAGTTTGGAAAGACCCATATCCAGTATTTGGGACATGTAATAACGGAGAAACGGTGGAAATGGATAGGGAGAAAGTAGAGGCGGTCCTAGAGTGAGAGGAACCAAAAACCATCAAGGCCCTAAGGGGATTCTTGGGGTTGACGGGGTACTACAGAAGGTTTGTGAGAGACTATGGCAAGATTGCTCGTCCTTTGACGAATATGTTAAAAAAGGGTAATTTTGTATGGACCGAGTTGGCCAGGAAGGCAATGACCAGATTGAAGGAAGCAATGACGACAGCCCCAGTGTTGTCCCTGCCTGATTTCTCCCAACCGTTCCATGTGGAGTGTGACACTTCGGGTGTGGGAGTTGGGGCAGTGCTTACCCAAAATAGACGACCTATCACATTCTTCAGTAAGGCACTATCGGAAGGATCATTGGGGAAATCTATATATGAGAAGGAGCTCATGGCTCTAGTGATGGCCATACAACATTAGCGACCCTACTTGTTAGGCCAGAAGTTTGTAGTACACACTAATCAAAAGAGTCTGAGATACTTATTGGAGCAGAGGATAACGACTCAAAATCAACAAAATTGGATTGCCAAGCTCCTAGGCTATGATTTTGATATTATGTACAGGTCTGGGACAACAAACAAGGTGGCAGATGCTTTGTCAAGGAAGGAAATGGAAGCTGGGAAGAGGAGAAAGAAATATCTGAGGGCCAAGACGAAGGGAAGGAGAAAGAACTGAGGGTAGTAGCCAGACCCTACTAGAGAGATTTTCAGGAGGTTATAAAGGAGGTAGCAGAAGATGAAGAGCTGAGAAGAATTGTGGAGAATATTACAAAGAATCCAGAAAAGCATCCAGCTTTTACCCTGGAGAATGGAAGGCTGCACTATAAAGGAAGGCTGGTGTTGTCAGCCAAATCTGAATGGATCCCAAAAATCCTGCCAGAATTTCATGCCTCCCCCACTGGAGGGCATTCGGGAGTGTATCGCACCTATAGGAGAGTAGCGCAATCCTTGTATTGGATAGGGATGAAGAAGGCGGTGACAGATTACGTGGCTCACTGTTTAGTGTGCCAGCAGCACAAGTATCTAGCCTCATCTCCACAAGGACTACTGCAACCCTTGCCCATTCCCCAAGCAGTATGGGAGGATATCAGTATGGATTTTATTGTTAGGCTTCCAAAGTCTAAGGGGTTTGACGCCATATTGGTAGCAGCGGATCGCCTAAGCAAGTATGGGCACTTTATCCCATTGAAGCATCCGTATACAGCGCGAACGATGGCCGAAGTGTTTGTGAAAGAAGTGGTGAAATTACATCGGGTACCGAAGTCCATAGTTAGTTACCGAGACCCTTTATTCCTGCGTTTGTTTTGGAGGGAGTTGTTTAAGTTGCAAGGAACTAGTCTCCAAATGAGTACAGCGTACCATCCAGAGTCTGATGGCCAAACAGAAGTGTTGAATCGGGTGCCGGAGGGATATTTGAGATGTTTCTACTCGGAGCAACCGAAGAGCTGGAGTGTAATCCTTCCCTGGGCAGGATACTAGTATAACACGAGTTATCAGGAGGCTGCCAAGTGTACCCCATTTGAGACAGTATACGGGAGAGCTCCACCGGCGTTATCGAGATTTATTCCAGGAGAAACCTTAGTTGAAACTATCGTGCAAGAGCTCCAGACAAGAGATGAAGCTCTTCAACAACTGAAGTTCCATTTGGCGAGAGCTCAAGACATGATGGTGAAGCAGGCAAATCGCAGCAGAAAACCAATAACCATCAAAGTGGATGATTGGGTGTACTTGAAGATTCGTCCAAATCAGCAATCCTCAATGCCAGTAAGGATGCATCCGAAGTTGGCAACAAGGTACTATGGGCCATTCAGAGTGATTCAGCAAGTGGACAAAGTACCATTCAGATTGTTACTGCCAGAGAATGCGAGGATCCACCCTGTATTTCATGTGTCCCAACTAAAACTGGCAAAAGGAGAAAAAAGGGTAGAGAAGGAGTTGCCAGCCAATCTGCAGATGGAGGGCCCATGTTGGCCGCATAAGGTTCTGGATAGAAGAATTCACCAGCAGGGAGAAGATGAGCGTGAGCAGGTCTTGATTGAATGGCAGGAAGGAGGGACTGATGGAGCTACTTGGGAAGATCGAGCAACCATACAGGAGCAATTCCCTGAGTTCAACCTTGGGGACAAGTTGATCTTCAAGGGGAAGGTAATGTTAGGAGTTGGAAAGTCTATAAAAGGAGGAGGAAGAAGAGTACCGAACAGTATGGGGTCCGAACGGGTTTTATGGGGGTCCAAACGATATCTATAATAATACCGAACAGAGGCGGTAAGGGAGAGAAAGAGAAGGACCAAACGATATGGTGTTGCTAAGACCGATCGATAGAGGATGAGTAGCAAAGGGCGGGAAAATTGGTTAGGTTGTTAGGGAGAGAGAAAGAATAAATAGACCTCTGTATTTCGATTGAGGTAGCTTTTGACTAAGTAGAAACAGGTCTTGGATCTTGGAGGGGGGTTAGGCTCTCGGATTATCTTTGTATTTCGTTGCAGTAAATACATACAATACATACATATCCATTGTTATCTCTTGTTTCTGTGTTGTTGTGTGTTTGAATATTGTGAGGAAATTAGGTTTTCTAGATCGGAAACCTAACAGAACAACAAAGAGAAACCCTAAAAATTCAAGATTCTCTAATCAAGACATCTAAAAAAGGAAAAAAAGTGACATCGACGCTTTAAATAGTGATTTGAAAGGAGACGAGGTGTGCCACCACACACAACAAACCTCAAAGAGAAAAAAGAGTGACCTCGACGCTCTAAATCAATGCCTGAAAGGAGACGGGACACGCCACCACACACGACAAAAAAGGGAGCAAATCCATAACTTTAAAAGGCGGTTAGAGTGCGTAAGAGCTCCAATGAAGGTGTTTTTGAAGGCGCGATGGCCGCCTAACTGAGACAATCAAACTGTGTGGATGTCGGTCGAAACTAGAACTTTGACAATGGCCGTAGACGACAACCACCACAAAAAGTGGGTGCAGTGACATAGGTAACGAAAATTTTTATATAAAAGAACCTTATGCTCTAGATATCATGTTAAGAAGTGAACTTTAAACCTAACTCAACCCTACAAAACCAGCTTGTAAGGTGAGATTTGCACCACCCCCTTATATATTCTAAAATGGTCTTATTTCTAGTCAATATGAGACTTCCAACACAACCTCTCACATAGAGGTATATACTTCTCTTGGTAGGACTAAACATTAATGGGTGGAATGATATGTCCAACAAACACAAATCTCGCTAGGATAAATTCTAACCATGGTTTTGTTATCATGTTAAGAAGTGGACTTTTAAGCCTAACTAAAAATGAAAGATGAAGATAATATATCTAACAATCACCATAGCATCTCTTCATGCTTTGATACCATGCTGTAAGCATAAAGGTAAAGGAATGTCCTCTTAGATGCCATATTTTACTGTCTTTAATCTTAAATTAACTAAAAATTAATAACTTGACTACTATAATATTATCATCACTTCTCCAAGTATTTTTTGGACCTTTTCTTGTACACTCCAGACATAGACACTGTTTAGTAAATATAAGAACGGAATATTTTGTGGTGATTACAAGGTGCACATGAATCCGTTCTGAGTGTATGATGTGCAATCTTTTTTATTTTAGAAATATCAAATTGCAAGTCGTGTGGCTACTTGTTCTAATCTTCCATTTCCTGAGCTCTGTACAGAGCTTAAAACCAGGAGCCATTGCTGCTTATAAGTATATAAGACCATTTGTCCCTTCTCCAACAATCATATATTACCCAGTGCTATAGCTTAAGACTGAATCCTCTTTGGTTACCTAGGCATGAAAATTGCTATTAAAAGAATGCAAGGACAACTTCAGATTTTGAAGGGAGTAAAGGAAGTTCAACAAGGATATCATTTATGTTTTAGGTTTGGAACAGTGACTCATTCCTTCATGTAGTTGCTTTTGGTCATGTTTTCATCATTGCATACATGTTAACAAGTAATTTCAAGAGTAATGATTGAATATTTTCAAGCTATTTTAACTTTTTGCACGTTTATTTCCATTAAAAAAATAATCTTGCAAACATTCTGGCAGGTCTAGTATTAAGAAGATGACAGTCAGGAAGAAAGAAAGAAACAACCAAACAAAGTACCCCTACTAAGAGAGTCACACAGGAAGTAGATTATGCAAGAGGGCATGAGGCAAGATCAATAAGCCATTAAGTAAAACTTACCAAACCAGTATGACCCAACCGACCGCATTTGTAACAAGAAATTTCTCCTGGTGTTGCATCATCAGAATTGACACAGCACAAGTGGCCAAGTCTCTTGCAGACATAACATTGAATTTCCTAATTTAACAGAACAAAGAGACAAACAGTCAGTGACTTTGCAATTCACATACAATGCTGGTCACTATTTTTAAGCAAATTCAACCAAAAAGTTTCCCAAATTTGCCAGTAAAAGAAAAGTCGGAGAATGAACAGAACAACCTGAAGATCATCCAATGAATAATCATTCTTGCATCCAAACATATCATGCCCAGAATTTCCACACTTTAAGCAAATTGCAATGATTCTGGGAGTACTTGCATGCTTCTCCGGGCAATCTCTAGCTCGGTGACCACCTTTCTTACAGATAAAGCAATCTTGTGTCTGCAGGAGCATAATGCAAATTTCAATAACCTTCATATACCAATAAAAAGATGGAAAATTGGTAATAAGACATACCTTAGTACATTGTTTTGCATTGTGTCCCAAAACACCACAAACATAGCATGGCTTCTTCCGCTTTGCCACTGAACAGTTCACAGCAGCATGACCTTCCTCGCCACAATTGAAACAAGCTCCCCAACTATTGTTTGGTGGATCAAAATACCTCGGACCCCGCTGATAGAACAGAAACAGAGTGATATGATATCCAGACTACTCCTTTCTCATGGACAGTAGTATTTTCAAAATGTCATTTCAGATGAAAGATTTCAACTCACAAGCAGCTTTCGCAGAACCATGTTGTTGCCTGTCTGAACTGCACCTCCTTCCGCAGACTCCTGATTCTCAGTATCTTTGATGGTCTCCTCCATCTCTTGTTCATTGGCTATAACAACCTAAAGAAAACAACAAAAGATACATCTTTTCAAACAAACATAATCATAAACATGGTTGTGCAAGTGGATATTTGAATTTGATTATATTTCAGAAAAACAACATATTTTAGGCAAGATTTCAAAAATGGATCCCCAGTAGATACTTTGGTCACATTATCAAACTGTCTCAGGCCTCCACGACCATAGTTTCGTTACATTATCAACTTTGGCCACAATTTTTCACAACATCAAGAACAGTGACAAAGCTGCAATCACAACCGCAATTTAAAACATTTATTTCAACTGAAATAGATTAACAATACATATAATTAAAGAGTAGAAAAAGAAAAATTGCACTTTTTTCCAAATTAACAATACATATAATTTCATTATTTGTGCTCCACTTTTATCAGTTGATCCAACTTTCACTTCAATCAGAATCTATTTAATTAAAACAATGTTGTAACCATAAGGAGAGTATGGGTGCGTGTAGATTAAACCAAAAGGAAGTTCAATTCACATGAAAATAACAACAAATAGTATAAACCAAACTTTTCACTCAAAAAATGGAATGAGCCAAACAGGGAATAAAACTCACACGTTCATCCCTAGTCTCAGTCTTCAACTTAGTTGTTTTCTTCTTCTCCTTCCCTTCAGAATCAGCTATTGCGCTGGGCACATCCGGAACGTCCACGTTTCGGGCCACAGCCAATTCAAGTGTCTGTGAAAGCAAAACGTCGTCGCTTGGGGCGGCGCACTTGGCTGTGCGCATTCGCATGGCTTTTTCGACGATCTTGAGGCTGAGATCTTGGTTGGCTTCGTCATCGTCGCTGCTGAAGACAAGTGACGGCGTGGACACGCTGGTAAAATGGTCATCGTCGAGCTCCACCATTGTCTTCGATTTCGACTTCTCTTTGCGCCCCATTCTCTGCTATTGCAACTTCAGAGTTGGAGGATGCAAACCCTAACTACATAGAATTGTCAGGTTTCGATAGACACAAGTGAGAGAGCAGGTTTTAAAAACCAAAAAGGATCTTTTAATATATTGCAATTAATAATTCTAATTTTATTTTCCTCTTTTAACTTATTTGTTTACTATTTATATTTATGAACCAATTTTTTTTAAGTTTCCATAATTATTAAAAATATTTAAAAATAATTTATTATAAAAATATTATTATATATTTTTCTAGATAAAATCAAACATATTTATAATTATTACATACATACATATATATATATATATATATATATTATAATTTTATTTTTCCCTTCAGAAAATTTTACAACTATACTTATTATATAATTATAGACTTATAAAAATTAATTAAAAATTATTTTTATTATGGTTTTCTAGTATATAATGTTTATAACTTTGATATAAATTTTAATAATATTTTACGCTTACATTTATATATAACATTCAGTAATGTCCATTTGTTTTACTATACAGCAGAATTTTTATTAAATTATAAAAGAACTTCTTGAAATAAAAAATATTAAAAAATTATAAAATCAATTTTTTAAGAATAATTATAAAAATAAATATTTTATTTTCTTATTTTATAGTTTTTTAAAAGTTTAATTAGTAGGTTGCTTTTTTTATTGAAATCAAATCTTTAATTATTTTTCAATATTGTTTTATTCAATTAAATTCTAATTTTGTTTAAAATTGCATAACAGTTAAGTTAACTATTATTATATAATTATAGCATTATAAAAATTAATTAAAAATTATTTTTATTATTGTTTTCTAGTATATAATGTTTATAACATTCATATAAATTTTAATAATATTTTTTGCTTGCATTTATATTTTCGTAACATTCAGTTGTGTCCATTTTTTTTACTATACAGCAAATTTTTATTAAATTATAAAAGAACTTACAATTATTGAAATAAAATAATATTAATAAATTATAAAATCAATTTTATAAAAAAAATAATTATAAAAATAAATATTATTTTTATTTTTATTTTATACGTTTTTTAAAAGTTTAGTAAGTAGGTTGACTTTTTATTGAACTCAAATCTTTAGATATTTTCAATGTTGTTTTATTTAATTAAATTCTAATTTTGTTTAAAATGGCATAATAGTTAAGTTGGCCATTATTATATAATTATAGCATTATAAAAATTAATTAAAAATTATTTTTATTATTGTTTTCTAGTATATAATGTTTATAACTTTCATATCAATTTTAATAATATTTTACGCTTGCATTTATATTTTCTTAACATCCAGTTGTGTCCATTTTTTTTACTATACAGCAAAGTTTTTATTAAATTATAAAAAAAAACATGTAATTATTGAAATAAAAAATATTAATAAATTATAAAATCAATTTTATAAAAAAATAATTATAAAACAATATTTTTTATTTTTTTATTTCATAATTTTTTTAAAAGTTTAGTTAGTAGGTTACTTGTTTTATTGAAATCATATCTTTAATTATTTTACAACATTGTTTTATTCAATTAAATTCTAATTTTGTTTAAAATCGCATAATAGTAAAGTTGGCAATTATTATATAATTATAGCATTATAAAAATTAATTAAAAATTATTTGTATTATAGTTTTCTAGTGTATAAAGTTTATCACTTTCATATAAATTTTAATAATATTTTACGCTTACATTTATATTTTCATAACATTCAATTGTGTCATTTCTTTTACTATACAGCAAATTTTTTATTAAATTATAAAAGAACTTATAATTATTGAAATAAAAATTATTAATAAATTATAAAATCAATTTTATAAAAAAAATAATTATGAAATTAAATATTTTTATTTTTTTATTTTACAATTGTTTTAAAAATTTAGTTAGTAGGTTGATTTTTATTGAAATCAAATCTTTAATTATTTTTCAATATTGTTTTATTCAATTAAATTCTAATTTTGTTTAAAATGGCATAATAGTTAAGTTTGCGTTAATGTTTAGTAAGTGTTCTTACACAAATTTGGAGAGACTTTAGATACCTGGTGAAAGGTGATTAGTTTTGAGAATTTAGGCTGTTTGGAAATTAGTGTTTTTAAGTTTATATTTTTGTTAAGATATAATTATTATATGTTATTTTTTTATTTTTATATTTTTGTTTAAGGGCAAAATAGTCTTTTACCTTTATTTAATTGGTGTAGTAATTAATCAAGGAGTGGTTTGGAAACCTTAGAAACTTTAAATCAAAAAGAGAAAACAAAGAAAGAGAGGAGGTTCACATTTTGGAAAAAAAAAAGAGCAATGGAAAACTCTTAGTGTCAAAGAATATTTGTGGTGTTTTAGGGTTGTAAATAAAGCTTTATGATTGGCCAATGTATTGAGAAACTTACCTTTGTTTGTTTATGATTGTATGTTATATGTGTTTTTGATTATCTTGATTGGTAATCCTTGTTTTGATACATGTGTATATGATTGTGATTATTTATGGTTATTGTTGGATAAGTGTTTGTGTATGAATGGACAAAGGGTTTATGTAATATTTGTTATGAGTTTTATGTATGAATGTATTATGTATGTTTTGTTGGGGGTTATTCCAACAAAGGGTTTGATGCTAATGGAGAACAAAATTATGATGTCTGGGGGATTCAATGCAAATATATGTTCGTAAGTGTTGGGTTATTGGGCTCCTTCCTATATAGAGAATATGCCCAATAATATGGACCATTATGTCTCACTTTGTTTTAGTGGAGCTGGATCAGATTAGTAGGGTATATTAGAGTCATTTGAAGAGAGAGACTCTGTTTGCAAAAAAAAAATCAGCCTGCATCAACAACTCTGTTTTTGAAAATTTCATGAAATCTACACTAGTGTTTTCATCATTGTGAAGTCATTCACGGTTGGATCAAGCTATTTTTTGGACAGTGGGTTCCAAACGTATGGTTCTTTATTCTAATAGTTCATATCGTTAATCGAATGTCTAGTTTGGGTAAATCATGTCTTAAACAGATTAAAAATCTAGTTTCTGATTTAAATAATCGATTACATAAAGTGTATAATATGTTAGATTTAGCCAGAATACTTAGAAAGCGAATGGGTGATTCACTCAGTTATAATCGATTATACAAGGTAAATAATAGGTAGAAAGCCATAATTTGTTATATAAGTGAGATAATATGTTAAGTTGGCAAATAAATGACTGATTTGGTTAATTGTTTATATAATCGATTACATAAGTTTGATAATCGATTAAAACAAAAAAATCCATTACATAAATAGCCTAATCTGTTAAGACTGTTAAAAGAAGCAGTAATAGGCTTAAGTGTTTAAATAATTGATTACACATATAAGATAATATGTTAAAACAGAAAGCGAAGCATAACAAATTATGCAATTAACATAATTGATTATTCTACCACATGATTTGAAAATCCTATATATATGTGACTTGAAACCTGTTTCAATAACGTTACAATTTTCAAATACTAACATTCTTGTTGAGTTTTGATTACAAGTGATTTCAAGAAACATTCTTGGAGAATCAAAACTTCATTTAGTGATTACAAATCAAGGATTCTTTCAAGACTTGGACTACATTGGTTCTGATTCAATCTACAATTGGAGAGTGTGTTAAAGATTAGATTCACCAACAATCTGTGCGTTGTGTACTTGTGCGGGGATAGCCAGGTTTGAAGAGTTGAGATTGCTCTTGTATTAGTAAGAGATTGAGTGTGTTCATCTCTTGTTTTACTATTTTGAATTTGAGTGGTGAGAGGAGTGCAAATGAGAGATTGCCATTATATTCTTGTATACTCAATCATTACAATGAATTCCCTTCAAATAAGAATTCCCTTCAAATAAGGTTATTGAAGAAAGACTGAATGTAGGCTTGTGATAGCCAAACTAATATAGATTGTTGTGTTTTGATCTTTCTTTCTCTTTATCTTTGTTGATTCATTTATCTTTGATTATTGATTTCAAGTTTTAAGAATTCATAAAAATTTCAAAAAAATTAAAACCAATTAATTTGCTCTCTTCCCCCTCTCGGTTTAACATATAAAGCTTATCTTTTCTAATAATTGATACCATTTGAAAGTTAATCAAAATTTAATCTATTATATTCATAGTTTAATCGGTTAAATTAATCTTGATCACTTATATATCACAAACTATGAGTAAAGGTCTATTTGCTAATGTGAAATGTAGCTTCACTTCGGGACAGTTATTCAACACTAAATTCTCTAAGGATGACCATTTAACAATATCTCCCGAGAAAAAGCTTCTTATATTAGGTAAATCTTCAAGATGCACTTTCTTCATTTCACATAATTCAATTGCGGCTTCTCCCTCAGAGTTCAACTGTCCATAAATAAAATCTCTATAAGGTTTTTGAGTTGCAAATAAAAACACATATAAGCAACAAGAGTTTTAAAATATCGACAAAAGAGCACAATATTTTTATTAGAAAATTTTGAATGTATTTCTACTTTGATATATATACCTATTCGAAATTCACCAAAAAAAAGTTATTAGATGTGTACTTTTTCAATATCAATATTAAAACTTTATTCACTTTTGTAATGTGTGGAATAGTATACCACAATTGTTACTCTGTCTAAAGTACTAAGTAGTTACTGTTTATATATAAACTTTGGTAACTAATTCAATCACATAATAATTTTATTATAATAGATAATACAATAATATAAACAGATGATTGGTAAAATAAATGAAGTTGAAGTTGTTAATATATTATTTTGTTTTTAGATGTATGTGTAGTAATGTGTGAGCCTGCTTAGCTAATGACAGATTCTCACATTTATATTACTTGCGGCCTCCCAGTCCCAGCCGGATTTCCTTTAGTTACTGAGAATTTCGGCTTCATTCCATCTTTAAATCAAAGAATACAAATTTAAGTAGTAATTTAAATTTTATTATTTTTGTAAATATTGAAAGGAAAAATAAACCTTTAAAATTCGAATAAACTTAATGAATATTCAACAATAATTAAGAGAAAAAAATAAAAATTTATATAGTAAAAAGAAATTATTTGAATGAAACGAAACTTAATATCTACCTATAGATGAAAGGAAGTCTTCATCCTCTCTTCAAGTCAAATAATAAAAATTTAATTAATAATTTAATTTTTATATTTAAGATTTTATTTATTTTAGTTTTTATATATTTTTATTAAATTAATTTTTTATTTTCTTTAAAAAAATTCTTTATGTTCCAAGTGACATTAATATTACGTATTAAAGATAAATTTTCTTCATTTCACAAAATTCATATTGAAATTGTAATATTTATGGTCAGTTGGAAATTTTATTTGATTCCATTATTTTAGCATGTTTCATTACCATTTTTCAAATTTGTGCGTGTCATAGATAGATATCTAATTTTCTTTTATCCTTCCAATTTTATCACAAAATTTAAAATACTTTTATTTTTAGTATGTTTGTTACACTAACTAATAATTTTATTTTTATAGGTACTGTATACATTAAAAATAAATTAAATGTTTCTATGTATATAGCATTTTTATGGATATTATTCAAACAATCTATTTATTTTATCAAAAAGATATCATATATACTAGAAGAAATATACTATCATATATGTGTCTATTTTTATATTATAATATAAAAGAAATAAAAACAGAATTATTAAAGTAAATTATAAAAATATTTCATAAGTAAATAACTTTTATGATTTTATTGTTATAGTTAATTAAATTTGAAAAGAAAATTATAAAATCTAAATGATAAAATTTGTCTAAAAAAAGTAATTAAGAAGATAACTCCCTTAGTTAATTTGCTGGTAAAATACACTTGTTTCCATATATTAATATTTTTATTACATTAAAATAATATAATTTTTAAAATACATATAACTTTATGAATTTTATACTTTTATTATTTTTATGAATAATTAATTGAAAATAGTACTAAATAATATATGTAATTTTTTAAAAGTAATATTACAAATTTATGTAAAAAAAATTAAAGGGAAAATTTATTAAATTAATTTAAAATAAAGAAAGATTATTTTTTTATTGAGTGAATAAATTATTTTTTATTTGTTAAAAGTAAATTTGTTTAATTAAAATATAATATCAAAGAAAAGTATCAAATAGTGTATCTCCTTATGTAGTAATGCATATTAATGATATCAATTTTATACAATTATAATTAAAATAAAAAGTATTATTAAATTTGTAAAAATATGATCATAAATAATTACTTTTATGATTTTACTGTGGATAGTTTTTCCTTTTATCCTGAATAGTTAATTAAGTTTTAAAAATAGTTCCAAAACCTAGAAGTTGAATCTACACAAAATAGAGCTAAAAAGTAAAAAAATAATAATAATTACATAAATATTAAAATAGTATGAAAAACATTAAATAATTAAACATAATTAATTTTTTGTAAAAACTATAAGATATGAATTTCGTAAATGTTGGAAGGAAAAAAAAAACCTTTAGAATCCGAAACTAATATAAGATATTTATATAGTAAAAGAAAATTATTTGAATGAAACGAAACTAATATCTAAAAATAACAAGGTGAATAAGGTTGTATTCTTTTCTTTATCCCTTCCTACTTCTTTCAATGTTAGTGTTCATCTCATCTAGAAAAGTGAAAAAGTAAGATTATGGAAGTTATTCTCCTAAATTCTTTCCTAAAAGTATAGGTTTTAGTAATTCCTTACATAAATCTAACGCCAGAATAAGAATGTCACAAACTGTAACTTGTAGACAAACCTAATGTGACTGTTCCCACAAGAAACGTAAGGCATTTTTTCTTAATGAGACTCACTTTTTTTTGTTAAATAATTCATCTTCAATCTTCATCTATTCTAGAATTTGATTTCATTGTAGTAGAAAAACTAAAGAGCGTTTTAAATAGGTTAGATTTATAAATAGGGTAAGTTTTTATTTACATTATAAAAATTTTCGTCTTTTTAGCATTGGTTTAGTCATTAATGAATTCACTTGAAAGAAATTACCTTGGTGATTTCTCAATTTATTTTACTGAATTTCTATTTTATTTGAAAATTTTAGATCTCTATAAACCAAAAGGTAACCCTAAGGCTGAATTGGATTTTAAAAAAAATTGATATTTTTTAAAAGAATTTTTATGAATCATTTGAGAATATTCGTGTGAGATGCATTATTAAAGTCCAGATCAATTACAGAAAAAAATTAAATCAATAAAAGAATAAAACAAATAATTTTTATATTGGCTCAATTCTATATCAAATCTACCTATATAGTTTTTCTAGTTAGTAATTTCACTAAATTTTAGATTACATTAACAATTAAATAATCCTAAACTCTAGACCTAATCAAATTCTTGAAGAAACCGTTCAAGAAATATAAGAATAGGTGATGTCACACACTACACCATATAAGTGAATTACAACACAAATAATATAAATACAAAGCAAAGAATATTACCTAATTAAAGATGTTACAATTAAAACCTATAATTAAAAGAAAAACCTTTCATTATTTAATCTTCTTGAACCAAAATTATTTATGCAATGTTTAAAAGCTCAAATCTATCTCACCATGTTTTTAGAATATCAAAAAGTGTTCCATTAAAGTGAAAAAATATGTAAAATTTAAAGAAAAAGAGATAACTATTAATATTAATTGATTATATTAATGATCTAATCAATTAAAATGTTTTTTTTTGGAAAATCTAGAAAATTAAATCAGACTCTATTAATTAATTATGTTAGTAGCTTAATCAATTAATATGTCTTAGCCATATTTTTTAAATGCTTGTTAGATTAATTGAGTATTATATAAATTAATCAATTAATGGAGAATGCTAGTTACATTCACTTAATCAAATAATATTTTACTTAATCAATGAAGCCTCGTCAAGTGACAAGAAGGCTGCCAAGAAACCACAAGGCTGCTTGACAAAATTGAAGAGTTTATCTCGACGGGACATTTAAAAAGGTTGTTTAAAATCGAGCGAGTGAAGAGGACTCCTTGTGGGCGTATCACACCTCGAAGTCCCAAATGAACATCTAAGACTGACTGTCGTAAAGAATCATCTTGGTAAAGGAGCAAAACTCGAAGCCGATAACGTTTGCTTAGAGGTGTGATTAATACCATCTCTGGAGGATTTGTGGGAGATGGATCATCAACACTGACACGCAAGGGATATATTCGAGTACGTAAAATTGTTAGTGTCCGCTAATAAGTAAGCTGGGTTGAGTTGACTCACTAAGTGATCAACCCATGGTGGGCTAGGTCTGGTCACGCCGGGTTACCCGTTTCGACTGCAGTAGAAGAAGGTATGATTATCTTTCTATGATGTTGTTTTATTTGTGTTAGATATATTGTTGAATATAATAAAAAATCATGTATGTGATTAATTTCCCTTGTCTTGGATATACACACAAAATACTCTATTTATAATAGAAGAAATATAGTCTATGCCCAAAATACAAATAATGAATAATAACAAACTAACTAAAGATAAAAGATAAACATAATATGTCCAACATTCTTCCTCAAGGTGGTGCATACAAATTGTATGTACCAAGCTTACTAATATCTATTTCTATCCTTCACCTAATTATTAGTGATTTACGAAGATGACATAGAAGACGAAATACCAAAACTTCCCTGAGTAACCAATAAAAGAAACACAATGGTGACAAAAAGGGTTAGAAGAGACAACAACGAAAAAAACCATCGACGAACAAGATAAGGAAACCTTAAAAATTCAAGATTCTTCAATCAAGAAGAGAAAAAAGTGACCTTGACGTGCCACCACATAGAATGGAAAGTGTTTTCTCAAAAGAACCCGACTCTAGATATTATGTTAAAAAGTGAATTTTGAGCCTAACCTTACAAAATCAACTTGAATGAGGTTTGCACCCATATATATATATATATATATATATATATATATATATATATATATATATATATATATATATATATATATATATATATATATATATATTAATAACTGATCTTATCTCTGGTTGATGTGAGACTTCCAACCATTTATATATTGGTTAAAGAAGTATTCCTTTTATATATATAAAACTTTTTATTTAAAAAAACTAAATTTAAATATTTATTTTTTACATAAAACACGTACTATTTCGTGATGATCGTAAAAAAAAAGGGCAACCCACATTAATGTTCAGAATTTTGCATATCTAAAAGTCAATTACATTTTTTTTTCACTTCTTTTAGTGTTTGTATAAAGGTTGAGGTATTCCTAAGAGTAGTTTATGTAATATCTTTTCTTGTAAAAGAGTGAGAGATATTTTTGAAAACTAATAATTAATTTTAAATAAAAAACTACCACAAGAATTTTGTCTGTGAGAAATCACTTCAGCCACCTTTAAACGAACAATGAAAATTCAAATGCATACATACATAACTTTAGTTTAAGTTAAGAAGGAATGAAATTTACAATTTAAGGTTCATGCTATTGTTCAAGCACACCTACATATTCAAATATTCTTCCAAATATTTTTTCATTTTTCTTCCGTGTTCAATACGTGCGTTACCTGATAATCCGGGAAGGCCAGCATACCATTCTTCCTCGAATTTTTTCTTCAAGGCTTCAAATCCTGTAGTAACACACACATACTCCAATTTGGGAAGACCAGTTAAAGTTATTTCAATCATTGGAATGCTCAATTGAAGCCCTGGTTTTGTGCTATCTTGCCTCATCACAGTGAAAATGCTCGTCATTAAACTGCAATTTCTAACCTCTAACGTCTTCAAATTATCAAGATTTTTGGAAAGATTAACTGGAAAAACAGTTCTCAATTTCTCACAATCTTTGATAATTACGTTTTTCAGTTTCCCAAATGAATTTTCAGCATCATACTCTTCATTCCATATTGTTGTCAATTCACTAACCTCGGAAATCACCATTGTCTCCAGCTTAGGGCAAGAAACCTGCATAAATAATATGACATTAATCAATACTATTAGCAGTTTTTTACCACACAATTATTACTACTCTAATTATCTAAGGGTTTTCAGTATTTGTTTGCTTTTTTGTACTTGCATTATTGCTATGCTTTGGTATACATATAAAAGGTTTAAGTATTATACTTAATCTTGCTATGTTTTGGCTCTCGTATTTATAAAATACATGTTTTAGTTTCTGTGTAATAACTTTTAGTTACGCTTTGGTTTCTACAGTCTGCTATCTCTTCAAATCCTTAGCGCTAATACAGTCACAAAATTTACACCACCACCAATCTTCTGTTATATTACTTTAGGAGAGAATTTCTGGTAGTTTAAGAGACTTAATGATAGAGACTAAGATATAATTAAAAGTGACTGTATAAAGACTATAAGATATGTAATTTATAAATATAGTTACCAAAAGAAAAAAACAAATTAAACAGTATCCCAAACCAGATGAATAGTTAAAATTTGTTTGTGGTAAATTTTGTGTGCTTTGTTCATTTTAAAGAGAGTACCATATTATTGTAATATATAAAAAGTGATGAGCTGTGCGACTAATCTATAGCTTTTGTGAATAATTATTTGTCATTTGATAAAATTATCTGCTTTTGCTTTGTTAAGAAAAAGACTATAAAGGTTCATCTATCTTTATATGATGATAACAACATTTTCAGTGAGTTATGTTCATCAAACTTGTATCCCTGTGAATGGGATGTAGGGTTGTTGAGAGGATGCATGCAGTAATTGTTCTACAAGTTAGACATGTTTAATGCTTTAATGCCTTATCAGTGCTGGAAATATTTTAATACCTTGTCATGGAAAAGTGTAGCAGAAGAGGATCCTTCAGTTGAGCAGAAACTGATTAATGCTGGGAGTCCTTTTAAGGTTAGAGAGCATAATTCAGGAAATTCTATGGGACGATTCTCTGCACCTTCAAATAGCATAATTGCCTTTATGGATGTGCACTGTGAAACTTCCAAAGTAGCAAGATGAGGAATACCATTGATCATGGATACTGAGAAGAGACATCGCATTGCATTGCATTTCTCTATTTTGATGACTCTCAGTTTGAAGAAAGATTTCTCAGTTAAGGAATCACCATGGTATATGTACTCCAAATAGCTCAGAATGGTGAGAGACAGTGACTCCAAGTTCGGGAAAGTATCAAGAGGATCGTTACCTGACCCTGTGGCTATGAATTTGACTTCAGCATTGTGTTGAATGAAAAGAGACTGCAGTTGTGGAAACCCATCGCACTCCATATCATTAACAACATTCTGGACACCATTCAGTGTATCCAAGTACAAAACCTGAACTTCTTTCAGCATCTTTTTTATTCCATTCTCTGACTGAAACCTCCTGTTCAGCTTCAGTTTCAATGTCTTCAATTCATGATCACCATCATATGCTCGGTCCCACCCGTTACCAATGAAAATTGTATATGATCTTAGGTTTCCAAAGAACAAGTCCACAGGCCATGCCTGCGGATCAGGAACATACATGTCTTCTATGTATGCCAAGTGTTCCAAGTCTGTAAGCTCTTTCAAGCTTGCATTCTTGTTTTCACTGGTAGACGTTTCAATCTCCCAATTACAGAAGGAGTTTCTCAAATATAATTCTTCCAAGCTTGTCAATTTGGACAGGACATTCGGTGGAATCACTTGGAGATTTGTGTCTCTTAAATCCAAGAATAGCAACTTCTGAAGCTTTACAATTTGCGCAGGCAATTGTCGGATACTACTTCCAAGGAGGCCTAGCATTCGTAGATTTGTGAGCTCACAAACTTCTTTAATGTCTCCCAATTCACAATGATACATGGATAATGCTTCAAGGTCCTTTAAAACAACAAAACTAAGAGGCAGCTTTGGGCAATGAAAGGAAACGAAATCTAGCACTTTCAGAAGTTTAGTCTCCTCAAAAAATGAATCTGGAACATCTATTGTGGAATTTTCCCTACTTATCAGAAGATGTTTCAAGTTTGGACATTGCAACGTTGCGGGAAGCTTCAAATCACCAACAGGATGTAAGTTGCAGAAGTGAAGATCTGTTAGCAATTCTTCAGGTGGCCATTCTGTGGAAATCACTGAAGCTCTTTTATCATGTAGGGCCATTCGATAAGCAGTATGATATAAATAGTCATCTACTTTGACCCAGTCCTTTCCCTTTTCAACCACAAGACCATAGGCCTTCAGATCACTAATCAGTGACTCACGCTTTTTTCTTGCAGCATCTGCTGTTTCCAGATTTTTGAATACACCTGTCCACATGTCTATGTACATGCTATAACTGTTAATAAATCTTCTTCCCCTAATAGCAAGAAGATACAACAATGCTTTGTGTTCCTCATTTTCTTCCAAACAATAGGACAATAGTTTTGCTGGTGAACTATTTTCCTTGAACTGCATCAAGGCATCTTCGCCCTTATTTTCTAATGCCTTTGCTAGGGCATAAATTAAAGAAATGGAACCTTCACAACTTCTCACTATTTCTTCTACAATGGAACTTTGATCTTCATCAAAACTTCCAACCTTCTTCTCAAACAGCTTTCGAGCCTCTTCTTTTTGTAATTCTTCTAATTGAAACACTTTATTAAGCTTAGAGGCATCCTCCAAATATTGTATAAATTTCAAATTTCCTGATGTCAAGAATACTTTGCACCCTTCATGTTCATTACCCGGAGGAACTCCAAATTCCTCCAAGTCAAATTCTTCTGGGTTCAATTCCCCCCACGTATCATCAACTATGATGAGAGTACTTTCCTCTTTTTTTATTCTCTGACGCAATTTATTTCTTCTTTTCACAAGACTTTCTCCGTTGGTAAACTGCACTCCCAATGCATTTGCAATAGCATTTTGAACTTGTTCCTGATTTGGCTTATCAGTTACAGTTATGAAAACCATTGCATCAAACAAATTCTGTTCTTTTGTTTTCTCTCTAATGTTTTCGGCTAATGAGGTTGTGCCTAAACCACCCAGCCCCCATACTCCAACTGCTTGGATATCAGGGTTCCTTAGGGCATCCATAATATCTGCTATCGTTTCATCTCTTGATGCTGGTCTTTCATGTTTTCGTGTTTTCGCTGATACATGAGATTCTCCTTTATTAATTAATACTGAAATCTCTGGTTGCATCTTTCTTGATTGTTTACCAACCTTGTACCGCAACAAAATATTTGTGCAAGTACTGCCTTCATAGGAGTTCAATAATTTATCCCCTTGTCCAAGAATCTCATCCACTCTTTTGAGCCAGTCACTTTGAGTCTGGAATTCTTCATCTTCCCAAATAAGATTTTCTTGCACTTTTTGCCTTTTATCTTGCAAAGTCTGGAGGCTATTTTTGAGATCCTCCAAAATGCTTCGGTTGGAAATTAGGTTGCCAAGTTGATGTGCAACCACTGCTGCTTTCATCTTTTGAAACAATGTGCCAAATGATCTTTCTTTCCTTTGTTCTTGTGTTGGTTTCTGCAAAGGAGTTGATACTAGTTTAATCTAGGATAGGATAATAGATAGAGGCAACAACTTTAACGAAGCGAAAAATTTGAAGCAAATGGCTCACCCTCTTTTAGATAATCACGACAACAGAAAGGATGTGACTTTAAGAGCAATTTATCTTCAACTGTACTTCCTGTCATGAACAAAACAAATTCAACAGACTATTTAATTTATTCCTGTCATTAGCAAAAAGTACACAAACTTCATCATTTTACGTTTAACCGGTATCGAAAGGACATGATTATAACTTTTTAAATAAAAAGACAATATTATATTAGTTTTTCTTTTTTATATAAAAGTTAGGCATGGGTATGTATTATCACATCTTCATATAATTTAGATTCACATTTCACAATAATCTTTAAAGTAACTAAATTTAAAGATAAAAAATAATTGGTTATTGACTAATTTGAATGTCAATTTATAAATTAAATTTTATTGGAATATTAGTAATTATAATTAATGTTAATGATTAATTTAGAATCTAATTCATAAAGTAATTATAATTCTTTTATTAATAATAGATACTAGATAGTAATAATTTTTAGTTTATAAATTAGTACCTAAATTAATTACTAGTGACCAATTATTTTTATTTCGAAATTGATTGTTACTTATAGATTTTCTTGTAGTGCTTATAATTAATCGTCCTGTCAATGCATTCTCTTAGTCACCAAACCGACCAATAGTAAATATTAAAATCATCATCACAAATCCTGCCTATAGGCTCTTAGGTTGTAATTGGGTCAACCCTAATTAAAAGTCCACTTCAAAACCCATAAATGGTTAAGCTAAGAAGAGGAATATGAAACAAAAGTTGGACTTAGCCGTTTTCTCTATCTTTTTCCCATAACAGGTCTTTAATAATTCAAAAATATTTATGATAAAAGATAATTTTGGACAAATATATCTTTAGATATTTTATTTGATATTTTTAAATATCAGAAGATAATAACTACCAAATCTTTTTAAATTTGACAAGATCTTCTTAAATATTTTTTAAATCTCTATAACAACCAAATATATCTAAAATATATCAGATTAGTTAGAAGATAATTGGATGAAATTACATTATTAGAAAGAATATTACAACAATGAAAAACTTGAAATAAAGCTTAGTACAATTTCTAAAGAAAGGGACTTAGGGAAACACCTTTGGATGGCTTAGGAACTCTTTGGGAGGGGGTGCTAATTTCGTTCTCACGTTCTCCACCCTATCGTTTTTTTTATGTTATTTCTACATTTCATAGAGTGTTAAGCCTCTAGGCTAGATTTTGCTGTAATTTCTTAATTGAGAATGCACTTTGATAAAAATTATAAACTTTCATGTGATTGAATAAATTTTTTCTTTTTGCCAAAATTGATAATATATTTTGATTAAAGGTGAAACCTATAAAAATAATTAAACAAAAATTTATTTTGGTTCATTAGTTTTATACTTGATAAAGTGATAAAACAATATACATGATTAACTATAATAATATTTAATTGAGAATATATTTTGTGAAATTTACTGTGACTAATCTAAAAATTTCTTATTTTTAATTGAGAATGTACCCTGGTTAATAGTGATTAAAGGTAAAAAAATTAACAGTAATTAATCAATAATGTATTTTGGTTAATATGTTTTATACTTGATAAAATTGGTAAGAGAATAGACACAATTAGACATAATAATATTTAATTAAGAATAGACTTTGGTTAAATTTGCTATGATTAATTTAAAAAGTTCTTGCTTTTAATTTAGAATATACTTTGGTTAATAGTAAAATCGCCAACAAATTAAATGATAATTTACATTGATTAATTTAAAAATAAAAGATAATACTTAATTAAACAATAATATTTAGATAATCAATAATGAATTATTTTTTAAACAAGATAGTGGAATGAACCTATTTTCTTTATTATTATTTTTATCTCTTTTTATCTTTTCAATTCTATTTATTTCTCTGTTTTATTATTTTAGGTTAAATAATTCTAAGGGTCCCCATTTTAGGTTGAAAGTTGCATATTGGTCTCTCAATTTATTTTTATCTCAATTGGGTCTCTAATTTTAAAAGAATTGAAACAATGCATCCCTTGTCGTTAAATTAGCTTAACGACATTAAAAATACATTGACTAGCCATGCTTGTTTGAATTTTTTAAATGACGCGACTTAATAAAGAAGTCTGATGTGGAAGCAAGTACTATAGCAGAGCTCGACCTGCATATTGGGGAGGTTGATCTATAGTGAGGAGGTCAGTCTGCATAATGGGTAGGTTGGTCTGCATATTGGGAAGCTCGACTTGCATAATGGGAAGCTTGACCTGCACATTGGGGAGATCGGTCTGCACACTAGGGAGCTTTGTCTCCACACTAAGGAGGTTGACATGCAAGTGGAGAGATCAATTAGTACAATGGGGAGCTCGGCCTGCACAGTGGCTACCTCGGTATGCACAGTGGGGTGGTCGACCTTCACAGTGTAGACCGACCACCCCATTATGCAGGCCAAACATCCCATTGTGCAAACCGACCTCCTCACTATACAGACGGACCTCCTCACTATATAAATTGACCTCCTTACTATGGGGGTCATGCTTCTCATTGTGCAAGCTAAGCTCCTCACTATGCAGATTGAGTTCTCCACTATGCAAATCGACCTCCCCATTGTGCAAACTGGCCTCCCCATTATACAGGTTGAGCTCCACATTATGTAGACCGATCTCCTCATTGTGCAGATCGACCTTCTCACTATTTAGGCCGAGCTCCTCACTCTGCAGGATGAACTCTTCACTATGCAGGTTGACCTCCTCACTGTGTAGACCGACCTCTTTACTATATAGATCAACCTCTCCACTATGTAGGCCGAGCTCTACTCAAGTTGTTCTTCCACATCAAACTTCTTTATTAAGCTACATCATTTAAAAAATCCACACAAGTGCATCTAGCCATTATTTTTTTTAATGTTGTTCAACAAATTTAACAACAAGGGCTGTATTGCTTCAATTTTTCAAAATTAGGGCCCAATTGAGACCAAAAAAGAATTAAAGAACCGATATGTGACTTTTAGCCTAAAATAGGAATCATTGGAATGATTAAACCATTATTTTATTATTTAATCTTTTTATTTAATCTTTATTTTCTTATCTTATTTTTGTTGTACTTAACTAATCTTTTTAGTATATAGAGTTTATAAAAATTAATTTGCTAGAAATCAATTTCTTTTTGAAAAATGACTTAGAATTGACTTTAATATTTTGTTGACTATACTATCTTAATACTACTAAAGTTTCTAAGTTTAATAGCATTAATTTGATTGTTTTAAGGATAGCGTTATCACTAAGATTAGAAAAAAGGTATGGAGCCTTGTCAGTAAAGAGAGTTTACTTAATAAAGTTATAACCTTTATACCTGTATTAATCACCTCTGAATGTATATTATAGCAGTTGTGGGAAAAAAATCCGAAAGATTTGTTCATGGACGGGGGCACGAAGGTAGGAAAATAGTCTAGGTCAAATGGAAAAACATATGTTAAACAAAGGAAGAACCTGAACTTGGAAGACAAACTTTTTTAACACAATCCTATTAGCATAATGGAAAGGGTTAAGGAAAAATGGATGACGAGGAAATCTTTACTTTGGGGCAACTAAATGGTTGAATCGATATGGATGAAACAAATATTTTTCTTACTCTAACTGGAATCTATGTCTAATTAAGAAATATACTTGGATTTTAGGAACAATGAGTTCACATTTTCAGTTAGGCTTAGAAAGTTTTGTAAGGTTAGAGATTGGGTGATTGATTTAGTTTGATTCAATCATCTTTTAACTATTTTTTATTCAGTATACAGGTTGAAGTGTCTCATATATACTTCTCTATATACAATTATTTTCGGCGATAGAAAGTCTAAATAATATTACTATTTCTACCAGTGGGACCGGACGTTTGATAGGCCGGACGTCAACAATAGACCAAACATGCTACCCTTCGGTTCAACATAGAGGGTTCGGCACGTCAAGCCGGACGCCTATACGTCCGCGATCACGCAACCTCGCCCCTCGTCATCCGGATAAACAATGATGAGGTTGGCGGCCTATACGGATTGGCTGGCTGAAAAACCAAACTTTGGGAGACCGACCGACCATGCTGCTAATTAACCAGGTTTAAGGTAAGTTGAGGTTAACAGTTATTGGGCTGAATTTGGGTCGTGATTAACGTTTCACTAATCCCAAACCCATAGCGAAAACTATAAATACAGATGCAGGGTGAGTGGTAGATAGGTTGCATTTACTGCACATTTATTACTGTTCGATAGAAAAACGTCATTGCTCTCAACTGACTTTGGCATCGGAGAATCTTTCGCAGGTCTCCCACCCGCGCACTGAGGAGGAAATTGAGGAGCGAGTATAGAGGACTAGACACACGGAGTACGAGCAGAGGAGGACGTGGAGACATTGGACGACGTAGCCCTTCAAATCCGAAACATTTGGCGCCCACCGTGGGGCCATGTAGTTTTAAAAACCCAATGGCGACCACGAGAAACACGAGCATGGACAACCCGATTGAGATTATCAAAGTTTTACAACAAAAGATGGACGAGATGCAACAGCGTCACGAGGACGAGCTGGCGGCGGTCAAGGCCGATTGTGAGGCCCGGATAGCCCGGGAGATTGCTGGAAAGGAAGGGGAGGATGAGCGGGCAAAGGAGAAAGGAAAGGTCGCCGTGGAGGATCACATGGAGCACAACGGCGAACGCGACAGAACTTGGAGGCCGACGGAGTCCGAGGCCGAAGGGAGTAAGGCCAAATCAGTGCACGCGAAGAGCGCGACCGAAGATAGGCGGATGATGGTGAAGCCGGAGCCTTCTTCCACACTATTGCTTCCCTTCACCCAAAACATAATGGATGTTCAGATTTCGGAACAGTTCATTGCACCACAATTCAAGATGTATGACGGGACCACGGATCCCGAGGCCCACATCAAGACGTTCTCAAACGCAATGGCATTCAGAACAGGCAACGACGCTATCTGGTGTCGGGCGTTTTCGTTGTCTTTAGAAGACGAATCACTAGAATGGTTTAACTCTCTACCCTCCAATTCCATAGAGAATTTCGCCGGCCTAAAACGACTGTTTAACCGGCAGTTCGCAACCAACAGCACGCAGGACCTGAACGTGTTCGAGTTGGTCACCCTAAAGCAGGGTAAGGAAGAAACGCTGAGAGCGTTTATGGACTGATACCAGAAGACCGTCCGGCGAGTGAAGGCATTGAGCCCGGATCTCGCCCTCAACTACATCCTCCTCACGCTCAAGCCCGGACCGTTTAAAGATAGCGTCTGTCGACGGGCTCCGAAGACTATGGAAGAGTTGAGGGAGCGTGCGGCGGACGAGATCAGGGTAGAAGAAATGAAATTATCTTATAAGAAGAAGAGCTAGGAGCTTGGGGGGGAGAGGGCAAACGGAGGAAAGCCCGACAGTTCGCAGGAAAACCGGGCGATCACAAGTAGAAGGAACCACGACGAGGACCCCGTTTTCAGCAGTATACTCCCATGAACGCCCCAGGGAGAAGATCCTCCAAGAGGCACTAAGCGCATATTTGCTTCTCGAACCTGTAAAACGGCCTACTCCATCAGGAGCAGACGGGAGCGAACACTGCGCCTACCACAAGAATATGGGTCACACCACCGAGGAGTGTGTGACCCTAAAGGACAAAATTGAAGAGTAGATCCGGGCGGGGCAACTCAAAAAGTACTTTCGAGTTGATCGTCCCAGGCACCTACGGAACGATCAGCCCCCCGGCAAGCTTACAGACCAGACAAGTCTAGAAATGATCGGGCCGAATGCTCACGCTCAGAGCAACGACGGAGCAGGAGCCGCGAACGTCCCCTGCGAGGGCACATTAATACCATGTCGGGAGGCTTCGCCGGGGGAGGATCGTCTCCGTCCGCGCGGAAACGACATGTTCGGGCTTTACAGTCCGTTCATTCGGTGGACAAACCTCGTCGCCATTGCCGCCCATCACATTATCGGACGAAGACTTCCACGCGCCCGATCCCGACCAGGATGATCCTATGGTGATAACGGTTGAGATCGGCTGCTACAGTGTTAGCAAGGTCTTGGTGGATCAGGGGAGTTCAGTAAATATCCTCTACTGGAAAACTTTCCAGTAGATGTATATATCGGAGGATCTCATTGTCCCTTATAACGGCCAAATAGTAGGCTTCGCGGGAGAGAGGGTAGACACACGAGGCTACGTGAAGTTAAGGACAAGGCTGGGGACCGGGCGGTCCAGCGAGGAGAAGAGGGTCTGGTATTTGCTAGTTGAAGCCAATACTTCGTACAACGTGTTGCTTGGCCGGCCATGCCTAAACGCTTTTGGGGAAATCGTGTCCACACCCCACCACACAATGAAGTATCCCTCCGAAAAGGGAACCATATGCATTGTTCGGGCATATCAGAAGACGGCACAGGAATGTTATGCCGCCAATCTGAAGCTTTACACCCGACAAGGGAAGAGGAGGGCGACCGGCTCTGAAGTGGCCATGGCCGACCTTGACCCGAGGATGAACACAAAAGACCGACTGGAACCTATGGGAGAGACCCAACCAATCTTAATAAGGAAGGATCCCTCCTAGACGACTACCATGGCATGGGGCTTGGAGCCCAAAGTAGAGGAAGAACTTTGGTCGCTCTTGTGGAAGAACAAAGATCTGTTCGCGTGGACGATGACCGACATGCCGGGGATCCACCCCTTGGTTATGTCCCATAAGTTGGCACTGTTTAAGGAGGCCCTTCCGGTGGCACAAAAGGCGGCAGATGGGCGAGGAGAAGAGGAAATCTGTTGAGGAGGAGGTGGGAAAGCTGAAGGAGGCAGGCTTTGTCAGAGAAGTCACCTACACCACTTGGCTAGCCAACGTGGTAATGGTAAAAAAGGCCAGTGGGAAGTGGTGCATGTGCACGGACTACACCGATTTGAACAAGGCTTGCCCAAAAGAATCTCACCCCCTACCGAGCATAGACGCATTGGTGGACGGTGCCTCCGGACATCAGATGTTGAGCTTCCTAGACCCTTTTTCTGGGTATAATCAAATACCGACGTACGAACCTGACCAGGAGAAGACGACCTTCATCACTGAGAGGGCAAACTTATGTTACAAGGTAATGCCCTTCGGTTTGAAGAATGTTGGGGCCACCTATCAGCGATTGATGAACCGGATCTTCAGGAAACAAATCGGCAGATGCATGAACGTTTACGTGGACGACATGGTCGTCCATTCGGCGGACGGAGTTGGCCACGTGAGGGACTTGGAGGAAGTTTTTCACCAAGTTAGGAAGTTCGGGATGCGCCTGAACCCAGCCAAGTGCACATTCGGGGTGGCAGCCGGAAAATTCCTAGGCTTCATGCTTACGTCCAGAGGGATTGAGGCTAATCCCGACAAGTGTGAGGTAGTACTGCATATGCAAAGGCTAGCCACCCTTAAAGAAGTACAAAGGCTCGTCGGTCGGCTTACAGCGTTGTCGCGGTTCATCCCAAAATTGGCTGAGAGTCAAACCCGTCCTGCAGAAAATGAAGACGGGAGTCGGCTCCGAATGGGACGCAGAGTGCGAACAAGCCTTTCAGGATGTCAAGACCATCCTGCTTAACCCGCCCGTAATGAATCGCCCTGTGCTGGAAGAAGATCTACATGTCTTCTTGGGAGTATCGAAGTCGGCCATCAGCGCCGTGTTAACGCAGGAACGGCCCCAACCAAGGTTTCACTAATCCCAAGCCCATAGCGAAAACTATAAATACAGATCCAGGGTGAGTGGTAGATAAGTTGCATTTACTGTACATTTATTACTGTTCGATAGAAAAACGTCATTGCTCTCAACTAACTTTGGCATCGAATAATCTTTCGCAGGTCTCCCACCCGCGCACTGAGGAGGAAATTGAGGAGCGAATACGGAGGACCAAACATACAAAGTACGAGCAGAGAAAGACGTGGAGACATTGAACAACACAGCCCTTCACATCCGAAACACTATTTTTTTTTTATATATGTTATATATGTGATAACTTCAGATAAATATTCAATTTCATAAAAGAATATGTTAAAATATTATTTTTTTATACGAACCTAATTTTCACCCATTAATTTCAAGATTTAATGTCCTTTTTTATTTTGTAATATGGGAGAAATTTAAACTGTAATTTTACGATTTTAGTCTACGTAATAGGAACAATCAAATCATTATAATTAAGGATAGGTGTGATAAACGGTGTATTGATATATAGTGAAATTTAAGACACAAGAACAAAATATAATTAAAAAAATTATATATTTTTTTTAGTTGACGTGAAAAGAAAAAGTCGTATCTAGAATAAGTACTAATAAAATAACATATCAGTTTTTCGTTTAAATTATAAGAAATTGTGTTGTTATCTTTCGAATTATTTGACTATTGTGTAAAGTTTCAACAATAAACTTGACTAAATAATACTCTCAAGCAATATTGAAATTGAATTTTCAAAACTATTAAAAGCATGCATACATATAACTCAGGAATAAGGAAAGTCGAAATTATAGAATTCAATCAGAAGGAATGTCTTAACCATTAAAATTTAAAATAAGAACCAAGGTAAAATTCATTAATTTAATAATAGAGAAAAGAGAATAAGTACCTGAAGTGAATGACGCTTTCAAAGTTCCTGAAATATGGATCCATAATCTTAATTATATGATGTTGAAATGACAAAAAAATGTATTTAAAGACTAATTTTTTAATTAAACATTAATTTAGAGATCAATTTTTTTCTTAACCAAAACTCTGTAGTTAATGTTAATAGTTAATACCAAATTCATAATAAAAATAATTTTAACTACTAATTTAAAAACTAATTATAATTTTTTATTAATAAAAGAACTATTTTATTGAATAATAACTTTTAATTTATAAATTAGTATCTAAATTGGTAATTATAATTAATAATTAATTATTTTTAGTCATTAAAATTAATCATTATTTAAGAATTGTTTTCTAATAGATAAATACTTCAATCATTTAAAAGGAGATTAAACAAACAAATTTAGAAGACATTTAAATAAAAAGAAAATTACCCGAAGGGGAGAGGAAGAAGAAAGACAAACTAGGACCCCGAAAGACAAAGGAAGAACAAAACCTATTTATGGGAAAACAGATAATCTTCTTAAGCTTGGGTAAAACTTCGGAAATAAATCAAGAGAACTATCACTAACAATATTTAATTAAATGAAAATATTAAAAACATTTTTCTAATTTTATTTTGTGATAAATTCCAAAATCTCTTGAAATTTAATGGAAATAACATTTTGTGGATATTGCAGCAATCTTTTTAAATGATTCAAATAATAAAGAAATCGTGAGAAAAATAGACACAAAAACTACCTGTATAAAAGTCTCTATCGATCGTGTATTCATATGCACTGATTTCTTCTGAAATTTCCTGGAAATTTAAATTTGTAGGAAAATAATACATAAATTTACAGAAAATATGAGTGAATGTACTACCTGGCTTATAGGCATAAAATTGTGGGGGTCGTATCTTTTGTCAAATGTAATGTGTCTGATGTAAACAAAAATTCTTGAAAGAACCGTAGACTATCTTATATTATCACTTTTTTCTCTCAATCTCCTTTCTCCCTTTCTACACCTTACATACCCAAACAGGTTATTCCTTGCTTATTCCTTCAGTTTTTCTATATATATATTCGTTCAATAACCATCAAGTTCTAGTCATTCTTTGCTTAAAACTAATGTCAGAACAAGAATATCACACATTCTTTTTAAACTTTATGGAATATGAATAAAAAAGGAATTTCTATACTTTCATTATAAGATGTTTCTTATGTGTTTTGTATGAGATGAAAAATATTTAATAGTGCAACTAGTTAGTAGAAGATATTAAGAAAATAAGTCAGATACAAGAAAATCATGTTTTATCATATATATATATATATATATATATATACATATTTATATATATAAAAGATCGTATAGTTATATTATATATCACCACTTCAATATAATATTTATTATAACAAATCTCATAATTGATAGTCATTATATTATTATTTACCATATTTTATTCGTGTACATAGCCTCGTTAAACTTTTATAATACCAATTTTGTGTAGTCTTCAACTCATATTTGCTTAATGTTATAACTTATATGTAACTCTCTTTATTGTTATCTTCCAAAAATCGTGGAAACTAGTAAGACTCACGTGTTATCAACATTGACCTCTTTTGTAACAATAAATGTTTCACCTCACGAACAAATGTTAAAAGATATTTAAATTTCATACATATAAACTCATAAAACTTTGACATGTGAGTTATATTGATATCTTAAAATTCATCTATCATTTACCGTCACTTGAAATATTATTAAAATAAAAATAAAAGAATACAAAAAGCACGAAAGACCACACCGAATATGCATTGTATACATTTAAGGTCTCCTTGGTCGATCATGACGCATACATGTCGATTTACTAAGTCAACATGTACCCGTTCTGTAGCTATTTGATCAGGATGACATCACGCCAATCACTTACTATTCACTAATCCATAATTAATTACAATAATACAATATTAACGAATATTTGGTCAATGTGTCCCGACCCATTCAAATAAGAACCCATGAATAGTAATATAAATAACGCATTTTACAAGGTAAGTTTCTAGGATTATGTTGATGCAAAGAGGGATAAAGGTGAACTCTAAAAAATTCCAGGGTTTGATTGATATGAAGAACCCTTAGAGTATCAAAGAGGTCCAATGTCTAATAAGAAGGTTGATCGCTATCTCCTGTTTCCTCTTAAACTGAAGAAGTATACAAAGTTATTTGGGATGACCAATTCAAGGACATGTATGAGCAACTCAAACAAATATTGACATCCTTGCCAATCCTATGAAAGCCAGATACTACTTGACCACTCTTGGTCTACATAATGACTATTGTAGAAGCCATTAATGCAATTCTTGTTCAAGAGACTAATATTGTGAAAAATCTCATATACTTCATAAGTAGAACCCTTCAAGATGCCGAAACTAGATACCAAATGGTGGAGAAATACACATTATCCCTTGTTACCACAACAAGACTGAGACCCTATTTCCATGCATGGAACCATTCGTGCAGTTCCATGCCACCTACCTTAGTAGTGCTAGTTGAACCTTTCGTGCAAATCCATGTCACCCACCTAAGTGGTCTTGGTTGAAATATTCATGCAGTTCCCTACCTTCTACTTAGGTGGTCCTGGTTGAACCTTTCATGTAGTTTCCTGCCTCTTACCTAGGCTACTTTGGTCGAAACTTTTGTGATTTATAAAAAGCAAGAAAGAGATACATTTATATGCAAAAGGTAATTTTCATTCAAATTGGTTCACTACTGGAAAATCTGGATTTACAGACGGCATTTTACCGAAGGCTTCAAGGCCTTCGGTATAGAGATAATTACCGAAGGCTTATAAGCCGTCGGTAAGGACCTCACTAACTTAAGTCAGAAATTAGGTTCCTCGTGCCCCAAATTCATTTTCATCAGCCTCGTCGCTTTGTGCGTATCCTCCCTCTCTTCACACACTTGCCTCCGTTGGTTCACGGTGGTTTATCGGTGAGTCACCCGCGGTGGTTGGTCACGGTGGTCAGTGGTGCGTCCATCGGTGTTGGTTCACGGTGCGTGGTGGTTTTCGGGAGTCTGGGGCTAGGGTTCGTCCTAGGTTGGTTCTTTCATTGAGGGCTGGTGGTGTGGAGGTTGAGGGACTTTGTCGGAGGTATGTTTCACAGAACTTCATTCACACTGTCATGTTCATTTTGGTAAAGCCTAGACAGTGTTGCTGCCTTCATCTACTTTTCATTAACTTCTTAGTATACGGTTGAAGGAACTTGGTTGAGGGCTGCGTTGGAGTGGTTGTTGTGGGGCGTCGCTGTCAAGGCTATCTCGGTTAAGGTAAGTTGTTCGTTTAAAAATTGGTTTGTTCAATCTGTATGATTTTGTTGTGGCATCAGTGTATGTGCTTGTTTGTGTTTGATTGAGAAAGATTGGTTTGTAATTGGAATGGGGGACCTCTCCCAGGCTGTAACTCTCTGGTCTCTGGAACCCTCTGCTACACGGCTCTCTCCCTTTTGTTATATACCAACAACCACTTCTTTGCTCTCATGCTTGCTGCTGCCGTGAGTGTGTGTGGAACTGACCATGACATTGTGCTTGCTGCCTTGCTCCACTTCACTTCTACACATGGCTCTTTTATTTTCTTCCAAGTAAAATGCTCCCTTCTGTGTGCTCTCCCCTACGGTTGCTGTCTCTACTTTTTTGCCCTCCACTTTCTACGTGCACCATTTCCAAAAGAAGACAAACATTTTCTCATCATTACCAAATAAACAATTGATGAATTTCATTTCTCTGTGCTTCCTCTGCCTCGAACATGTGTTGTCCAAGGTGGTTGCTGCTGGATGCACCTTGCGTGAAGGTGATGATCAACTTCTCCTTCTAGCCGTGATAGTCTGAGCTTGGGTGTGGCAGCTGCTGCTTGCTGGACTTTGCTGGTGCTGTTGGTTCTCTTCTACACGTTACTGGATCTGCTATGAAGGTTGTGGGCGTGAAGATGTTGGATGTGGTTGCTGCTACATTTTGTAAGCCAAGAAAATAATTGCCTCCATATGGCTAGACAGCACCAAAAATAAATCCATGATGTTGTCTCCTCTATAGGCCCGTGAGCTTCTCTTCCATCTCAACTGGACGTGAATTTTCCATGAGCTTCTTCTCCAACCGTGACAGTTGTTGCACCTCTTCTTGCTTCCAACGAGTCGTGTGTTGGCTCTCTTGTGCACTCCAAAACTTCTTTAATTTGCAGTGAGAGGTGTGTGGTTGTTGGACGTGTAATGTGCTTCTCATGAGGGCCGTTTGCTTTCTTCAAAGATGGTGGGTGCTCTTTCTCCAAGACCAATCCGTGACCAAACTTGCTGCTGTCTCTCAAAATCGTTTTCTGGACTTCCTTCTTGAAAGCAATAAAGAACCGAACATTCTTTCAATTTGTGGGCCATGATGTGCTTTTTGTTTTTCAATTGAAGAATCAAAACCAATGTGTGAAGTGGAATAGCACCGTAAAATAATATGCAGACATCTCTTCAACCCAAAGTGAGATTTCTTGTGTGGGGCCGTGACACCACTCCCTTTAATAATAAAATTCAGCACATACTAGAGCCCCATGGGCGTGAACTTTCAAATTGGTAGCCCCCTCTTCCATAAAGCACGGCTTACATAGTCTAAAAAGAATTCTTCAATCTCCCATTTGATTCCAATACATATGCATGCTATATAAAACAAAACCGTGTGGCCCCTCCATCATTTCACGGTCTCCTTCATTTGTAATAATCCAAATAAACATTCTTCATAGGTGGCACTCCCATTTTTGTTTCCATCCAAAACTTTGCTTGTAAAATGAATTATTCATGGGCCCATTATAATTGGAAGATGACTACCGTGAGGAATTGTGGCAGCTCCTTTGCACAATAGAAAAATCACATATATTATTTGAGAAAACCGTGGACACTTGCACATGTGGTCCCCTTCTTCCATTTCAATTCAAATCATGTTCATTTACTTTCTCCAAGACCGTGTGTGTCACATCAATTCTTGCTTCCAATAGTGATGTGCCACTTCTTGCAAGACAAATAAAATTGCTCCTTTATTCTTTGTAGTGGGCAGCTCACGTGCAGAGTAAACTGTTATTTTTTCGTGCCACATACCAAAGGCTTTTGGCCCTCGGTAATTACCGAAGGGCAAAAGCCGTCGGTAATAGTTAGCGACAAGAGATTTACCGACGGCTCGATGTCCGTCGGTAGGCCGTCTGTAAATGTCTTTTTCCGACGGCTTTTGGCTGTTTCCGAGGGATTATGGCCTTCGGTAATACCCTTTTTTTTTGTAGTGGTTTAAAATGGACATGTACAAGTTGTGGCCATAATATATTCGACCACAAAAAATATTCTAAGTAATCTATTGCTTAGCTTATCGTCAAGGTTGGCTACATCTTCATCCTCAATTATGGGATTAATGGCAGTTGAAGGACTTACTCTAGTAGTCTCTTCATCAGATCTCATCAACAACATCCTTAGTGATCATCGTTTTACTAGCCACCTTAACAGTCGCTATGTCATCCACGTTCTTCGTGCGACCATCATAAATGTCCTTGTTGAAGTCATTAATGTGCTAAAATATTATAAACCTTTTGGCATAAGTAATCGGATTGCCTGAGTTCGTTATGCAAGTCATTGGTCTGCTTAGATATTATAAACCTCGTTTTCCTTTTGAAACTTATTCTTCTCCCTCTTCAGCTTCTTCTCTTAATCAAGGCATCTTGTCCTCTAAGACTTCATCTTCTTCTCATTCTCTTCAAGAGACTTTTCATCTTTGGTTATGCCAACTTGTTAGTCTCATACTTCTTCTTCAATTTGGCTAAGTCCTCGTCCATCTTCAACTTCTCTTATCAAACATTTCCATTTTTAGAAAGTTGGCTATCTTGCGGCCAAGGACCAATGGCTGACTTTGGAATTCCAAAAGAGCAAGCACAAGGGTGGTCGACTCAATATCCTTCATTACCAAAGGACCAATGGCATCAACCTTCATATTTTCTTCTCTCTTTTCTGGTTTGGACTTGCAAGAGCCTCCCTTCTTCCCCAAATCGTTCTCAGAGTTGGTGATGACAACCTCCGCAATGCTCATTGCATCAAAGCCCAAAAGCCTTTGATTCTTACAAAAGCTAAAAAGGTACTTTTTTTCTGTGTTATTTTGGAAGCGATTTGGAAGGTTTAATTAACGTTGTTGAAATGTTTTGCAGAAAGGGCAACACCAATGGGAACCCCTTTGCAGGGTGTATGGGGCAGTGTTTGACTTTGCCAATCCACCGAGAGGTTCAATCTTGCTGAGGTTTCAAGTTGGCGTTAATTGGATTACACCAAACATCCCTATCCCTTCTAATTGGAAGGCTAAAGCTACTTATGGCACCAAACTAAAAAGGTAATTTGAATATGTGTTACAAAAGCCTTTGCAGTTTACAATCCTAACAAGTTAGTGTTGTTAAGGCTGGTGTAGTTGGTGTGCTAGTAGAATTGCTGATGGATGACAAGGTTGGCATAACAAATGATGCACTTGCAATGCTTGCTTCACTCCTTAATTGCTTTGAGGGATTGAAAGAGATAAGAAATTGTAGATCATTGATGACACTTTTTATTGATCTTATGAGATTTGGTTCAGTGAAAGGGAAGGAAAATTCAATAACCCTTTTGCTTGGACTGTGCAACGAAGAGGGAGAAGTGGTGGCAAGAAGACTCTTGGAAAATCTAAGAAGTATTCCTTCTCTTCAAAGCTTGGCTTATAATGGATCTTTGAGAGCTAGAAGAAAAGCATATGCACTACTCAGACTCCTCAATACGTGTTGCTCTCAGCCTCATCATTCTGTTTGATGATGATATTCACATCACTTCACACTTGTATATTATGTGAATGAAATTGGTATACTTCAAAAATAGCTCATCATTTCTTGTTTACAAGTTTTGGTTTCAATGCTTTGGAGTTTTGCCCAAATGACTGTTGATTAGGAAATAATCTCTCTCAGAAGAATATCTTATCTCTATCTATTAAAAACTAAGAAAAAACTTAAAAAAGATATTGTTATTGAGTAATCATATTATAGCCTCTATTGAGAAAAAACTTAAACCCCCTCCATTGCAGCCTTTATTGCAGAAAGGTTGAGGAGAAAAAAAAACCCTTCTACTATCTCGGTTCAACTACAAACTGAGGCATAAGACCCCTCTACTACCTCAGTTCACCTGCAATCGAGGCCAAAAGTCTAGCGAAAAAAAAAGAGTAAAAAAGGAACGCCTTCTACTGCCTCGATTATATTTGAACCAGAGGCAAAATCATACACCTTTTTGCCTCGGTTCAGAAGCAAGGCAAAAAAGGGTAGACTTTTTACCTTGCCAGTATATACCTCGGTTGCGGAACCGCTGCTTATGGATGAAAATAATCGTTGTCATTTTCCTTGACTGCACTAGTGAACACACAAATATTTTAATAATTTTTATTTTTAATTTAAAATAAAAAAATAAAAAAATATCAGAAATTATTCAAATATCCTTAACCTTAAAACTTAGAATCCATAATAAATGAGAGTTTTTTGTCAACTAAAATTTGATACAATGCAAACGCCTAAAATTAATGTTGGATAAATATAAACAATAGAATGTATATATGCATTTTTAGTAAGAGGCACATTAGTTCCTTATTATATAGACTGCACAATAATTTGGAAGTGATTCTCCCACTGTCCTCTCAAAGGATAATGTTACATATCAAATTAACTGTCTCTTATATTTATTGTAATTTAACTTTTGGTTTTGATAAAATTATTTGGCATTCATTAATACATTAATATGCATTTATTAATCTTTATTTTTTACCGATCACTATCTATTATTAGAAGAAGTTCCTATTGAAAGTCATAGCTACAATGATTGCTTTAGGATTGTTAGCATTTATCCTTTGTTCCCTCCACTCTCTTGACAATTTTTTTATTCAATGGGCTCATGATATATTTGGCCAACGTTTTAGCTCTACATGCTATCTACATTAGGGTTCTTTGATACATATGAAACTGAAAGTCGTAAAATAAATATTGTAAAGCCTATATATTTTCAATTCCCTAAACCTTAAACCCATGTATTTATCATTTTTTCACATATTTTTTTCCAAGGATTACATCATGTCTTACTAATCATGAGATGGAAACAATGTAAGATATGAAAAATATATGGTGATTCTTACACGTGTAGGTGCATTTTATATTTTATATTGGATAATGATACATTGACATATTTTTTTACAATATTTTGACATAGTCACGTGTCGTGAGGTCAATGGTCCATGTGTACAAGAAATTAGAAAACAAAAATGATGTGGAAATGAAGGGCTGCAGGGGTTTCAAGTGGCGGGCTTCATTTTGGGATTTCAAAACCAGAATATCACTTTGGGTAAGAGAGAACCCTAGAGAGAAGGAGCACCCAACAGACTTGTGCCACGGTGAACAAAATCATCGTTTGACGGAGTTTTGACCGTTTGAAGGACCGAGTTCGTTCACCAAAGCACATTCTGTTGTCGTTCCATCCTTTGGAAGCAACGACCACCGAAAGCGTTGCCTTTTCGCCATTTCGTCGCCGTTGGACCGTTACTTTGGGCAATCGTATGTTGTTGTTCAGTGGGTTTGACTTGTTTTATAATATCTTTTACCACTTAGGGGTTTTGTGGTTTTATGGTCTTATTGAGATATTGTTTAACCTTATTTGGTGTAGTGTAATGGAGGAACTTGATCAGCAGGAACTTGAAGTGCAAAATTGTTTTCTTAACAATTGTTGCACATACAAGTGATGTTCAGACAATGATTATGACACTTATATCGAACTCCATCCCCAAGGAACCATTCTTTGTAAAACACATGGTGCAAAAACTGCATTGGTACCAAAGACAAAATAACTAAGGACTTTAGGCAAAACTTTTGCATAAAAAGGTCAATTATGAAAAATTCATTTTGAAGTGCAATTTTTTTTTCTTAATAATTATTGAACATAAAAGTGATGTTAAGGCATTGATTATGAGATTTATATCGAACTCCATCCCCAAGGAACCATTCTTTGTAAAACTCATGGTGTAGAAACTGCATTGGTACCAAAGGCCAAATAATTGGTGACTTCAGACAGAGGTTTTGCACAAGCAGGTCAACTATGAAAATGACATTCATTTTGAAGTGCAAAATTTTTTCTTAACAATTATTGCACATACAAGTGATGTTAAGACAATAATTATGACATTTATGTCGAACTCCATCCACAAGGAACCATTCTATGTAAAACTCACGGTGTAGAAACTACATTGGTACCAAAGGCCAAATAACTACGGACTCTAGGCAAAGATTTCGCACAACAAGATCAACTATGAAAATGACATTCATTTTGAAATGCAATATTTTTTTACTTATTGGACATACAAATGATGTTGAGGCATTGATTATGACATTTATATCGAACACCATCTCCAATGAACCATTATTTGTACAAGATTTGGTATACAAACTTGTTGATAGGAAGATCATAGTGTTAGCTAAACCAAATCCTTGTGTTGGTTGTTTTTGATGATGAAAATACATTGTTAATAAAAACACATGTGTGTATTGTGTTATATGTTGAATGTGTACATGCTTACTGTGTAATATGCACATATATATTGTGTTTCTCACATTATTTGTTGAACATATCATAATGATTGATGCATACTATTGTGTTTATGAAGTGATTATACTTGCGTATGCTCAATGTATGTTACTGTGATATGAAAACCACAAGCATAAAAGCATATTTGCATGACTTAATCGATTATAGTGGTGTGATAATCAATTAAGGTCATCAGAAAGCTTGAGTTTTAAACTGTGATAAAACAACTAGTTTTGAATCGGTTACATTAGTAAGTGAATCGATTAAAACTGATGTGTTTGCACATATCTTTTGGATATGTGCAGTGATGTGTTTTGAAAAGAAATGTTTTCAAAAAATATTCTAAGTGTTAAAGTTTAATCGATTACATGGATCATATATTCAATTTAGTCTGTTAAGATTTGAAAACTGATTTCCTGCTGTTCTAACTTCTATAATGGTCATATTTTTAAACATGTTTGACCAGCATTTAATGAAAATCGATTGCATTAATTGCGTATTCAATTACGGAGCCAAACTGGTTGTAATCCTGTTACACTTGTTTAATGTAACCGATTACATAAGTTGGTTAATCGATTTCATAGCGTTAGGATTGACATAAACTATATATTGACGCATTGTTTGATTTTCTGTAAAAAAACATTTTATGAATTACACTTTCATATCTGATTGGTTTTCATCTAAGAGGTTTTACAGATTGTTAAAGAGCTCCAAAAATCAAGAACAAATAGTGGTTTACAGATCTTGAAGATTTCTTGAGAAGCAAACATGACTGGATTGAAAGGACTAATCGTTTCTGCACAACTGAAGGTACTTTCTAATTGATCAGGAGAAGAAGATTTGTAATCTTGGATTTTTTGTTTCCCCTTACATGTGGCGTCAGGAAGAAGAGTGGTGCACTCTTGACTTTGAGAGGGGATATCTCAAAGGGGTTGTTGCGACAGGAACGATGTATAAGTGTTGGCATGTTTTATTGTTCAATATATGATTGAGAGTTTGTGAGGTGTTTATATTGAGAGTGGCTCTATAAAACCTTAACTATAATACTATAATCATTATAGTGAATTACTCTCCAATCTAAGGTTGATTGGGAGGGTGACTAGATGTAGGCATTGAGGCCGAACTAGTATAAAAATTGGGTTTGATTTTCTTCTCCCTATCTCTTTACATTTATGCATACATTCTGTATGTTTTACACGCATAATGTTTTCATTGCACACCATTGCTTACGGCACAAGAAATTTTTCAAGAACAATATCATTTCCGAAAAAGATTTGAAAAATACACATTTTCTGTAAAACACCAATTCACCCCCCCTCTTGGTGTTGAGGAACAAAGTCAATCTTTTCTAACAAAACTGATTGGTACCAATGGCCAAAAAATTGGGGACTTATTTTGCACAAAAAATTGTAGACATATCAACTTTAAAAATGTCAATGATTTTGAAGTGTATAATTTCTATTTTTAACACTTATTGGACATAAAAATCATGTTCAAGCAATGATTATGACACTTAAGGCAAATATTTTGCACATGGTCAACAAAGTTCATGCCATTCATTTTTCAATGCAAAAATTTAATTTCATCATTTAATCTACATACAAACTTGTTCATACCAGATTGAACACAAATAATCACATCCACATTTTGTGGGGACTGAAATATAGACGTCCTACACAAAAAATGGTCATTCTTTTATTAGACCCTCTGTAATCAACACCAAAAATAACACAATGATCATTCTTATCTTCAATTTTCATTATCAATAAATGCAAGCAATACATTTCGTTGAACATTTCTAACAAAAAATATGTACATTCAGACCTAATCAATACATTTTTAAAAAGTTCTAAAAAATCCATAAATTACATTGCAAGAATTCCTATTGTACAACATCTACACAAGCCCTAAATCTTGCAACACTTCATCCCTCCGCACATTGTTGACATCTAAAATATAATCACAAACATACTTCTCCCTAACCTACTGTAGTTCCTCTTGCAAAGAAACAAATGCACACAATATAAAAAAACTACCCAATCTTCTATCAAAGCTCCAAAACATGAAATTTTTTTATAACTTACTCTTGTGTAATTGGGCATTGTTTTGCCTTCATGTTTCTCAACACCGTCCCACAACTCCATAATTTTCAAACAAAGTCCAAAATACAAATAATGTAATGCTACTTGAATAAAACAATAAAACATCAGTCTCAATAAAACAAAGTAAAATATACAAACAAGATACACAATCCACGTCGGTCTCATTATTTTCTATTAACTTTTTTTATCATATTTACAACTTCTTTTAGAGTGAATGACTTTGAAGAAAATTGTTCACAAACAACACCACCAATATTATCATCAAAATTCACATTTAAACCCTTAACACATAAGCCTAGACCTATGCAAACATCTGTAACTGTAAAAGGTACCATTCTTTGCTTCAAAAGGAAGCATTTGTTGTGGCTAACCCAACGGGTCACCATTTCCTTCAACAAAGGAATGCATAAGTCAACTTGTTCATATGAAGACACCACTTTGAATGGAGTCTCGTTGATACGTGTCCGATCATTTTCTCTTAGTATACCATTAATCTCAACTATGACTTTGGTCTCGCACCACGGTCGTAATTGAAACTACAAACTTTTTCAAAATAAACAACCATTAACCAACAATTTTCAAAGAAACTAATACATTTTCAATACATGACATTTACTTACATTGTTATGAGCTTCTTCTTTAATGCAATCTATCACTGTCAAACCAAACATAATACAAAATGTAAGTCAAAATAATCCAACAACAACCACACACCCAAAAAATTCAAACATTTCACCCAAAAACCACATCAACGAAAAAATGTTCAACAAAACTTCAAACCACACTTAATGATACCACGATAAACACCCAAATAACACAACAACCCCTAAATGCCCACAATTGTTTTTAAAGAACTTAAACCCACCAAACACAAACAATGCATTACTGAAAGGAACAGAGGCAAGATTAAAAAACCACATCCAATGGCGGTTTTAGAGTTCGTTGGATCCAAACCGCGGAACGACGACACTCCGACGAACTTCAAATTCCAACAACGACGGGGAATCTTGTGAGGAAAGGGACGCTTGTGGATTTGTGGTGTTGGGAATTTAAGTGAGTCTACGTCTCACATTGGATAGAAATGAGAAAGTAGAGCACTATATAAAGATGAAAAACCCATTAACCCATTGCCTTAATGTTTTTGGTAAAGAGTGGTGTCAATCCCTTTTATGATTGAGCTCAGATGTTACTGATGTTTGTATCTCCCCAGTGAACCTCCTCCTCGATAGACGCAACAGTGGTATCAGAGTCGATGGTTTGTCTTGGTGACCTGCTCAAATAAGTATATATAATGATCCATATACCGAAAGTCTTCCTGACAAAGGGTATTTAGGTAAGTAAGTTCCGTTGAGATGAACGGTGGTTGGAAAGTGCTACTCATGGTTGTTGTGGTTGGTTGGGAATGCTTCCGTCGGAGGGAGAGTGTACCTATGTGGAAGGGACTCACCCTTGAGGGGGAGATTGTTGAGAATCTAAGTGAGTCTAAGTCCCACGTTAGATAAAAATGAGAAAGTAAAACACTAATATAAAAATGAAAGACCCATTAACCCATTGCCTTAAGGTTTTGGATAAATAGTGGTGCCAATCCCTTATATAGTTGAACTCAGATATCATTGGTGTTTGTATCTTCTCGGCGAACCTCCTCCTCGATAAACCCAACAGGTGGAAGAGAGGAGGGTTCTCTAGAATTCTCTCGCGAAAATTACCTTCTCTTTTTTTTCAAACTCGTCCAAATGAATCTCGCAAAAACAAAACCCTCCAATCCTTCAATTTGCACCTCATTTTTTATTTTTTTAAAACATTTTCCATATGGACTAGTAGAAAAATGACACATGTCCCTATTAAAATATTGTGAAAAATTGGTGTCAAATTATCCTTGTATATTTTATCCTTATATATTTTACCTAAGTAGTGCAATTCCACATATTTTATATTTTTCATATCGATCGTTTTCTTTTGACATAAAATTTCATATCATAATAGTTTCATGTACGCACTCAATTAATTGATAGGAAGGGAGACTCGTCAATATAAATTTAAACTAAAAGAGGCTAAGAGCAAAATCAGAAAGTTCAGAAAAGGTGTCTGCAAATCTGCATCAATCGCTCCAAGAATCTTGGGATTGGTGAAAATTTTGTCGGCCAATGTGAAATTAAAAGAATCCGTTAGATCAATTTAAAAGTTGAATATCCAAATTAAAACTGAATTTAAAAATATTAATTTATCAAAATCTATAGTTTATTCTAACAAATAATGACTCTTTTAAGTTGTGGAAGTTTACTATTTCAACAATTTTGCACTTCATAGCTTTATATTAAAAAAAAAAATTTGTCGAAATTTACCATAATTCAAGATATCATGAGAAAAGATATTATTTGTTTGTGAAGTTAAATTTGTAGCATATATGATAGCTAATATTCCATTTCATAGCAAACAATTACACTTTCCAAAAATAAAAATAAATGTAATTCAAGGGCGGCGTGTGTTGAAAGATAACATGGTTTCTAATTGAGACGCAAAGTTATGTTCCTCTATTGTGCTTTCTCTTTCAGGATATGTAACTTCTCTCGAGCGAAAGCAAAAGAGAAGCATTTTCCCCAACAAAGCAAAACCAGAGAAGAGAACATGTAGTTTTTTCATACGCCAGTTAATTGCCAACTACGTAAAGATAGAGATTGAAAAGGAAGAGTATATGACAAGAGCTGAAACCTTCAACCTTTGTTTCCTTATCGATGATGAAGATCTACATCACAACCACTCCAAACCTGAACTGTAACAAAAGAGAAAAGGTGCAAAGAATAATCTGTCAGCAAAAGCAAATTAAAGAGAAACTATAGCTCTTTTGTCTACCTCTGATGAATCGTTCTTTAAGAATAACAAGTGCTATTTGAATTTTTTAATTATATATTAAGGAGAGGGAAGAAAAAATAAAGGCATATGATCCATGCATGCATGCTTTTGTATTTAAAACGATGAAAGACGATAGGAAAAGAAAGAGATCTGGTCGGAGAGAGAAGAAGAAAGAAGTAAAGGGAAATGGTAAATCCTATCCCAAACTTTGCGAGGAACATTTGGGGCAAATGGAACATTCAGGGTGTTGTCCTTGTGAGTCTGACCATGCAAATAGTTCTCATCTTCATAGCTCCTTTCAGAAAACGCTCGAGAAATACATTGTTGGTTTCGGTGCTTTGGTTCACGTACCTTGTTGCAGATGTCACTGCGGAATTCTGTGTTGGCCTCATCTCCAACAAATATGGTGATAAAGACACGGCAGTTTCCACCATCGATGACTACTTGCGAGCCTTCTGGACACCCTTTCTGCTGCTGCACTTGGGTGGCCCTGACACCATTACAGCTTTTTCTCTCGAGGACAATGAACTTTGGCTCAGGCACATGCTTGCTTTCACGGTGCAGGTAAACCTAATTTACTTGTATTTCTTAACAATATATTCTATCATAAAAAATCTTATCATACTATTGTCCAGGCACAGTATTCAATAATATAGTAATATACCCATGTCATTACCCTAAGTGTCTCTTGTACATATCTATAATATATGTATTTTTCTGAGAGAAAAAATTAATCTGTGTAGTATCTGACAAACATATATTTTCCAATCATAATACTTAAATATAATATACTGCTTTAGATATTCCAATCCAAGCACTTTGACATTGTTGGTTTAATTTAAAAGAAATTTATATTCTACATCACCTTGTATAATTATATTTTTCTTTTACTCTTCTAATGTTTCAATCAAATTTATATATTCAATTATGTTTGACAATCCCAATTTCGTACATTGTGCAAATTTCATCATCTTTTATAAATTTACTCTATTGGAGAGGACTAGAGGTACTGTAATAAACAAGTCCAGGTACAGAAAATGCACAAGGAAGGAGTGGAAATTAAGTCAACATGAATCCATGCTATTACATTTTCTTACATATCTATTAAGTAAAATATACACTACTTAAAAAAAGCATCATACTCAGTAAAAAAACACAACATAATACGAGATGCTTTGGCAATTAACTTAGAAAGATGAGTCCAAATTATGAAGATGTGAAAACAATAGTAAAAAAAGTTTGGTCTGGCTTTCGAAGAATAAAGTGTAGCCTCTCTCTTCCTTTAATTTGTCATTAAAAGAGTAGTGTGTTGGAAGTATATCTAGCATGACAAAAAATAATATTTTTATTTTTACCTTTTTTACTCTCCTGTTATTGTTAAGTTTAAAGTTGATCTCTTAAAACTCGTATTAATTTTTTATATATTATCATGTGACAGTAAGCTAGTTTTGATAGTTAGATTTTAAAAGCTTGTATTTAATGTGCTTCAAAGATGAATTTAAATTTCACATCATTACATAATTCAAGTTCATTTTGACATTTTACATATTGGTTTAAATTTTATTTTTATCGATAATATTCGGCCTAATTATAATTTTCTTCTGATAGTATTACAAATTTTGTCTTTGATTTTCCACAGATTTTAACTCAAAAAGTTATATTAATTTCTCTAACTTTTAGTTAGTATAATAATTTGCTTAAAAAAAGATATTGTTATTACAATATTAATATATTATTCCTTTAAATAATCACAATACATTAGCATATCATATTTCTCAATCTTATTCCGTTATTATTGGAACATGATAAAATTTTAAAATTAAAAAGGTTTTGAAATCCGTCCTACATGAGATGAGATCATGGAAAGAGACGTTAATTTATTCGATGAGATATATATAAAGAAAAATCTCAAATTCTATGACATCTAAATTTTTTACATTTATTTGATATCATTTTTTTTTATTTCTTATTTTTTATTTTTTCAAAAAAATATAAAAATTTATATTTTCATAACCATTTTACTCTTTTGCTCCATGTCAAAGTGTGTAATAGTATCATTACTCATCAGAAAAATGTTTTTTTTACTTTTTTAATACAACCTATTTACAAGTAGTAGCGGGTGATTGATCCTTTATACATACTAATAAAATAATATCACGTGAAAAAGTTATTAAAAAAAATTGTTACCATGTACATATTAATATCTGACCTTTTATATTCACAGGTTTGTCTAACGGGTTACGTGTTCCTGTTGACACTTCCAGAAAACACGTTATTGATCCCTACAGTCCTAGTTTTCATGGCGGGGGTCATCAAATTTGCAGAAAGAACTATTTCTCTTCAACATGCAAGTGCTGACAACTTCCGACAATCTATGATTCAAAATGCTGATCCAGGTCCCAATTATGCAAAGCTCATGCATGAGCTGAAATCAAGACAGGAAGCAGGACTTCCAGCACAAATAGTAACCATGCCAGAAATCTCAGAACAATTAATCTCAGGACAAGTTGATCAGTCAGATGATCAACATTCCAAGATACCTTCTAGAGAGGAAAATGATGATCAAATTGATGGCAATAACCCTTACAAACAATCACAAGAAAAAGAAACACCCATTAGTGCCGACTCACAACCAGAGACTCCCAAGAGTAAGCCATCTAAAGCTTAAGCTCAGCAACATCAACAGAATAGTATTCATTGTTATAATATTATTTAGCTTAATTATGTTTTCACTCCACGAAATTTGGACTGAGTTGCTTTTCGTTTTTCCAAATTTATTTTGAAAATAACCACTTTCAAACTTTGATTTAGGTCTCCCTCGTGAAGTGGGAGATTCTTCAACTCAGAGTGATGTTGACGAAAAGCTATCGGATTTGGAAGTAATGAAGGGTGCTTATGACTACTTCAACAAATTCAAAGGGCTGGTTGTTGACATGATCTTCAGCTTCCAGGAACGCAAAGAGAGTCGCACTTATTTGCTACAAAGAACAGCAGTGGATGCTTTGAGAGTGATAGAGGTTGAACTCAACTTCATCTACCAAGCTTTCTACACCAAGACAACCATCATAGAGAGTTGGGTAGGGCTTTTCTTTCGATTTCTGTCCATTGCTTCAGTCGTAGCAGCTTTGGTTGTTTTCATTTTTGACGAAAAGAGGGGTTGCGAACCCTTTGATGTTACAGTCACCTACGTATTGTTGTATGGTGCTGTATCCTTGGAAGTCGTGTCCATTTTCATGTTCATTTTCTCTGACTACTCATTTGCAATATTGTACTCTCGCGGCTCTCAGAAAATCAGTGATTCTGATAGTGGCACTAGAGGTGGCACGGAAACAACCAAACTAGACACCACTCTCAGTTGGGTCCTGAAGCTTAAGAAACCCAAATGGTCAAAACACAAGGATAACAAGCCAAAATGGTTAAAAAATGAGGAATACGAAGTTTTGAAAAGATTCGTACTGTTTCGTAGATGGTCTGAAACCATCTCGGCATTCAACTTGATATCACGTTGCTTAGACAAGAAGATTAAATGGTTGGATTGGGTGATTAGAAAAATTGGAGTCGAAGAGTTTGTGGAAAAATGGATATATGAGAAGAAGAGGCCATTGCTTCAGAAACTTTGGATTTTTATATTTAACGAGTTGAAAAGAAAATCTGGGGATGCAGAAGATGTTGAAAGTATTCAAAGAATATGTTCCTCTAGAGGTGAGTGGGTTATCCAGGAAGGTGATCTATCACGAGATGATCTGAACAAGTTGATGCGTTATGTGGAACGCAACGATGTCACTTTTGATGAGTGCCTAATTCTGTGGCACATTGCCACTGACCTCTTGTTCTATGTAGAAACGGATGAGCAGATAAAGAAAAAAATTGATGCTCCTGATCTGGAGAAAGGAAATCATGATGATGGTGAAGATGGTGATAAAGAGGGGCAAAACAAAACGGATGAGAAGAAAAAGAAAGAAAATAATGCTCATGATCTCAAGCAAGAAAATCATGGTGATTGTGAATATAGTGATATTGAACTGCGGCATTTTAGTAAGCTTTTGTCGGATTACATGTTGTACCTCGTGATCATGCAACCTACCATGATGTCTGCTATTAGGGGAATTGGGCAGAAAAGATTCCTAGACACGTGTGCAGAGGCCACTAACTTCTTTAACACGAGGAAAAGTATTGCTGCTGGAGAAAAGAAAATGAGAGAGGAAGATAAAAGAAACAAGCAGCATCAAAAAAAGAACACATCGAATTGGCTTCTCTATCAGGCAAGGGACAAGCTTGTAGAATTCGTTCAGTTCATCAAAAGGGTAATATATGATCCCCTCTCAAATTATACATACACACCCCAATTACTTCAAATGCTCTGAATTTAACACCACTGTTAAAACTAAAAACTAGGCTATCACTCTTCCTAGATTTCATAATAAACACACACACATATATAGTTCAAAATTTTATCAGCACTAATTATGTTTTAAAATATCAATCATGTTAAATCATTCATTATATTTATAACTTTTTCTGCCTAGGGGTTAAGTGGCACTCGCTGGCGTGGAATTATTTTCAAAGAAAAAGAAGAGGATGAAAAAGAAGAGGATGAAGATGGTCAAATTATTTTGAAAGAAAAAAAAGAGGATGAAGATGCAGAAAGTAAAATGAAAAAGGCATGCGATGCACTACACAGTGTGTCTGTGGAATATGAACCCTCTGCTGTGAAGGGAGATAGGAGCAAATCTTTGTTATTTGATGCGTGTAAATTGGCGAGTGTTATAAGACGTTTAGATGGGACGAACAAATGGAGACTGATGGCAGAAGTATGGGTGGAATTATTATCATATGCAGCAGCAAATTGCATACCAATCACTCATGTCCAACAACTTAGTAAAGGTGGAGAATTCCTTTCCATTGTTTGGCTATTGATGACTCATTTAGGCCTAGCCAAGCAGTTTCAAATCAAGGAAGGCCATGCAAGGGCAAAATTGGTCGTAAGTGAAGAATATGAGGAGAAAAAAAATGAGGGCAAAAGTAGCTAAAAATAACTTCAGTATAACTTGTTGCTTCTTTTTTCTTGTTTCAAGACTAGATGATGTAGAGCGCTTGTTTATTTTCTGTGTTTGCGGTATCATATGTTTTTTTTCTTTGAATTACGTAGTCATTTTTGGTAAATAAATAATAGAAGGAATGATATTGTAGAACTACAATTTCTAAAGTAAAATTTGTAATATAAAAGTGTTCCGGTTTCATAATATATTGAGTTATTCTGTTGTACATATTTTTTCTCATAAATATTGTTTTTTACAACTTGTTTAGAATAATTTTATATGTTAGACGCAAAAAAAAAATATATATTAAATCGGTTTTAGAACACATATTAAATCAATTATGAAATCAACGTGGATGTAATCTCTTGTATCTTAGATAACTGTAGAACTGATTTAATATATTTATCTGATCTTATATTTTTAATCGAAAAGGACAAAACAATATTTTTAAAGGGCTATATTAGATCGGTTAATATCATAACGGATCTAATATTTGCATCTATTTTAACAAAAAAATCGAACATATTAGATTGATTATGATTATAACCGATCTAATATGTCATGTATTAGATTGGTTAATGACATAATCAATCTACTATTTACTAAAAAGTTTTGTTTTCAATTACAATAAACTCAAACAAAATGACAATATTATTTATTGGACAAATAATCCTCATTTGTCAATGATACCTATTAAATAAGCACTAGTGCACTAAGAGGATATGACACCGGTTACTTTTACTTATAGGCACCGGTTCTACAACCGAAGTATATACCGACGAGGTAAAAAAGGGTAGGTTTTATGCCTCGATTGTGAACTGAGTTAAAAAAGATAGGATTTATGCCTCGGTTTTAAGGTAACCGAGGCAGTAACGTGTTTGTTTTTTAATTTTTTCAACCTTTAGGATGTTCTTGATGTATGTTCTTATGCATAAGCAGACACCCATCTTCCACTGCCACCATCATCATTTCACCTTCCCACTTTCAGAGCTACCAACACAACAACTCAATTCCGCATTTTTAGTGAAACAAGAAGGATTTTCCACTAGCCTCTGTTCCTGGAGCTCTCAAGCAGAAACCCAAAAATTGAATAGTGAACAAGCAGATTCAAAAACCCAAAAATTGAAATAAAAATTGAATCAAGGAATAGGGAACAAGTAGATTGATTGTTCTTGTCATCTTCATCTGTGATGAATGTTTTTGAATCAGCAATAGATGAACCCCGTTCAAATCTCTAACCCCCAAATCGGATGACCAACAACCCCAAACCTCCGCCAACAGTCGCAAAGTCCCCAAACCTGCACCAATAGTGGCAAAGTCACTGAAGAGTGGAACTCCCTTGCGCCGCAGAGACGCTTTGTCGTGACCACCACTGGCACCAGAAGGGGGCTGGACCGGGTGCTAGGCCAGCGGCTCCACCACTGGCACGGGCCGCACTAGGCGGTGGAGTGAGATCTGAGATCGCGTCCGGTGGTGGAGTGAGATCTGAGATCGCGTCACGGGTTGGGGTTGCGGGGTGGGATGCAGCCATGGCTTTGGGCAGCGAAAACGGAGCGGCGGCGTTGAAGGAGAGGTGGCGACGGCGGAGCAACAGAGTGGTGGCGACGAAGAGGCGGAGCGGCAGAGTGGTGGCTTTGAGATTTGAGCGAGAGAGAAGAGAGACGAAGAGGAACTGTGAGAAGGAGATCTGAGCGTTTGAGAAAAAGAGGAAGAGTGAGAAGGGTACCGTGAAAGCAAAGCAACGAAGTGGCGACGACGGAGCAAAGGAGCGGCGGAGCGACGGAGCAGCGGAGTAGCGGAGTGGTGGCTTTGAGATTTGAGCGAGAGAGAAGAGAGAAGAAGAGGAACTGAGAAGGAGATCTGAGTGAGAGAGAAGAAGAGGAACTGAAAACCATTCTATTTTACGGTGCAGTAGTAGCGTGTTTAGGCACCGGTTCTGCGTCGAGCCGAGGCGGTATCCCCTTCATGAAACGCTAGCCAGTCTACAAGACAGTTTTATGCCTCGAGTAGCTTAGACAACCGAGGTAGTAGCACTTTCAGGCACCAGTTCCCCATTAACCGAAACATATAAGTTTCCATTAATTACAAAAATGCCACCGCGTTTAAATATGCTTCGGAGCATATTGGGCGCCTTTAAAAGTTGTTTTTTTACTAGTGAAAAAATTTAATTAGTGATTTGAAATTAATTACATAATAGCTAGAGTGAGTGAGTTTCATGTAACATCCCAATTTAAGATACCATTAATAAAGTGTAAACCTTCTAACACGAGGAAAATGTGAATTAATTAACTAAACCTTTTCAAAGTAGTTATATCAATAAAAGAAATAAAATCATATTTATTGAATAAAAATAAATCAATGTCTCCTTCCAAGTAAAACTACAAAGAAAAACATTATATTTTGACATAACAAAATTGCTCATCAATTAGAACATATGAAGAATCATTTGCTCTTGTATAACAATAGGAGTTATACAATCATCACACAAACACAAAAAAATAAGGTTGAGCTAACAGAATAAACATCATAACAACTCTATATCACAATAACATAATTTATCAAGTAAATTCTATGCTCCTACCATTCTAAACAAGATTAAATAAAACTATCCAAACTATTCTTTCCAATCCATACTTCAACTCAAGAAACCCATGCCAACACCATTAATCATTATAAACCTATGTCACCTTTCATACTCTAGCACACACAACTTGTTCGTCAAAACAAGGTTTTTCCTGTTCACTAAAATAGGACTTTCCTGTTCACTAAAACAGGACTCACTCACTACAGTAGGACTATTCTCGAGCCATCCACCAATAGTACGCAAGAAGACATAGCATTCCACATAATCATCATGGACGTATATCACAACACCTCATACATCAAACCATAAGTTTGAGCAACACCACAACAAAACACATAACTCGACAATACCAGAACATACCCAAATTCACCTAGACAACCCCAACAATGCATGGAAAACATTATATCAATCAAATTAAGTACACTAAATGACTTGGAACATGTAAAAAATACCATTTTACTTCATACACTAGTTAAACAAAGGATTTTAACTCGCGCGTTTGACATCAGTTTAGTAGAAACCAAAGCAAAAAATGGTGTGGCGACATTTTTGTAATTATCGCAAATGTATATGCCTCGGTTCAAAAAAAACCGATGCCTAAACTAGCATAGTGGCACTTTTGTAATTATCACAAACGTCTATTACCTCCGTTGTTTAGAGAACTGAGGCATAAAATAACTGAATTTTTGTTAGAGGGTTTAGGCAACGGTTCTTTATAGAACCGAGGTCATAGACCCTTATTGGTTGGTTAAAAAAATAATCGAGGTAATAACACGTATTTTGGGTTAAATTTCGAGAACATAGGCATTTTTAGGCAGAAGCTTTTTTGTACGTGGTGTTGCGCCGCTGCTCTCTGTTCTTCCATTTTTGCGGCCATCATCGTCAACTTTTCTTACATTTTTTCTTTCAGTTTACGTTGATTAAGTGCTTAGGTATGATTTTCTTTTGTTTTGACTAATTGATTTTGTGTAAAGGTGCTCTTCAGCTCTTCGAATAGACGCTTTTGGGATGTTATTTCAGTTCGTTTCAGCCCCAAACTCACCTTCAAGGTTAGTTTTATTTTAGGTTTTCATGTTTTCATTTGGTTGATTGTTCTTCATACATCATACATATCAAAGCATAGGTATAGGTAAAACTGAGAGTATGTTCAAACGAACTCTAAATGAAATGAAAATTTGTATGAAGAACCAAAAAATCATGAAAGCCCCTCACAAAAATTTTTAACTCAAAATTCGAAATGTAAATATTTTAAATATTTTTTCAAAGTTTGAAAAGAAAACAAAAAAAGTTCCCGATAAATTGAAAACAACGTTTTCTGTGTTTGTTTGAATTTTTGGGATTCTATCATATGGTTTATGTGATACAGAAACAATAATTTTTTTTTAAAAAAAATACTTTAGACTGCGATTTTGGTGAAAACTGAGGCAAAAAATGGTCTATTCCCTCGGTTTTGGATCCAATTGAGGCAATACACCCTTTAATTAATTAATTTTAAGGGTCTACAACCTCGGTTTTCAAACTAGAACTGAGGTAATAGACCCAATTTTTTATTTTTTTTAATCGCTTTACTCCTTCGGGTTTTTTGAACCGAGACAAAAATGTAAGTCTTGAATTTTTACCTCGTCTAAATATACCTCGGTTGTAAAACCGCTGTCATAAATCCAAAACAACCGAGACAATATCCCTTCTTTGCACCAGTGATAGGAGCACTCAACCTAACATAAAAACAACCTAACATCCCATTAAACACAACACGGTAACCCCTAAAACATGATATATATTACCTTTCAACCCTGCACTAGTGGAAAAAAGCCATTCTATAGTAGACCTATTATAACGGATAAAAATAATCCATCATAATAGGTTGACCGGTGGCAGAAACTGTAATAAACGTAAAACATATTATAACGGAGTTTTAAAAGTCAGTCATAATACATAACGCGGTGGCAAACTTGTAAATAATTTCAAAACGTATTATAACGGAGTTATAGAAATCAGTCATAATATGAAACGCGGTGGCAAACTTGTAAATAAGTTTTAAACCGTATTACAACGTAATCTTGGATAACTGTTATAATGTATGAGAAGGGTGAAAATTTTTAGTAATATATTATAACTGGTTTTAAATATCAGTCTTAATATCTCTCTAAATTGATTTTCCCCTTTCTCTCTACAATTTTAGTCCCATAGTGTCGCAATCTTTCTTAGTGTCGTCGAACCCTAATTCTCTCTCAGAGTCCAGTCCACTGATGGCTTCGCAAATGGCGATCTTCTTCCAGTCCACTGATGGCTTCGCAAATGGCGATCTTCTTCCGCACGCGTTCTGTTCTCTTCTCCAAACTCTCTTCCCTCGTCAAAACCATATCCACTTTCATGTCCTCTCGCAGGAGCCTCAGTTGGCGGATCCCGCTCCTCTCCCTCCCAACCTCGCCTCTGACAGCCCTTTCTACCACCAAAACTGGCGCATCTCTTCCTCTCTTTATTTCTTTCTCCTTTGAAACCTTCTCTTCCTGAGAGATTGGTTTTTCACAGTGACGAGGTACTTTGATTTCGTGTTTCTGTTGGTCTGCATTTTCGTTTCATGCAATGCATTTCATTCTCTTTGATGTTCTCGACACGTCGATTGTGTTATTTGCTTTTGTTCTTTAGTTTACAGGTGCCTTTGCATATTCTAGCACTAGTAAAAAATGACGTTTTTAACTCGTACATTATGACTCGGTTTTTACTGAACCGAAGCATATCAAAACGCGGTGGCAGTCTCGTAATTTTAAAAGCATTATATGCCTCGGTTGTTAAGAAACCAGTGTCTAAAAGTAATACTGGTTCGGTTATCAGAGTGAACCGAGGCATAATCCTCACGTAGCAAAGATACGGTCTTGGTTGACATGGACCCGAGGCATATTCGGCTCTAAATCGGCCTCGGTTGGCATACACCCGAGGCATATTGGGCTTTAAGTCACGCTTCCCTGCTCATTTCCCCCGAAAAGCACCTCTCCTCTTCTCTCTTCTCTGCGTCTTCTCCGCCTCGCGATATTCCTCCGCGATGTGCGATGTGCGACGACGGTGGACGCAACGGCGGCAGCGAGACGCGGCACCGAGAACGCAACGGCGACGAGACGCGGCGACAAGACGCGGCGACAACGACGCAACGGTGACGGAAGGCAGATCTGGGCGAGTCTGGTGGCGGTGAAGCGATCGGCGAAGCTGAGGCTGTTGGCGAAGAACAGAGCGGACGCAGGAGCAGCGGTGCCCTGATTGGCGAGTCTGGTGCGGTGCCCGGTCTGGTTCCGTTGCTCCGGTGCAGCGATCCGTGGACGGACTGTGGCAGAACAACCAGATCTGCGTCGACGGACTGCGGCAGAACAACCAGATCTGCGTCCACGACAGAACAACCAGATCTGCGTCCACGGCAGTGACGTCGCTGGTGGAGCTAGTAGCGGAGGAAGGGAGCGGGATGGTGGACAAGGCAAGCGGTGGTGGTGCGTCAATGGTGGCGGCGGTGATAGTGGTGGTGGTGGTGGTCATATTAGGGTTTTTCTACCGTAGCTGCTTTGGGTTTTGCATTTGGTTTCAGTAGAGTTTTGGATCAGTAGAGTTTTGCATTTTGTTGAATTGAATCTGAGAATGATTTTTTGAATTTGAGATTTTGTTTTGATTTGTTTTACTTGCTTCTTTTGTACGTTTGTTTGGTCTGGTTTGATCTGGTTTTGAATCTGAGCATGATCAACTTCATTGAGCATGATCAACTTCATTGGAGTTGTTGAAGGTGCTGTTAACTGGCTAAAGAAAAAGGAAAAAAATATAAAAAAAAGACCCTACTGCCTCGGTTCAGCCTCCAACCGAGGCAGTACAGGCAGAGGAACAATTTCGGTTCTAATAACCGAGACCGAATCATACCATTTTCTGTCTCGTGTCAGAACCGAGGCATAAAGTCTACCACTTTTTACCTCGTCTGAATATACCTCGGTTCAAGAACCGGTGCCTATCAGCGAAAATAACCGGTGCCATTTCCTTTAACTGTACTAGTGTAGGGTTTAAGGTTTTGCGTTTAGTTGTGCCAAACGCTAGAATTGAACTGAGTTTTGAGAGATGAGTGTTTGAGAAACAATAGAAGAGAAAAGAGAAGGCAGAAGAGAGAGAAGGGTGTCGTCGTTGTCGTGCATGTTTGGGTGTGGAGTGGTGATGGCACCACCACAAGCACTGTATCGCGTCGTTGGAGACCTGCCACACCTTCTTTGTCGTCTGCAAGGCATTCGTCGACAACATGGGACACCTCTTCCAGCTCCGCACCTGTTCTGACAGGGTTGTGGTGAGTTTCAGCTTGAGTTCTCTCCACAATTGTTTAAGGGTTTTAGGGCTGGCTAGGTTCAGAATTGACGACTCGTTTTTGGGTGAAAATGGGTGCTTGATGGTTCAAGCATTGGTGGATTCCGAAGAGAGGTTCGTGGATATCTCAGTTGTGTGGCCAATTACCATGAATCCTGAAACCATTTTGTGTGAGAGTAATATAAAAATTTTGTTTTTCTCTGTTATAAATTTTGTATGCTGTTATCTGTTTTTTTGTAACATAAAAATTTGTGTGTTTAATAGTTTCTTGGTTTGTGAGGTATAATTGGTTCTTGAAGAGTAGAGTTCTCAGTATTATAATGCTTATATTTTCTAGTCTTGTTGTTAAAGGGTATGATTTTTATAGTTCAGTTGCTACATTATATAATTTTCGGAGGGATAGTTGACATAGGGATGATATTAAGGTGTCTTAGCTAGTCTAGAAAGGCCTCTTTATACCCCAATGAGCTGAAAACACTTGTGTGAAGGTAAGTCAGTGCTTATATCCATTTCAGAATTTAAACTTATGTATAATTCTGATATGAACTGCCATGTATTATTGATGTGACTTTCAATTCACCATAGAACCTTGTGTTTGGTTGGATAGGTGGTGATGTAAAGTATATTAAGAGTAGTGGTTTAAAGCTGGTACGCGCGTGAGTGATGAATGGGTGTTTAAAAGGAACTGAATAATTTTATTTATTTCAGAACACTGGCAAGTACTGGTTAGGGTGGTTAGCTTTCTGGAGATATTGGATCATTGTCTGAATTGGAGATTTTGTAAGTATTTTATTCAGTATATTCTTTTGCTATATCTACCAAAGGCAATGATCAAGTCATAAATTAAGAACATGTTAAAATTGAAAATAATGAGAAATTAGATAACTGTTGTGACTCGATCTAAGAACTGTATATGCAGAAAAGGGAACATGCATGAAAAGTCCAGCTGTAATAACTCGTACTTATCTACATATATATCATCTGGTTTGTCTTGATTCTCTTCTAAAAACTCCGAAATGGTAATTTGCATTTAGCTTAATGTTTGGAACAGAGGAAGTTGCGATGAATAATTTGCTTTAAAATGAATAATTTAGCTTAATGGCCATGCATTGCATAGAATACGATTCTGCAATAATTATCCCAGTGATGCAGATAAGTACAAGTTTCATTAAAAGATTCATATCCATTAATGGTCATGCAGATAATTTTTGTAGAATGCTAGTCCTTTTAAAGAATAAAGTTTAGTTTTGAAATAGAAAGTAGACATTTCAGCTTTGATTTTAAATGCATTGTGTATTTCAACTTAGTTTAGTTTTGAAACATTGTTTTAAGCTGTCAACTAATAAAAAAAATCATCCCTGGTTTGACTTCTGAGATGGTCATTATTATAATCACAGTTTGTAATTGAATATTATTATAACAAGACCAAAATTCACATTGTTACTACATGTATATATTATTGTTCATTGGGAAAGATATCATATAAGTTTATGATTACACAAGCTTGTAAATCATGTTTGAGATCTTATTCTGCATTTTCTTACAAATAACAGAATCGGGCACATTCCTGTGATTGATGAGAAGGGGATGATTGGAATGGTGTCCATTGGAGATGTGGTTCATGTTGTGGTGCGCGAGCACCGTCAAGAGTTTGACCACTTGAATGCTTTCATACAAGGGGGTTATTAGATGTTGATGATGGTGAAAATCTCTAAAGAGCACTGAAGCTAATTTGGATTAAGTAATAAGCCTGAGTGTTTGTAAATATGTTTGTGATTTCAGTTCTATCAACATTAACCCCAATGGTGTAGCAGCATGTTAATAATAACAACTGGATGCATTTTGAATCTGTTTTCAACTCTCGAAAACATATTTCACATGGTAACTTTTCTTTTTGCCTTATCATGGATGCCACAGTTTAATACGTTACTTTTATACGTAATATTTTCAAAAAAGTGCTTGAAAATAATTAAGAAAATAAAAAAGGAACTCCATTTAAATCTGCATCCACATTCCTGATATTGGGTGTCAATTATAATAATTTTTTTAAAAAAAAAAAAACATATATTATGACGTACTAAACAATGTACGTTATAATATGTTGATTCTGAAAACTGCGCATATTATAACTGATTTCAGAAACTACGCTATAATATGTTCAAGATATTATAACGTAAATTTCTGCTACGTTATAAAATGTGTAGACTTATTATAACGCCCAGAACTATGTCCTCAGTAACTACGTTATAATAGATCATTTTTGTACGTTATAAAATGTGATTTTTCCAGTAGTGGCACAACGTGATATCACACACACACTTGGCATCACATTAAAAACTCTATGTAACAACCCCTAACGAGCTCAACATAAACCATTAAGGGCATAACCTCATGTATACAATACGTGATATGTAAAACTCGTAGAAAATAAATATATCTTTATTTTATTATTATATTTTGTGTGATTAAATAATTAATTATAGTGTGTATTTGTGTGAAGAAAGTGTTAAGAAAGTGAAAAAAAGTTAATTAATATTGATTTTTATTTTAATTTTTGAAAATGCTTGAAAAAAAGGCTTAATATTTGTTCATCTATGTACAATTTTGTATTCCTTTCTATAACAATTCAATACAAAAATCACTTGTGTTTCGCTATATTTCCTGTGTATGGGGTTCTAAGAACCTTGTTCTTGTAACGCTTTCGCGATCCAAACCTCTGCACACTGGGTTGGTTGTAGTACATGCCTCCCGGGCTTACAAAGGTCGTGTTCATGTCGGATTCTGCACGAGGCGTACTTTGTACATTTCTCCTTTTATTCTTCTCTTCAAAGCACAAACATACTTTGTTGAAAAAGAATGACGAACGCACAATTGCATCAAAGAGACCAAAATAAGAAAAGGCCAAATCCAAAAAACGAAAACAAAAAAAAATTAAACACAACAACGAAAACCCAATGCCAAACCCAAAACGCAATGAAGAAAATGGATAAACCCATTTACCTTACTCGAACCACCATGGTCAACTGAGAATGCCATTGTGAACAATGAGGAATATGAGAGCGAGAGAAATGGAGGACTAAAATGAGGAGAACGAACTTTGGGTTCGTCCCACGCAAATGAGGAGCCAAAGGAAATGAGGAGCCACGAGAGAACGACAAGAGGAGGCAAAGTTGGAGAATGCCAAGGGTTTTGCTTAACGCCGAGAAAGAGGAGAATGAGAAAATAGAAAGAGAATGGTGAACCAAAATGCAGAAACACAATTTGGAGAGATAAAGAAATAAGGGTATTTTTGGAAGCATGAGAAAAAGTTAATCCTCAACCCATTTCGATGTTAGATTTTTGTTAAAAAAAATTGAAACTGGTCAATCAAATGCTGACACGTGGTGTTGTCAAAAGTGTGTTAAAAATTGGTTGTCAAAATATCGGGACTCTATATTATATAAGGTATATAGAGGAGAAGTAAGGTAACTTAGAATTTAAGACGAGTAGGTTTACTCTTAGTAATTTATATCTTGGAGTACTATTTTGTGATTGAACAATATTTTTTCTTACATTTATGTAAAAGGATTGACTCAAATATTTTCTATTAATATATTTCTTATCACTGATAAAAGAAACACATCAAGTGACTCTCATATTTAAAATATGGTTTAATAGTCAATTTTGTCCCCAGTTTCGTTGTCAAATATCAATTTAGTCCCTCATTTTAAAAGTGTAATAGATCCTCACTTTTAAAATTTTGAATCAAATTAGTCCTTTCCGTTAAATATAAACAAACGACGTTAAGGGTTTGATGATTTGGCAGAAAACAATGCTAACATGTTATTTTATAAATATATTTGTGCTGACGTGTGTTAGTGAATGAAAGAGTAAAGACCCCTCATCATCATCTTAATATTGTCTTTTTTGTTCTGTTTTATTTATTCAGTCGTTTTTTTATGTTGCTAACGGCAATGGTTTCCATCTCCATGTTTTCGAATTCACAGACATTTTTTTAATCGAGTGTTTCCACTGGTGTCATTCAAGGTATTGATTAATAAAACCCCTAAATTCAAAATTTCATTTCAGTTCCATTGGACAAATGAAAAATTGGTTTGATTTAATTACAGAGGAGCGTAGAGGGAGCTGAAGAGATGACGATAAAACCTGTTGTTGCGTTTCGGAGGGGAAGTTGGTGGTGAAGGAGCGAACGATTCTGACAGAAATACAAGAGAACGTGGTGGAGACATCCACGGTAGAAGGAATGTTTCTGGGAGTGGATATGGAGAAGGAAGATAGCAGACACGTGGTTTCGTTGGGAACCTTGAGGGATGTGAGGTTCATGGCGTGCTTCCGGTTCAAGCTGTGGTGGATGACGCAGAAAATGGGGGACAAAGGGGCGAAATCCCTTACCTTTACGCCTTTCACTTCGACGATGATGCTATCGGAGGCTGAAGTGAAGTGGAGGAATTAGGGCTCAGGACGAGTTGCGATTTGTGTTTGTGATTCGAAGAGGAGCGCAGGACGACAGGGTTATCGCAGACGGCGTTTACTCAGAATCGGAACCTAATGGTAGCGACAACGGCGTCATCAAGTGCGCACAGAGGGAGGAACATTGTAGTGGCTGGTGGTGTCTCTGGCAATGATCGGTGTCGCCGACGACATTTTTGGTCGTCCAGAGGAAGGCACGACGGCGTTGGTCATGCGGAGGCAGAGTTGCGGTGGAGAAGAGACCTTCGTTTCTGAAAAAGAAAAAAAAAAGAAACCCTAAAGGGCTTGGGCCTCGCCTAGAAAATATCAAGTGCATCTCTAAATTTCATCTCTGCACCCATTCACTAACACGTCAGCATAAATATATCTATAAAATAACATGTCTTCTGCCAAATCATCAAACCCTTAACGTCGTTTATTTCTATTTAACGGGAGGGACTGGTTTGACTCAAAATTTTAAAAGTGAGATCCATTTCAAACACTTTTAAAACGAGGGATTAAATTGATATTTGTCAACGAAACTAGGGACAAAGTTAACTATTAAATCTTAAAATAAACATTTTAAAATTTCTAAAAACATTTTATTGCAACTTCAACCACCATGAAATCCCCTTTTCCTTCTTTTGCATGGTTTCCATTGCGATGGCTCCCAATTATAAAATTTTGTTATACAAAATCAATATCTAAATCTAGACCATAATGAAAAAGATTTAAGTCTTTAATAATATGATAATTTAAAACTAAAAATTTAGTTTTTAATTTTATTATTATTTGAATTGACTAAAATTTAGTCACTAAAATAGATTAAAATGACTAAAAAGTAATTTCCAATTATATCACAATGAGGGATTAAACAATTATTTCTAAATAAATAAATACTTTTTACTGATCACTAATTATTAAAAACAATTTTTTAATTATATTATAAACTTTAATTAATAATAAAAATCATTTTATATATTAGTAATTTTTAGTTTATAAAATAATTTTAATTCAATTACTATAATATTAATCTCTAAAGTAATATATATTTAATTAATTTCTTATAGTGTTACTAACAGTTTGCTAAAATAATATTACACGGTAAATTAATTTATCTAAAGTAATATGTGTTTAACAATATTACAATATTGCTATAGTAACATTTTTATTAAATATATTTATGAAAATGCTCCTAAAACTAATAAATCCTGTAGTCAGAATCTTTCTATTTCATGTTTCAGTTTGGTTTGGTTTTCAACCGTGGAAATGGAATCATTCGTTTCCCTCGAAGAGAAAAGATGAAATATCTGTTACATCGTTCCAAGAAAAGAATATAATTCCTCAAGCTTATAGTTCTTGGTGATAGATATGAGACAAACAAACAATACTATTGCCTTCTTCATTTCAACACCACAAGTTGGAAAACAAAAGTGAAAAAAAACATTCATCATTTTCTTACTCTCAATCATCATTACCATCCCAGTTCCCTCCTTCAATCATGGCCTCAGACACTGCTGAAATGCTTAAAGAAAACTTCTTGGAATTTTTCAAAGATAGTGAGTCTTTTAACCTATCACCTACTATCTCTTCCCTATTGAAAGAAATAGAAGCAGAATTCTCAGAGTACAAAGGATTCTGGTCACCTCCACCTGTTGAGTCCCTACGTGATTTGTACCAACTGGATCATGCAATTGCCGAGTGTCGTGCAAACAAGAAAACCTTCTCCATGTTCTCACGTTTTGATCCAGTGGAACGTGCCAACGAGAACGTGTTGAAAAGTATCAAGAAGAATCTCCATGACGTGAGGAACTCCAAAAATGATATTAATGAATACTCAACCTTCCCCTTGTTCTCTTCATGCAGGTACCCCACAGGAAATGATGCACCAGACCTTTCAGTATTCGATAAAGAAATGGAAAAGATTGTGACATGGCTTGAATCCAATAATGGGTTCAAGGCCATTGGTGTTCATGGAATGTGTGGCACGGGAAAGACCACTCTTGCCAAAATGGTTCTGAGTGATTCACGAGTCAAAGACAAGTACAAGAAGTCCATATGGGTGTGTTTGTACGACTTGCAATCAAAAGAAGAAATGGATATTAGGATTGTTAAGGAGATGTTGGCACTTTTGGATGATGATCCTGATCTATTGGCGGAGGAACCTGAAGATAAGTGGCTGGTGAAAAATCTTCATGATAAACTCTTGGATCAGAAGAAGTACTTGATTGTGTTGGATGCTGTGTGGCATTGCAACGATTGGTTTAATAATTTGTTCTGTGTTGATCAAGATGGTGGTGATACGAGCAAAGAACTCTTTTCCCAAGCCTTGCCCAAAGAAACTGGTGGTGCTGTCATTGTCACCAGCAGACAAAAGGAAGTGACTACTAAATTGGTGCGTGAAGAGAATTTGATTCATCTTAAGCCTTGGGATGATGAAAAATTGAAGAACTTTGTGAAGAAGTGTTTGAAAAACCAAGATAAAATCACTGAGGAAAACATTAACTGTGTTGCTTATCATTGTCATGGTATTCCTTATGTTGCTGCAACCATCTCAGGTTGGATAGCTAAGCAGATCACCAAAAAGTCAGATTCTAATTGATCTATACATACAGTGTGCGTGTTTATGATCTTGTTGTTTAGTTTCGAGATTTACTTTTAACAGAAGCATCAATTTTCATGTCCTTTCAATAAGTTTATACCATCCTTATGATATGGTTAAAATGAATGTAAAAGATATAAGAACTTAGGGAAGTTCATTCTCATCTTACAACTGTGAACTTCTGTATAAGTAAATTTCCAAAAAAAAGTATTAGATGCAATATCAATCTAACATATATATATATATATATATATATATATATATATATATATATATATATATATATATATATATATATATATATATATATATATATATATATATATATAACTCGATTAAAAGTATGAAAACTTTCAAAAGTTTCATAAATGTTGTGTACATAACTTTTAATTACCAAATAATTTTGTATAATTAACAACGTAAAATGCATTCAAATGAAAATTTACTAGTAAATGCAGAAACGTAAATGACTTCAAAAAACAAAAGGTAAATAGTATTTTGAAAGACAACACATGGACAAAATTAAAGCGATTGTGCTTCAAGAAGAAAAATAGGGAGAGGTGAAAGGATTGCGTAAGTGTTTTGTTTTTCAATAAAAAAAGGTATACTATCCCAATTCATATACAAAGCACACAATTTATTAGAGATAAACTACGTTCATACTATAATGTCTTGCTAACCTACGTTCATACTATATTCTTCGAACATGGAGGTATTTTGTATGAATTTTTTTTCTGAGGTTAATATCATTAAGCAAATTCAAATTAAAGTAATATTTAAAAATAATGGCTAAGGCTAAACTACTTTAATTAAGAAATTAGTTTCGGGTGTAAATCAGAACAATACATCAAAATTCTAGATAAATTTATTGATTTTATTCTATAATATCATTATAAAAATTCAAACAAATTTCCTCATAGTGGCAAGTCAGAATAAATGAGCTAATAATATACTCATTTAAATCTACAAAGTTACACTTCCAATTATAAGTCATATTATTTAGGAATAAGGAACTAATAGGCTACTCATTTAAATTTCCAAGATTATACCTCTAACTAATACATCAAATTTTTATTTATCATTTTATAATATATATATATATATATATATATATATATATATATATATATATATATATATTTACAATAATTACTAAATATTAAACCCAAACCATATAGATGAACAACTAAAACCATCATATAATTGAAGGTATTAAAAAAATCAGGTCATATAGTTGAAGGTATTAAAAAAATCAGGTCAGGGTCACCTCAATCAAATCAAAATAATAATTAAAATGAGATTATAAACCTCTAACGTAAATAAATTAAATAAATAAAAATAATAAATCAAAATAATATTGACCATCTCATTAAATAAATTAAATAAATAGAATAATAAATATAAATATAAATGAAGTTATGAACATCTCTTTAAATAAATAAAGGATATGGATAGAAATACTACAATCTAGCATATTAATAAAGTTAAAGTGAAGATTCGCTACAAAGATTATAATCTTTATAAGAATTAAAGTTTTAATCAAAGAAGCAAGAAAATCTTTTTTTAAAGAATCAAAATGCATATAATATGACTCAAAAGTGTATACATTAGCTTTTGGTACCTTTATATATGTGCAGATAAGTTTAAGAAAACTTATAAACCCTAACATAAAGTCCAAAGATAAAAGTTATTTGCATTGATTCTAACTGTGCAATAATTGTATTAAATTCATTAATATGACGAGTAACCGAATTACCTTCGCCGATTTTTCGGTTGACAAGTTTTTGAATCAAATACACTTTGTTTGCTGTGGATGGTTTCTCATACATATTTGATAGCGCCTACATCAAATCAGCCCCCAAGTGTCTGTTGGTAGTCCTCTATTTGCATCTTCGAGAACCCGAAGTCATTGTCATCATAACTAAATATTTTTTTATGTGGAAGATCAGACAATGCTACAATCGCAAAGCATAGCTCTTGATACCAATTATTAGAAACAAAACAATAAAAGAATGGAAGAGAGAAATAAACAACACTACAATTTAACGTGATTGGGTTATAATGTGTATGTTTATGTCTATTCTACACTAGGAAATATATTTATTTGGTGCATTTGTAAATCTTACTTAAGTTTGCTTATATAGCAAAATGGAAAGTAAGGTGGGACTAAATCTGTTGGGTAAACTTTAAAAGGGTCCACACGGTTTTAATAATTTAGAAAGTTGTTTATTTGTTTCTGATGATTGTGCCAACAACTACCACACAACACCGAAAGTAGCCATCCACTTCACTAACCACTATTTGGACTTTTGTGTGCAACTCACTTATAAAAGTGAATGAAGAAGTGGTTGTAAAAAACACACCACCGAGAAGAAGAAAGAAAGAAGTGGGCGTCCTTGCGTGTACCGTGCACAAGAGAAGAAAGAGAGGAATATTGTGAGTGTGTGAAAAGAGCGAAAGCTAGAGGAGTGTGGTGTGTGTACCGTGAAGCACCAGAGAAGAAAAAGAGTGGGATTGTACTTTGTGTGTTGGGTTATGTTATTATGTGAGTTATGTGTTGTGTGAGTTTGAGAGATTAAAGTATTGTGTTTGTATATGTATGTTCTGGATAGTTTGCCCAAAAAATTAATAAGAATATATCTGCCATATTTCTACAAACTGGCATCAGAGTAGGGAGAGTCTAAGTGTCCAAAAAAAGAGAGTGAAAAATAGGGAGAAAGAGAAGTGTATGTGTTTGCTTGAGTTGTGCAGCACCGTGAGTGAAAGAGAGAAAATGGGTTGTGCCTTGTAAGTTGTATGTTGTGACTGAAATAGAACGCGGCACTGTGCACAGGCAGAGAGAGCAGCAACTAAGAGTTTTGTGAGGTGTGTGAGTTGAGTGTAAACACCGAGAGAAATGGCAGGACTAACCAATGGCATCCCGCTACCCAAGTTGACGAAAGACGTTAACTATGACAACTGGAAGGTGCAGATAAAGGCCCTTCTCGGCTCCCAAGATAACGGGGACGTGGTCGAGACTGGATTTGAGAAACCGGTGAGCACAGACGGATATTCAAATGCCCAGTTGAACGCGTTGAAGGTCGTTCGAGCTAAAGACAAGGCAGCTTTGTATATGCTATACCGAGCTGTTGACGAATCCGGCTTTGAGAAGATAGCAAATGCAAAATCTTCCAAAGTACCATGGGATATACTCGAAAAGGCAAACAAAGGAGACGAACGAGTAAAGCAAGTTCGACTTCAAACCCTTAGGGGCGAGCTGGAAAACATGAGGATGAAAGAGTCTGAAAGCGTATCCGAGTTCATTACTCGGGTGGAGATCGTGGTGAACAAACTAAATCAGAATGGTGAGAGTCTTTCATCAAACTGAGTTGTTGAAAAGATCCTGAGGTCATTGACAGATGATTTCGAGAATATCGTATGTGCAATAGAGGAGTCCAAGGATTTATCAACGCTCACCATTGAAGAGCTTACTGGGTCCTTGGAAGCACATGAGCAGAGACGGAAAAACAAGAGGGGAGAGTCCCTTGAACAGGCTCTCCAAGCGAAGGCGACAATAAAAAAGGATAATGTGTTTTATGCTTAAAGTACCAGAGGCCAAGGAAGAGGCCAAGGAAGAGGCAGAAGCCAAGGTGGTAGAGGAAGAGGAGAACGAAGAAATGAGCAAGTCGGCCAATAAAACTGGCGTGGCCGAAGTCAAGCCCGAGGCGGCCGAGGTCAGACTCGGGGTGGTCGGACAAACACAAACAACATTGAATGTTATAACTGTGGGAGGTATGGGCATGTTGCCAAGGATTGCTACTCGATAAAATGCTACAAATGTGGAAAGATGGGCCATATTTCCAAACATTGTAGGTCCGTGAAGGAAAAGGAGGAGCCAACAAACTTCCTTGCCGAGAAAGTAGAACAAGGATTGCTACTAGTGACAAACATTCCAGAAACCGAGGTCAAACCGAGCTGTTCTAATAACTCGGTTTAGTACTTGGATACCGGCGCAAGTAACCATATGTGTGGCGACGAGAGTTTATTCAAAGTACTTTCAAAGGTAGAATCCAGAACTATTTCTTTCGGCGATGCTTCAAAAGTAACCGTGAAAGGTCGAGGAACGATCTGGTATGAACAGAAAAATGGGCAAATCGGAGAGATCAGAGATGTATTACTGAGCATGGGACAGATAATGGAGAAGGGATACTCAGTTCTGATGAAGGACCGAGAATTACAACTGAGGGATAAATTCGGGAGGCTCGTCACCCAAGTAGAAATGAAGAAAAATCGCATGTACAAACTTGAGTTGAAAATTGTTCAAGATAAATACATGCAACTTGATATGGAGGATGAGGCCATGAAGTGGCATTTGCGATTCGATCATCTTCACTTTGGAGGGTTGACCGAGTTGGTGAAAAAGGAGATGGTGCTCGGACTGCCTAAAATGGAATTTGAAAAGAATTTATGTGAAGAATGTGTGATCGAAAAGCAAGCAAGGACTTCTTTCCCTCGGAGCTCTGAATACCGAGCAAAGTTGCAACTTGAATTGATCCATACCGACTTGTGTGGGCCAATAACTCCAGAATCATTTAGTGGTAAGAGATATTTCGTATCCTTCATTGATGATTTCTCAAGGAAGATATGGGTTCACTTTCTAAAGGAGAAGTCAGAACTGTTTGAAACTTTCAATAAATTCAAAGTGATGGTATAAAAAGAAACAAACAAAGTCATCAAAACAGTCCGATCTGACAGAGGAGGCGAGTTCATTTCTGCCGAGTTCAACAAATACTGCGAGGAACATGGAATCAAGCGTTTCTTGACGGCTCCATATTCTCCACAACAAAACGGTGTAGCAAAACGAAAGAATCGAACCATTCTCGACATGGATCGATCTATGTTGAAAGGGAAGAATATGCCGAAGAAGTTTTGGGCGGAGGCGGTGCAATGCGCAGTTTATGTGCAAAATAGATGTCCACATGCAAAGTTGGGTGAGAAGACGCCTCAGGAGATTTGGAGTGGTGTGAAGCCGAGTGTCTCTCACCTAAAGGTGTTCGGCAGTGTGGCCTATGGGCAAGTACCAAGTCAGCACAAGACAAAATTAGAAGATCGGAGCAAGAAGTACATATTTATCGGGTTTGATAAAAATTCTAAAGCATATAAATTGTTTGATCCTGTTAACAATAAAGTAGTGGTGAGCCGAGATGTTCACGTGGAGGAAACGAAGGAGTGGTGTTGGAGTAACCTGGTCGAAAAAGAAACTAGCTCGAAGATTGTTGTACCTTCAGCAAAAACAACCACCGAGCCCTCAAATGAAGAAACCGAGCCACAACAGCCCAGGATGACAAGTCTACAGGAAATATACAACACTACAAATGAAGTTCATGTTGTATGACTTCTGGCCGACTTTGATGACTTGAGTTTTGAGAAAGCTGTCTAAGATGAGAAGTGGAGAACAGCCATGGATGAGGAGATCGGAATGATTGAACGCAACAAAACTTGGAAACTGACTAACCTTCCTGAAGAAGCTCGACCCATTAGAGTAAAATGGGTGTACAAAAAGAAGATGAATGTTGAGGGAGAGGTTGACCGTTATAAGGCTCGACTTGTGGTAAAGGGGTATAGACAAAAGGAGGGGATAGACTATGATGAAGTATTTACTCCTGTCACGAGAATGAAGTCAATCCGACTCTTGGTCTCGTTAGCTGCTCAGAACCAATGGCCAATTCAACAGATGGATGTGAAGTCGACATTTCTAAATGGCGTGCTGAAAGAGGAGGTGTATGTTGAGCAACCACTCAGGTACATGAAGAGAGGGGATGAGAAGAAAGTGTTGAGATTGAGAAAAGCTCTCTATGGACTGAAGCAGGCTCCCCGTGCCTAGAATGAGAGAATTGAAGGGTACTTCAAGAAAATCGGATATGAGCAATGTCCGTACAAACATGCCTTGTACACAAAGAAATCAGAAAAGGATATGATGATAGTTGCTCTCTATGTCGACGACCTCATATTCACCGGAAGCAACACGAAGCTGATTAAGGAGTTTACAGAGGCAATGGAAAAAGAGTTCGAGATGACAGACTTATGCTTGATGAAATATTTTCTTGCCTGGAAGTGAAGCAATCGGAGGAAGGGATTTTTATATCCCAAGAGAGGTACGCACTTGAAATTTTAAAGAAGTTTAAAATGGAGGACTGCAACCCGGTTTCTACTCTAATGGAACCAAGCACTAAACTATCGAAGTTTGATGGAGGAGAACGAGCTGATTTTGGGAGATATCGAAGTTTAATCGAAAGTCTAAGGTACCTTACAAGCACGAGACCCGACTTAATGTTGAGTGTTGGGATAATGAGCAGATTCATGGAGGATCCAAGCTATACACATTGGAAGGCCTTGAAGAGAATTTTGAGATATATTCGAGGAACCCTATCACTTGGTCTTTTCTATTCAAAATCAGATGACTATCGACTACTGGGTTACTCAGATAGCGATTGGTGTGGTGATGTTAATGACCGAAAAAATACTTCAGGTTACGTATTCCTACTTGGAAATACAGCTTTTACTTGGCTGTCTAAGAAGCAACCCATTATAACCCTATCTACCTGCGAGGCAGAGTATGTGGCAGCCTCTTGGAGCGTGTGTCATGCAGTTTGGCTTTTAAGTCTATTAAAGCATTTGGGAGTGATCCAAGATGAAGAGACTGTGATCCGAGTTGATAACAAGTCGGCAATCGAGTTGGCAAAGAACCCAGTTAATCACGGAAGGAGCAAGCACATCGACGTCCGTTTTCATTTCATCCGAGAACAAGTCAAAGAAGGAAAGGTCAAGCTGGAACATGTTGAAAGTCGAGCTCAAGCCACAAACATATTCACCAAGCCACTGCCAACCACATTGCTAGAGAATTGCAAAAGGCTTATTGGAATGAAATGATGGGATACAGTGCAAGAAGACCAATTTAAATTTTACGGGGGAGTTTTGTTGGGTAAACTTTAAAAGGGTCACACGGTTTTAATAATTTAGAAAGTTGTTTGTTTGTTTGTGATGATTGTGCCATTAACTACCACACTACACCGAAAGTAGCGATCCACTTCACTAACCACTATTTGGACTTTTGTGTGCAACTCACTTATAAAAGTGAATGAAGAAGTGGTTGTAAAAAACACACCACCGAGAAGAAGAAAGAAAGAAGTGGGCGTCCTTGCGTGTACCATGCACGAGAGAAGAAAGAGAGGAATATTGTGAGTGTGTGGAAAGAGCGAAAGTTAGAGGAGTGTGGTGTGTGTACCGTCAAGCACAGAGAAGAAAAAGAGTGAGATTGTACTTTGTGTGTTGGGTTATGTTATTATGTGAGTTATGTGTTGTGTGAGTTTGAGAGATTAAAGTATTGTGTTTGTATATGTATGTTCTGGATAGTTTGCCCAGAAAATTAATAAGAATATATTTCTCATATTTCTACAAAATCAAGCTACAAAATACTAACACAAGAGGCCATTGCTTGAGAAGCTTTGGATATTTATATTTAACGAGTTGAAAAGAAAATCTAGGGATGCAGAAGATGTTCAAAGTATTCAAAGAATATGTTCCTCTAGAGGTGAGTGGGTTATCCAGGAGGATGATCTATCACGAGAGGATCTGAACAAGTTCATGCGTTATTTGGAACGCAATGAATTCACCTTTGACGAGGGCCTAATTCTGTGGCATATTGCCACTAATCTCTTGTTCTATGAAGAGGAAGAGAAAGATGAGAAGCGAAAAAAGAAAGAGGATAAAAACGAAAATGATGAGCAGATAAAGAAAGAAAAAAATGCTGAAGATCTCGAGCACGGAAACGGTGATGGTGAAAATGGTGATATTGAACTGCGGCATTTTAATAAGATTTTGTCGGATTACATGTTATACGTCTTGATCATGCAACCTACCATGATGTCTGCTGTTAGAGGAATTGGGCGGAAAAGGTTCCTAGACACGTGTGATGAGGTCACTGTCTTCTTTAGCAGGAGGAAAAATATTGCTACTATAGAAAGGAAAATGGAAAAAGAAAAAGGAAGAACAATGAGGCTTGAAAAGAACACTAGGAGGCCCACATCTAATTTTCTGTCTCGGGCAATGGACACGTGCGAGAGGTTTCGAGAATTCATTCAGTTCTACAAAAGGTTAATAATCCCCTCTCAAAACCTTAGAGTGAGGATATACATTCATATACACAGACCAATGACTTGAAACGTTCTTAATTTAACACCACTGTCAAAAACAAAAAACTCTAACCTATCACTCTTATATATATATATATATATATATATATATATATATATATATATATATATATATATATATATATATATATATATATATATATATATATATATATATATATATTATATTTAAACTACTTTTATCAAACATGGTTGTAAGTTTTATCCGTGGTAATTATGTTTTAAAAGTTTCAATCATGTTATATCATTCATTACATTTATATTTTTTTTTCTTTTAATGTGCTAATTTTTTTCTGCCTAGGTGTTTTTATTAAAGTGTAATGCAAATTCTAGAAGAATGTAGAAGCTCCTTAGATAGAAGAATTGACATGTAATACAAGTTCTAGAATATTATAGAAAAACCTAAGATAGGAAGAAAAATCAAGAATATTCTACATAGGTAAAAATCTAGAACATTCCACATAAGTTGTGGCTAGTATGTTCTAGAATAATCTATGGGTCTATAAATACCCATGAACTCTACCATTTGATGTATGTAGCCAACATCTATCATTTGTATGAACCAACATCTACTACAACTAAAGACAACTACAACACTTCTTCCAACTACTACTTCTACATTCAACTATCTCTACATTTTCTCTATCCCATCAACTACTCCTTTCACAACCTTAAAATACTAACAGTGGTACCAGAGCTACGTTCGGTCATCTACTGGGCGTAGATAAAATTTTCAACTACCTCAAACAAAACTATAACTCATTCTACTACTCCCAAATATATTCTCAACAATGGCTACTACTAATCAAACATCATCAATTCCAGTACCTATTTTCAAAGGAGAAAGTTATGATTTTTGGAGTGTCAAAATGAAGACATTCTTCCGCTCTCAAGATTTATGGGATATCATAGAAGAGGGATTCATTATTCCAGAAGACACCTCTACTCTTACTGCAGCTCAAAAGAAGGAGTTGAAAGAAAACAAGCAAAAGGATTCAAGGGCTTTATTTGTTCTTCAACAAGCAGTTGATGACACAATTTTTCCAAGGCTAATTGGTGCCACAAGTGCAAAACAAGCTTGGAACACAATACAAGAGGAGTTTCAAGGAAGTGACGAGGTACGCAATATTAAACTTCATTCTCTAAGACGAGAGTTTGAATTATTAAGAATGAAAGAATCTGAGACCATTAAAGACTACTATTTTAGAATAAAAGAAATAGTTAGTCAGATGAGAGCCTATGGGGAAAATATTCTTGACAAAAAGATCGTTGAGAAAATTTTAATTTCTATTCCCCAAAAGTATGATGCAATCGCAACCGCGATTGAACAAACAAAAGATTTGGCTACATTGTCAATCACACAACTAATGGGCTCTCTTGAAGCTTATGAACAAAGATTGAAAAGGCATGAAGAAGACTCGGTTGAAAATGCCTTTCAATCAAAACTAAAATTACGGTCTCAGAATAAAGAATATGAAGGAGATAAAAGTAGAGAAGAAATTTCTAGAAATAAAGAAAATCCTAGAAGCTTCTCTATGACTCGTCAAGAAAAATATCCTCCATGTGGCATATGTAAAAAGACAAGTCACTTGGAAAAAGATTGTTGGCATCATGGAAAACCTCAATGCCACTATTGCAAGAAATTTGGTCACATAGAAAAGTATTCTCGTAACAAAAATAAGCATCAAGCAAACTTTGCGGAAGAAGATAATCAAGAGAAACTCTTATTCTACGCCAATCAAGAATCTCCTAGTAGAGAAGGAAGTTGGTACTTGGATAGTGGATGCAGCAATCACATGGCGAAAGATCAAAGCATCTTCAAAGACATTGATAAATCTGTCAATGTCAAAGTTCGGCTAGGAAATGGCACCACAGTGGAGTCTCGAGGTAAAGGAACTGTCATGGTGGAGACAAAGAAAGGTACGAAATTCATCAAGGATGTTTTACTAGTTCCAAATCTTAAAGAAAATCTTTTAAGTATTGGCCAAATGATGGAGAATGGATATTCTCTTCATTTTGAGAAAGATACATGCAAAATTTATGACAATAAAATGATAGAAATTGGCCAAGTAAAAATGGAGAAGAGAAATAGAAGCTTTCCTATAAGCTTCAAACCTGGAACTAATATTGCCATGAAGGTAGAAGTTGATGACTCATGGCTTTGGCATAGGAGATTTGGCCACTTCAACACACATGCCTTAAAGCTTCTATATACGAAAAACATGATGAGAGATCTTCCATACTTGAAAGAGAATAATGAATCATGTGAAGGATGTCTCCTCGGAAAACAACATCGATTACCATTCTCGACAGAGAAAGCATGGAGAGCAAAAGACTTATTGGAGTTGATTCATACCGATGTTTGCGGACCGATGAGAACACCTTCACATCATAACAACAGGTATTTCATCCTCTTCATTGATGACTTCTCTAGAATGACATGGGTCTATTTCTTAAAGGCAAAGTCAGAAGTTTTTGGAGTATTCAAGAAATTCAAGGCCCTTGTTGAGAAGCAAAGTGGAAAACAGCTAAAAATACTTAGAAGTGATCGTGGCAAGGAGTACACATCTCGCGAGTTTGACAAATTCTGTGAAGATGAAGGCATAGAGCGACAACTTACAGTCGCATATACTCCACAACAAAATGGCGTGTCAGAGAGAAAGAATCGCACAGTTATGGAGATGGCAAGATCAATGCTGAAAGAGAAAAGTATGCCTAACACTTTTTGGGCTGAAGCAGTCTACACTGCAGTTTATATTCTAAACAGATGTCCAACTAAAGCAATCCAAGACAAGACTCCTATTGAAGCTTGGAGTGGGAGAAAGCCATCGGCTAAACACCTACGAGTATTTGGGTCTATTTGCTACATACATGTTCCTGATCAAAGGAGGCACAAGCTTGAAGACAAAACTATACGAGGAATATTCTTGGGATATAGCACACAATCAAAAGGCTATCGAGTCTACAACCTACAAACGAAAAAGCTCATCATCAGTCGAGATGTTGAAGTTGACGAAAATGCTTCTTGGAATTGGGAAGAAGAAAAAGTTGTTAAAAGCAACATTTTACTTCCAGTGCAACAATCTCAAGAAGAAACTCAAGAAGAGGTAGAAAATTCAGGTATGCTTTCTCCACCTCCACAACAAGATTCTTCACCTGAATCTAGTCCAAGAAGAGTAAGATCTTTGGTAGACATATATGAAACTTGCAATATGGCCATGATTGAGCCTAACTGTTATGAAGAAGCATCAAAGCAAGAAGTATGGGTCAAGGCTATGGAAGAAGAGATTAAAATGATTGAGAAGAATAACACTTGGGAACTCGTAAATTGCCCTCATGGAAAAGACATCATTGGAGTCAAATGGATATATAAAACAAAGCTCAATCCTGATGGAACTATACAAAAGCATAAAGCAAGATTGGTTGCCAAAGGCTACTCACAGCAACCAGGAATAGACTACAATGAGACATTTGCTCCAGTTGCTCGCTTAGATACAATTAGAGTTTTAATAGCTCTTGCAGCACAAAAAGGATGGAACATCTATCAACTGGATGTCAAGTCAGCCTTTCTAAATGGGGTACTCGAAGAAGAGATTTATGTTGAACAACCACAGGGCTTCATCGACAAAGGCAATGAAGGCAAAGTACTAAAACTTAAAAAAGCATTATATGGCCTGAAGCAAGCTCCTCGAGCATGGTATAGCAAGATTGATAAATACTTCATCGATCAAGGATTCAGGAGGAGCAAGAGTGAGCCAACACTATATATTAAGGCACAAGGTCAGTACCATCTCATTGTCTCTATATATGTCGATGATCTTATCTATACAGGAAACAATATAGAGATGATGAAAGAATTTAAAGAAGACATGATGAAGACATTTGAAATGACCGACCTTGGCTTGATGAACTATTTCCTCGGTATAGAGGTGAAACAAGAAAAGGAAGGTATATTTATCTCTCAAAAGAAATATATTGAAGCTCTATTAAAGAAGTTCAAGATGAATGGTTGTAAACCTGTCACTACTCCATTGGTGGTAAACGAAAAGCTACAAAAAGATGATGGAGCACAAGAGGTAGATGCATCATGCTACAGAAGCTTAATTGGAAGTCTTCTCTATCTCACAGCCACACGACCAGACATTATGTATGCTACAAGTCTTCTATCAAGATTCATGCAAAACCCAAGTCAGATTCATTATGGAGTAGGAAAAAGAATTTTAAGATATCTACAAGGCACAAAGGAGTTTGGTATATGGTACAAAATCGTGACTAACTCAAGGATGATTGGCTACACAGATAGTGATTGGGCAGGATCAGTGGACGACATGAAGAGTACGTCAGGATATGCTTTCTCACTAGGATCGGGTATTTTATCTTGGGCATCAAAGAAGCAAGCAACCGTGGCACAATCAACAGCAGAAGCAGAGTATGTAGCAGCTGCTGAAACCACAAGTCAAGCAATATGGCTACGAAGAATACTTGAAGAAATGGGTGAACCACAAGCTGGACCAACTATTATCTATTGCGACAACAAATCGGCAATAGCAATAGCAAAAAATCCAGTCCATCATCAAAGAACAAAACACATAGCCATTAAATATCACTTCATTCGAGATGAAGAGACAACTAAACAAATACGACTCGAGTACTGTCCAACAGAAGACCAAATTGCAGATATATTTACGAAGGCATTACCAAGACCAAGATTTGAACTACTGCGCACAATGCTTGGAGTTACCGAATTTGCATTAAGGAGGAGTATTAAAGTGTAATGCAAATTCTAGAAGAATGTAGAAGCTCCTTAGATAGAAGAATTGACATGTAATACAAGTTCTAGAATATTATAGAAAAACCTAAGATAGGAAGAAAAATCAAGAATATTCTACATAGGTAAAAATCTAGAACATTCCACATAAGTTGTGGCTAGTATGTTCTAGAATAATCTATGGGTCTATAAATACCCATGAACTCTACCATTTGATGTATGTAGCCAACATCTATCATTTGTATGAACCAACATCTACTACAACTAAAGACAACTACAACACTTCTTCCAACTACTACTTCTACATTCAACTATCTCTACATTTTCTCTATCCCATCAACTACTCCTTTCACAACCTTAAAATACTAACAGTTTTGGAGCAATCGCTGTGGTCGAATTCTTTTCAAAGAAAAAGAAGATGGTGAAGATTCAGATAGTAAAATGCAGGACATGCAGATCAGAAAAAAGAAATTTTTTCGTAAGTGTGGGTTATAATTTGGTTTTAATTATGACATGTCGAGACAATGAGATGCCGCTAGAACTGACATATAATTGATCAATGCATCAGAGACACAACATAAGTTCAGTTACAATAATCACCAACCTACCACAGAACTCACATATATCTTTTTCTGAACTTTTTCATCACTTCTGACTTGGAACACACTGAACAAATATGCATGGTTGGAATCATATATATGTACAAATAAATATTCGGGTGAACTAAATTTCTCTTCAAATAAAATACATTGAACATTTATGAAATGGGTGTACTTTTACCATCAGAATTGCTCCATTCATAGCTATCCTCTTTGAATTTTTTCACCTCGGCATACTTCAGTGAAGGAAACAACTTTTTGATATGGTCAATATCAATTTGAAGATTCTTAAGGTATTTCAGACGCAAGATCTCCACCTTACAATTTATTGTACTGTCTTTTAGCTCTTCTATGCTCCTGAGTTTTCCTCCTATTATGTATAGTCTCTTCAATTCAGAAGGTAGGAGTTTCAACCATGCTGGAGTGTTCTCACCAGGAAAGCCTTCAAGGTTTAACTTTTCCAAACCTTGTGGGAGAACGATATCAATATCTTTGTACTTGGTGTTGGATGACACGCCCCATGATATTTTGAGACATTTAACTTGTGATTTTCTCAGGTTTTCAAACTCTTTATCTTGGATCACAGCCTCACTTCCAATGTGTATGCTCAATCGTTTCAACTTTTTAAAGTTTGCAAGATCCGATATTGTAGGAGTCTTGTTGGAACTGCCTACTACAAATCCCTTGAGTACTTGGAGCTCAGTGAGCTTCCCAATCCCCTTTGGCATACTCTCCAACAAGTAGCACTGTGACACATCCAAGTGTGTGAGCTTTTTCAATGAAGTAATTTCATTAGGTAAGGTTTCGAGATTGTGACAAGCCTTGAGGTCAAGAATTTCTAGGCTAACAAGTTGAGCAATAGAGGGTGGCAAAGCTGATATTCTTGATATACCACGAAGGCTGAGATATTTCAGATGCTTTTGAGCCTTTGTGTCTGTCATGAATTCTGTACCAGCAACTTCAATGTGATGTTCGGGAGACTCTTGCCAACGACCAAGCTGAAGCACCACCAACTTCTTCATTTTAGCCATCCATTGAGGTTCAATAGTAAGATATTTTGCACCAAGATTGAAAACACTTCTCCATTGATCAGATTTCGAAGCAAAGTCACCACGTATTTCAACTTTTTGTTGGTCAAGTACTAGGCAACCATAGGAAGAGGTTGTTATTTGTGAATAAAATCCAAAGGGTTGTTTATTTTCTCCCAGAACAGATGATACCAACATGTGGCGGATCCAAGGATTAATTTTGAATTTATTGACAACAGGACACTTGGCTAAACCATGTGGTACAATCAGATTAGAATTCAGAAGCTCGTCGAAAACATTCTCACCTTCTTCTTCAGCTGTTTTCTCTGTTGACCTTTTTACAAACCCCTCTCCAATCCACCAGTAAATTATATGTCTTTTCATTATAACAACATTTTCTGGGAAAATCGAGAGAGACAAACAGCAAACTTTTGAATGAGAATTAAGGGCATCATAACTGGCTTGGAACCTTTTCAAGACTAGCTTCAAAGTCTCATCGTCTCGGCTTAAAGGCAGTATGGAGTAATGCACTGTTTTGGGTGTTTTTCCTTTTTCTGATGATTCATTAGCTTTTGTTTCAATTTCACTAACACCAAGCTTTTTAGTTGATTTCTTGATCTTTTCATTAATGGCATCCACTACTTTTTCTACCACCTCCTCCTTGGAATCTTTACGCTTGACATTCTCATCTGAGACTTTTTTGTTGGTGTGTTTTATAAGATTTTCCTTATTTTTGTTCAATGTTACTAAATCTGCCTTCTCGTTGTCTCTCTCAGACTTCAAACTCTCCACCTTTTCATCATCTGATACGTCTTTTTCCACACTCTCCTTGTCTTGTACTTCTTGGCTTGAAGATGGCTTATCAACACCTACAAGCACAGATTACAAATTACAGGCATCGAATGAGAAGCGACTTTATCTATTTCGATTGAATCTAAAACACAGAAAATGAGTTTACAGCATAGAAGAAACCTATGTATATGTGATATGATATTATAGATGAACTAATTTTCTATGAACTAACCATATATCTGAAATAACAAATCTTTTCTATGTAAAAAGGTCTCGTTATTATTATCCTATCAATTTCTATAGGGGCAAAGTTTTTGCGTGTCTGCTCTAATTGTGAATTGAGAAGGAAATAACTAAAGAAATTGTATAAAAAACCGAAGCATTCAATGATTCCAAAAGAACGTGATCAAATTACGGACTGAAACAGCAATTATAATTGAAAAGTGTAAGCTTTTCAAGCTATTGTAATATGTCGTGTCGTGATTGTTGTCATATTTTTCTCTAGTTTTTCATCATGTCAAGCGGTGAAAGTTTTGCAGTTACATTTCTGGGCAACGTTTCACTGTATAAAGGATTACGATAAAAATTGCAATCGCAATCATAACCTAAAACCTTGGACATTACTAATTATATGACACTGATGTTTATACGAATACCTTTAAGGACTTGATTCTCCAACTCTCCCCTTGATATTTGGCTTGTTAGTTCTGAACCCTTTGTTTCAGTTGGGTTTGCATCTTCTGCAGGAATATCAATGCTTTGAAGAAGATCTTCTAGGGTTCTTAACGTTTTAGTCATTTCTTCATTTTCCTTGGCTGGGGAAAACTTGGCCTTCATGTTGTCTAGTTCCAACTTCAAACTCTCCAACTTTTCATCAACGGGTACATATTTTTCCTGAAAATTTTCGTCTTTTGGCTCTTGGTTTGAAGCTGGTTTATCCACACCTATGAGCACAAATAAAATAAGGAATTTCAAGTAAGTCATAACAGATAAAAAATGCAAGAACATTGTTTATATAGATTGAACACATAATTTTACAGTTTTTAACAATTTTTAACAATTTTTAACAACAATAAACAATATATATTATAGATTACGTTAGAAACTTTATTCTTAATTCTTCTCTGTCGATACATAAATAAAAGAAAACTGATTTTCTTACCGGAGGCTTTGAAGCCTTTGTCCACCGACTCATCCCTTTTTATTTGAGTAGGTAGCTCTAAATTTTTTGTTTCACTTTGATTAGAATTGAATTTTCGAAGAAGATCTTCCATCACTTCTAATTTTTTCCTAAGTTCTTCATTTTCTTTGGAAGACATCCCCTTTATTTTGTCTAGCTTGGACATAAAACTTTCAAACTTTTCTTCAATCGTTCTATCTTTTTCTGCAATACTCTTCTCGTCTCGTGTCTCTTGACTTGAAGCTGGCTTTTCAATACCTATGAGCATAAATAAAATACAGGTATCAATTTATATATACAAAATTGAAATTAATTTTTACATTACCACAGAATAATTTATATATAAGCTGATTTTAGTTTATAAAGAGCTTTTGTTTTTCTCTTTTAAATATGCTTCGAGAAAATTTATGTCCATATGTGAAGTTGAGGGGTCCATTTCATCTCATGTCTATTTATCCATATAAATTTAATTTCTTAAAAATCCATGATGATGACTCTTAATATATAAACATAGCGCACCATATCTTAACTTTTTCTAATAATTTTTTGATAATAAATTATGTATCATCGTTTTATTAGTTCGTACATGTTCATATATTTAAAACAGATTAATCAGTGCATAAATTATTGTAAAAAAATTATCAATTCGATATCCATAAACATATAAGCAATATTGTTCGCACGTCATTTTTTTAACAGTTACATCATCATTGGTTAGAATATATTGAAATCAATAAAAAATTGAGAGTCTTATTTCCTAGATGAAATTTCACGTATAATTTTCTACTTTCCAGCAAATTTTAAATAAATAATATATCACATATTATGTTAATGAGAGACTTTATTGTCAACCCCCTCTCTACATAAAAGAAGTTGATGTTCTTACCAGTGGCTTTCAAGTCTTGATCTAGTGATTCCTCCCTTGAATTTTGTCTTGGTAGCTCTGAACTTTTTGTTTCACTTTGATCAGAATCTTGTGAAGGCTTGGCAATCCCAGATGAGCTTTTAACTTCTACTATGCTCTTCTTGTCTTTTGTCAATTGGCTAGAAGATGGCTTATCAGTTCCTATGAACACAGATAGAATACGAATATCAATGTGATAGGTGTAGCAGGATTTCTATAAACAATTTTAAGAGAGAAAAGAATAACTTTTTTAACAATATAATTTTTTTTTCACCAATTAAGAATTAATGGTTATTTTCCCGAGAAGCACCTGCTCCAATGGAGTCTTGATTCATCTCCTCCATTGATGTTTGGCTTGGTTGTTCTAATCCTTTTGTTTCATCTTCATTTGCGTCTTCTGCGAGCTTAGAGTTGAAGTTCTGAAGGAAATTTTCCAGTTCCCTTAACTTTCTTCGTAGTTCTTCGTTTTTCTTCAGCGTGGAAAAATTGGCCTTCAAGTTCTTAAACGTGCCTTCCAAATTCTCCAACTTTTCATCAATCGTTTCATCTTTTATCCCACTCTTTTCTTCTGCCTTTTGACTTGAAGATGGCTCATCACTCCCTACAAGTCCATAGAAAATAATAATATCAAATAATATGATACTATTTACCTAAAATAATTTCCTTTGTAAATTATATATATATATATATATATATATATATATATATATATATATATATATATATATATATATATATCAGTACAATGCCAATTTTCATAGCATGTTTTTCTAATATAATCTAAGAAAATCAAAATAGACAATGAAATTCTCAAGTGTTCACAGAAATTTTAAGGATTTTAATGTTGGTATTGAAAAAGTCTCTTCTATTTTCCACTCACTTCTTTTGGTCTTCTCGAACTCATAAAAAGTATTGTCTCAGAGGAAAAAGAAAATTGTTCTTTACTGATTGGATGAAGAATTTTAATAATTCTGAACACTTAAAATACATTATATTTAAAGTACTTGTAATTAAAATTTATTTTATTTTTAAATATTATTTGGATAGAGTAATTTTTTTTGGATAAAATAATTGATTTTTTCTTTTAAGATAAAATTTCATTTTAAAAATATGTATTTTAAAATTTAAATTTTAAAAAACTGTTAGTCAAATTTAAATTATCAAATAATATTTAACAATTTTATTTCTTTTTCTTAAATATATACGTAATGTGTATAAAAAGGTACAAGCAGAAGTGACGACTACTTGTGTAATTTTAATTTTCTTTCTTTTTCTTGAATAAGTTTCAAATTCCATTATTTTAATTATTTAAAATATTTTATTAAAATTTGTAAGTTTTATTTTTTTTTTTAATTTCCCATCCAAACAATTCAGGCTATCTAAAAATAAGTAAAATTCATTAAATAAATAAATTACTCTAGTAAATCCCCTCTTTCAAATTCATTAAATAAATAAATCACTTCAAACATACTATTCTATGGCTGTAATAGCAACCAAAACCCTAATAAATCAGAACCAAAAATAGAGAAATGTACACCAAATTCGTGCGTTCATGCAGCCATCAAATTGGAACTTGTAAGGGCAAATCAAATTACTCATGTAAATATCAGCTACCATGATCTCATTCCGAACTAACATCATATTTGTAATGGTAAAGAATATTAAACATTAAACATAATATACAAAAGACTTGAATATATATATATATATAGAAATTTAGCAGCTCACCCTTTTGTGGATCGGCTTTCTCTGTTTCCAAAATTCGACGGGAAATCTCGTGGAACTTCTTTTCTGTTTTGAAGTTGCGAAGAAGATCATCGACAAGTTTTAACGTGTCAAGGAGTTCCTCTTCGTTACTTTTCACTGTTGAAAACAAATCTTTTATGGCTGTTAGATCAGACATTAACCTGTCAAGCTTATCAGAAATATTAGGCTCTTCTCTGCTCTTAACCGATGTCAACCGTCTCTGCAGTGATGGCACTGCTTTCATTCGGTTTGTTCTAATAGACATTTTTCCTCAATTTCTCACAACTTTTCTTTCTTTCTCACAAATTTTCAAGACACAATCAAATGTTATATGTATATACATATATATACACACACAGGTTTTCGTGAACTATGGCATCAGATTAAACATTATACACAAGCAAGTGAAGGAACCAAAGTGCAAAAGTTCCACGTAATTCTTTATCCCTTAAATACTTTTCACTTTTCCACATCCTTGCTTTATCTTTACATTCTTTAATATTCTTTTCATGTGTCTCAAATTTCAAATTTAGAATATTGGACATTCTTTTGATATAAACTACAATTAACTAATATTTAAATACATAAAATGATATATATGATGAAGTCTTAAAATAACTTCAAATAAAACTCAAATGATTATTCAAATTTAATGAACCTAAACATACAACAAAATTATTTGGTTTCACTTGATATTCCCATAATTGATTAGAATTTTAATCTCTTTCATTTCTTCAAGTTTCATTTACTATGAAATCTTTACCTCCATTGCTTACATGAACTAATATGATTTCTAACGAAGAAAAAGAAAAAGAAAAATAACTTCCTTTTTAGAACATTTCAGTATAAATTAAGTTTTTGTCTCTTCTCATGTCATGTGAGAGAGATCCATTCAATGCTAGTATCACTTCATTAGTTTATAATATCCACATTTTATTCAGTAATAAAATATTATAAAGGAGTCTATTAGCAGCATTTTTCTTTTATCTTTTATTGGATTCGTTTTCCAAAATTCAAATTAAATAGTTCATTCCTTTGATTCCCTTATTGTTTTTTTTTTCTTTTTTTTCGTATTGACCAAGCATCCCAAATGAGTGTGTACATATCTCTTTTATAACTTAAATAAAAACAAGTTGGGTGGGTCCCTTTTTCAATCCATAATTGCAGAAATGTTTAATTGATCTTTACAATTTCAAATTATAGGTTTTTACTTCTTTTTCAAAGACATCTTTGTCATACTCATGAATTTCAATTATAGTTGCATACACGCTATTTTAGAATTGAGGATGAACATCGATCATAAATACTTAATGGGAAAGTGACAAAAGTAGAATAACTACAATACACATCCTTTAGTTTGGTTTTTTTTGAGCCATTTTGCACCCGTGACATGCCACCACTCTTGAGAAATGAGCAATACCTACCCTTTTTTTTCTGATAAATTAATTTGTTGTGATGTTATAAAATATTTTGAACTGAATTGTAATTATTTTAAAACTTATCAATGTTTTATTTTTTTAATTTTTAAATTGAATAATTTTATTTTTCTAAACGTTATCTATTTCATTTTTTGTCTTTGTATATTTCTATATCACTTAAGGAATTAAACTATTCGCATTTTATAATTAAAGAGATTAAAAACGGATAAATTTCTTTTAGAATGATTAAAATTGAATTTAAAAGATATTATAATGACTTTAGAAACATATTTTATCCTAGTTTTTTTTCACACGCACCCTTAATTTGTAATTGGAAACACACTTTTTGACCGTAGACATACTAAAATATATCTTTTAATAAATTGTTTCGATATATTGATGAACAAAATTCAATTCTAATTTAGAAATTTGAAGAAAGACAACTATATATCATTATTTCAATTTTTACTAACAGCTAATAAACTTAACTTGCAGTTAAGAGAAATGACACTAGTTATTTTCGATTATAGACATCGGTTCTGCAACCGAGGTATATATAGACGAGGTAAAAAGAGATAAGTTTTTCGCCTCGGTTCTAAAACGAGTCAAAAAGGTTTGGATTTTGTCTCGGTTCTAAAACGAGTCAAAAAGGTTTGGTTCTAAAATATATCTTTTAATAAATTGTTTCGATATATTGATGAACAAAATTCAATTCTAATTTAGAAATTTGAAGAAAGACGACTATATATCATTATTTCAATTTTTACTAACAGCTAATAAACTTAACTTACCACTAGTGCAGTTAAGAGAAATGGCACCGGTTATTTTCGCTTATAGACACCGGTTCTGCAACCGAGGTATATATAGGCAAGGTAAAAAGAGATAAGTTTTTCGCCTCGGTTCTGAAACGAGTCAAAAAGGTTCGGATTTTGCGTTGGTTCATAGACAACCAAGGCGGTAGAGTGTTTTTAATTTTTTTTTAATCTTGGTTCCTCGTTCTGTTCTGTTTTTCTATGTTCTTTTACTTTCTCTTTTCCTTGTCTTTTGTGCCTTAAACTTCTCTCTCTATTTTTTAATCTCAAGCTTATCCTACAAATGTTTTTACACAAGTGGGGGCAAAGGAAGGTGTCCTATTAATTTTTTTTTAATCTTGGTTCCTCGTTCTGTTCTGTTTTTCTATGTTCTTTTACTTTCTCTTTTCCTTGTCTTTTGTGCCTTAAACTTCTCTCTCTATTTTTTAATCTCAAGCTTATCCTACAAATGTTTTTACACAAGTGGGGGCAAAGGAAGGTGTCCTATTCAATATTTAACTCCATTGCATCCATTGCAATCATACATCTGTGCATCATTGCATCCACGAACATTCTGCACAAATTGTTGTTTACATCAGTTATTTAACTCTCAAACAAGTTACAAAGAGAAGAGATCAATTGCGAAATGAACTTAAGTTTATACCTGGAGCCCAACTCTGCATGACAAACTGATCGGAGCCCATCACCATCCAGCTAATGAGCGGACAGACCGATCAAATAAGATTTTTTTCCTTTACGAAGGGAGCTTACGGACGGACCAAGCTCTTTATGACTTCTTTGACGCCCGGTAGTCAGTCTATTTCCATCAGGTGGTGGGAGTGAGACCTTTCGCCATCCAAACCGCAAACACTATCCATTTCGCCATCCACCTGCAGAGAAATAGAACCAAAAACCTAAGGAAGAGAAACGCAGATCCACTAGCTACGCCCTCGTCGCACCATCGTTGTGCTCTCACCGCCATCGCACCATCGCTGCTCTCTCGCCGCACCGTCACTGCTCTCTCGCCACACCGTCGCTGCGCTCTCACCGCCATCGTAGCCACACCATCCGAGAACTAGAGTTGAACGTGTGGTTGGAGAAGATGAGGCAACAAAAGAAGCACATAGATCTATAAACTCTAGCTTTCGATGTTGAAGAGGAAAAGGAACGAGCAAACCCTAGATCCGAAGGATTGTTCGGTGAAGCTTAGAGATCGGGGTTGTATGGTGGTTTAATAGGTGAAATGGTGCGATTAAACGATGGAAAAGGCTGGAAACGAAGATTTAACTGGTGTAAATGGTTAGAACCCAATTTCAATCGGTGAGAATGAAGGAAAGGTAAAATGGTGGATCTGACTTACAGTGAAGGTTCTGTGATGGTGGATCTGTGAAGCTGAGGACAACGAAGTTATAGCTGGTGCGAGTGAAGTGTAAGAGAACGAGGGAGACGAAGTTATGGCTGGTGCGAGTGAAGTGCGAGAGAACGAGGGAGACTCGCGTGTAGAGGAGAGGAGAAGAGGCATTTGGGGAAAGGCTTATATGCCTCGGTTCATCCTGACAACCGAGGGAGTATCTATGCCTTGTGAGGTTTATGCCTCGGTTCACCCTGCCAACCGAGGTAGTATTCTCTTTAGACATCGGTTTCTTAACAACTAAGGCATATAGTGTTTTAAAAATCACGAGACTGCCACCGCGTTTTGATATGCTTCGGTTCCAGAAAAATCGAAGCGTAACGTGCAAGTTAAAAATACGATTTTTTACTAGTGTACTTGTAAAAATTATTATAATTTTCTTTGTTTCATTAAAAAAACATTTTGTTAACCATAAATAAGTTAGTTCAAACCTTAGTAAAATTAAATATGTTACCAACCTTCCTATTTTTGAACTACTAATTAGTTATCAACGTTAACGTTTTATAATATTCCTTTCATCTTTTATAAGACAAAAACAATTATTTCTAAAATTTTGAAAAAAATAATTTAATTAGACAATTGTTTAAAATACTAATATTAATACATTAACCTTCAAAAGTACTAGTAATACTATATTTTACTTGACCATAAGTGAGTGTGTTCACTTGAAAATTTGATTGGTTAATGTTTTTCAAATAGATAACAAATATTAAAATAAAAAAATGTATTATATTAGACAAACTAATTACATATACAAAATAATTTTTAAAAAAATAACGAAGTAGTAGTTATTAAGCATTAAAGTGAAAACACCAAATTTTTTTTTATAATTTTAGCTTTTGAAAGTTTATAATTAATACTCTTATATCATCATGCAAATTTAGTCACTAATTTACAAAGTGTGACTGTGAAAGAATATCCAATCAAAATATTGATATTCAAGTTATGAAAAATGTTGAATACATATGAGATTAATCTCCATTATATTGAATATACACATAAAATTATCTATTTATAATAGAATAAATATGAATTAAGTCCAAAATACAAATAACAATAATAACAAACAAACTAAAAATATAAATAAAAGATAAAGAAAAGATAAAAATAATATATCTAACACTTTCTCAAGCTTGTACATATAAATTGTATGTGTCAAGCTTGTTACTAATATAATTCATAAAGATTTAGTGAATATATATATATATATATATATATATATATATATATATATATATATATGTTTCTGAGTGATACCAAATTGTTAATGATTTGCAAAGACAACATAAAAGATGAAATATCAACCCAGAAGACTTCCCTTATCAACTCAGAGGTTGCTCCATGTAAATTTTTTCTCGCAAATTTTCGTTAAAGAATGTATTGTTGACATCCAATAAATAAAGATGTCATTATTAAAGAGTCACCACGACTATAAATAAACTAACAAAAGTCATCTTTGTCATGAGAGAAAAAACATATGTAGTCAAGTCAAACATAACAGAGATAGAAGGGAAGTTGAAAGAGACAACAACGAAAGATATCATAGATGAATAGGAGAGAGAAACCTTAGAAATCCAAGATTCTTGAAAATTGAAAATGAGCAACCTCGATGCTCTAAATAGCTGCCTGAGAGGAGATGAAACATGCGACCACACACGATGAACCTGAAAGAGAAAAAAGAGTGACCTCGATGTTCTAAATTGCTTCCTGAAAGGAGACGAGACATGCCACCATGCACAGCGAAAAATAGAGTAGATCCACAACTTCAAAAGGTGTTGAGAGCGCGTAAGAGTTCCAATGAAAGCGTCATTGATGAAACGGTCAAACTGTGTAATCGACGGTCAAAACTAGAACTCCGATAAGGGTAACGATAGACGACGATGGTAGATGACGGGGCTGGTGACAACGATGGGTGTAGTGACTGATATAAATTTTTTTCCCAAAAGAACCTTAGGTTATAATACCCTATTTAATATAGTGAAAATTATGTATGAAATTAATCTCTCTTATGTTGAATATATAGATAGGATTCTCCATTTATAATAATAGAAAAAATGAGTTAAGCTTAAAATACAAATAAAAAATAATTACAAATAAACTAAAGATAAAAAATATAAAGGTAATATATCTAATATTCCAAATAACATGTTCAAATTTCTAAATAAACACTTGTAAATTGAGAATGAGAAATTCAATAATTTTTTCACAAACTAAAGTTAAATTATATATGTTCCTTTATGGGGTCGAGTCACCTAAATCCGTGTACTTTCCGCGGCCTCCGTCCGGTCTTCCTATGATCCTTTCTTCCGCTGGTCAAAGTCCGTTCGTCCTGTATGCTTGGGAGGGTACCTGTTAAAGGTGCTCCGAAGCTTAAGTCAATAAAGGTCCGATCGGTTGTTTAGGTGCTGCAATAAATGCATAATTAATGAATCTGCCTACCTCTTACCTTTAAACTGTATTTATAGTTTTGGTCATGGGCCTAAGATTAGCAAGTCCTTAATCACGACCCAATCCAAAGCTCAATCCTCTAATCAGTGTTTTACCTTGATCGCATCTAGAGACCTACCTGTCACGATCGTCCGGTCTGGATGTGTTGAGAGGTACCGTCCGTCCCATGTGTTTGTCTGGGACCGTCCGTGGATCATCTGGTAGAATATATAAATAAAGAATTGTGTTTTAAGAAGAAATCAGTATGAAACATTATTTATGCAGATTAAGTTATATATATATATATATATATATATATATATATATATATATATATATATATATATATTAGTTTGATTTATTGAGATTTTTTTATTGTTTTATTTATCGTGTCTTGAAATATATTTATCTAAATAAATTTAACTTCAATGAATATTTCGTACTAAATTATAAAAATAATTGGTCTAAAAATCATTAATACTAAGAATTTGAATGTTATAAATAAATAACGACAGAACAAATATTTGCAGTACGATGTTAGCTCTGTACCAGGTATTTTCTCTGCTAAACGGATTTTGCTGTACGATATTAACTCTGTAGCAGGTATTTTATCTCCAAAAATAAAATAAAATAAATATTTTTTTTATACACATACATTTTTTATATTTATTTGATATTAATTTTTTTAAATACAAAAAGATTATATTTTTATGAGTATTTTTCTTTATAACGTGGAATATAAATATGTATCCCCTTTCAGTATTCAAAATAAAACTCCGTATCATTAATGAATCATAAACCGGTGGTTTATTTAAAAGAAAAATTCAAAGTATATTGAACGAAAAAAAAAAGTTGATCGAGTGAATATTATAAACTAATCAGTCACACAGTGACAAAACAAAAAGTGGTGCACTATTGCCAAAATCCACGGACTTGAATCCCGGCGTGGTGAACAGTGATGATAGATTCCAGAAGTACATTGTCATCGTGCTGATCCAACGTTATTGACAGAGGTTTGTGTTGACACACAAATGGAACTGAAACTACTCCTAACGGTTTTATTGATTCGGTCTGCAACTGTTGCGGCTGATTACATTCGACCTCCGCCTCGAAAAGCTTTGCATCTTCCATGGCATTCTCAACCCTCCTCTTATCCTCAACAGGTCAGACTCTTCATCACTCTGTATTCTTCAATTAAATCAGTTTTTTTATATACCCTTTTGCTTATGGCTGATCAATACCACTCTTTTCCATTCTTTGTTTTCTTGTGCTTTTGGTTCAGAATCTGGGTTTTTGCAAGGAAAAAATAAGAAAGATTAACATGGGTGTATTTCATTTTTATTTCAAAACTGTTATTAACTTTGAACATGCAAGTAAACAATGTTCAACCAAGAAGATCACACTTAAAACTGGGTGGAATGGACTTGTGTCTTTTAAGTATGATCTCGGTTTTAAGTTTTGTAGATGTAATAAAATTATTTGGAATGAGAGACTCCCGCAACCCAACCAGATTTTTGGATAAAGATTAGTCACTGAGAAATCTAATGGATAATCTATACTAGTACAATGTTTAGCGGACGAAAAGGTTGTTCCGAAAGTTGGTGCAGAGTCCCGAAAGTTGTTGCAGAGTGGTGGCACATGGCTGTGTAGAATTGGGATATAGGTTGAATAAGACGAAAATAAGAGAAGAATGAGACAAAGCATCTAAGTGTTCGTGTTTTTAGGATTTTAGACCACTTGTTTTGGATAGAATTTCCAAAACATAATAGTATTTTGATGAGAGATTAATTGGTGAGTAGTTTGAAGTTGTTGCAGAAAATAGTTTTTAATCTCATAAAAACGGACCCTAAGTGTTTATGTTTCTGGTGTGTCTTAATTTAGAATGGTTTTCCTTTACTTTGTGAATTACATAAATGAATGAGGTATTTCAAAGTTCGTCCTCATTGAGCACAATTCTTTGTTCTTACACGGTTTCGGCCCTGCTACTGTAATTCTTTCTTTGATATTTTTTCCCTTAGGGATTTTATGTAATAGAAATTGTGATATACGGAGAGATTGAAGTGAAATTCAGTGAAGCACCACTTCTTTGATTTGTGACTACTTGGTTGAGGTCCATGACATTAGACTAATTGATTAGCAGCATTTTATGATTGGAGTCATATTTGATCTTGATTGTTATGATGAAAATTTCTTTGGGAGGTTGGCACTGCAATGTGGATGGTATTCAATTTGCACCCTCAATATGTTTGTGATTATACTCCTCATTAAAACAGGGTGTCTTAAGTGGTGAGAAATCATTATATGATGTCTGTTTGTAGTGATCGTTTGTTTGTTGTAATGCTTGTACTCTGCAAAACGCTTTCATTGAATGTTTCTTATTTGAATTTAAACTGCCCTCCTTTATTTTGGTGAATTCTATGTTAATTGTTGAACTACTCAATTAGTATCAGTTGATTCAGATTCTTATCATCAAAGTTTATATTCCAGGTACACATTTCTTTAGCAGGAGACCAGCACATGAGAGTTACTTGGATTACTGATGATAATTCTGCACCTTCAATTGTAGAATATGGAACACTGCCAGGGCAATATGGCTCTGTAGCTGAAGGAGAGACCACCTCGTACAGTTATGTGTTCTATAACTCAGGAAAGATACACCATGCCGTTATTGGTCCTTTAGAACATGATTCTGTGTACTATTATAGATGTGGTGGACAAGGTGCCGAGTTCCAGCTCAGAACTCCTCCAGCTCAACTTCCAATCACTTTTGCTGTGGCTGGGGATTTGGGTCAAACTGAATGGACTAAATCAACATTGGATCACATTGACCAATGTAAGTATAATGTTCACCTACTTCCAGGAGACCTAGCATATGCTGATTACATCCAGCATCGATGGGACTCCTTTGGTAGGCTAGTGCAGCCACTTGCTAGTGCAAGACCATGGATGGTAACACAAGGGAACCATGAAGTAGAAAGCATACCTTTGTTAAAGGATGGGTTTGTGTCCTATAATTCCAGATGGAAAATGCCATTTAAGGAAAGCGGATCAAATTCAAATCTCTTTTATTCATTTGAAGTTGCAGGTGCTCACATTATCATGCTTGGGTCCTATACAGATTATGATGAATACTCTGAACAATATAGATGGCTTAAGGTTTGTTGGTTTCTCTAACTGATTAGTGGTTACTATATTCTGACAAGTCTTGCTTTACCTATTGCCACCATTAAGTAGTAAGTGCTTGGAGAGAATAAATGTGGATAACAAAAGCTTCTTCTGTGCTAGGTTTTCATTTTCTAATTTTTTGGTTTTAGTCTACACTTTTAATGAAAAGCATTCTCAGCAATGGTTAGAAGCACAGTATGATTTTTTATTATTAGGAATGGCATGTATCATATCCACAGGGGAAAACTAAATTTGATCTGTGACAGTCTTGGACTCTTGGGATATTTAACTCATGATTCATCATGGCCATGTAGAAGAATTCTTGCTTTGGAATTTTAGACTGTTAGTTTTCATTTTTTTTTCCAATGAGAATATGTCATTAATATATGCGTTGGATAAGATTGCTTTCGGTTCCTGTATTCTTCATGCCTTAATATGTTATATTACTTTTCAACTGTCACAATGTCCTTGTTTTTTATTGTTCTTTATTTATCTTGTTACAGATTTTCCAAATGAAGTCAATTGATCCATATATGTCTTGTCATCAGTTACAAGACTAAATATTCATTTAAAAAGCAATGACTAGCATCTGTATTTCTTCCATCCTGTTGCCTTCAAATCTCTCAATGGAATTATGAAGAAATTAAAAACACAATTGCTTCTTCCTTCCTCGATTTCATTTTTTACTGCTTACACTCGAGCATGAAGCCTAATGTAGAGCACACTGATGTTAAAAATACGTGGTAACAGAGGCATGCATTGTATTTTCACATGGCTTTGGCAAAATAACCTACTTAAAAATGATAAGGCTTCATAAAACCAACATTGGGGTCATGTCTTTAACTCAGATATTGGAGATCTTAAGTATTGTGAATTTAAATATCCTCCATTATGCATAGTTGAACATTTCAATGTATATCTATGAAGAGAAGGAAAGATTTAGACGATAAAGTCATTCTTGGTGTTCTGCTGATATTCTTGTGACATTATATTATAATAAACATTTCCAGAGATTTTACATTTTTACTTGAAATATGTTTATGTACACAGGCCTA